>NC_092381.1:4093613-4393613 GCF_030028105.1 Mobula birostris
TTGGATACAGCAGGCAAAGGGAACTCCCTTGCAGTCTATGTGTGAACAAAAGCCAGATGAGGAAAAGGATCTCTGGATGTTAAGTGCAGCACTGATTAAGAAACTGGGAAAGGCTGTGTGGCCATTAGGGGGAACTTAGGACATAACCTCTTGTGAACAAGCAGTAAATTTAATTTGGAAAAAGAATTGCGGAAAAAAGTGGAAATTATTGATTTAAGAATGAAAAGATAAAGCTGATACCAAATGGAATAGTACTTTACTGGCCAGTTGGAGGAACAATGCCCATGATAAAGGGGTGTAGCGGTATGTACGACAGAAAGAAATCCCCAGAGTCGGGAAACATTAAAGGCAGAGTGCAAATGGGTAGAAGGGAGAAGAAAGAGAGAATGAGAAACAAAGAAAGCAGGCAAAGGCAGATATGGACATACAGGAAGTTTTAAATTTGGCAGTGCCGCGCGCGAGATCTAGGGCCAATATGGGATCCCGAACCCATGTCTGGCATACTGACCCTATTTGAGGACAGTGACCGCGATGAGGATTGGGCACCCACCATATCCCCCAACTTACCAGGGGCCAAGTGCACCCAGTGCTCCCGATCCCTAATCCTCCCAGTACTTAGATACAATGGCTGCTTGGGTATAACAGCAGCAGCAGGGAAGGGGAGGCTGTCTATACTCTGAGATCCAGGAAGGGAATACAGAGGATTATTCTGAGACTGGGAGGGAAGAATCCAATAAAAACCCCAGAGTTAACGGCTCCACAAAGACAATTGCCCACCTGAATGCTGCCCAGTCCATGAGCAGCCGAGGAGTGACAGCCCTCAGTAATTCCTGTGTATGCACCCTGGAAGCCTCAAGAACTGGTAATGATCATAAATCAGGCCCCAGACAGAAAAGAACAACCAGCACAGTTTGCTCAATATGTCCGCAGTACTCTACAAGTGTATAATGCGACCGAGCAAGATTTATTCGGTCTCTGCAGCATGATTCTCTCAGCTGATGAGGGGCAGAAATGGAAGGCAGAATTAAGATACGAAACCTATCAGGAGTTACAGGCGGGAATCCATAATGAGAATGAACAGACAGACCAGATTATTCAAGCCTTGGAGAGGGCTCTCCAACAGCCTGTAAATATCACTAAAGTACTTGAATGCAAACCTAAGCCTGAGGAATCAGGAGCGATTTGTGGCCTGCTACAGCACTTTCGCAGGAGACCAAGCCTTCAAATAATGGGAATCTGTCCCCGCAGTTTAATGCCTTACTGCTTCAATGCTTACCAATTAAGTTAGCCAACATGATTAAAACCAATAATATGGATTGGCCTGGCAGTGGCCAAAATCAAATGTGATGAGCTTTGACATATTACTGGGACCCGACTTTCAAATCCCGATCAACCCAGAAGGGAACTAATATTAAAGGTGAATATGTTTAGAGGGAAGAAGGACGCGAGCAGGCTATATCTGGGGATCAGAAATGGGAACTGAAGCACGGAATGCACTTGAAATTCCAGGAGGACCCAGTGTGAGGCTTCATTTACAGCCACCACCAGTATGGGGTGTAATCTAGCAGAGTGAGACTTGCTCAGTCTGTTGGAAGTCGAGATTCTAAGCACAGACAAGGGTATCACTGTGGGACTAGTGAACAACCGACAGCTTCATCAGTTACCAACCCCCTCCCAGTGGTGGGCTCCTCGTCGTTTGAGCTCCCACTGCCAGCTGTCGCCTCCCATGTGACCCTGTGCTATCACCCTACGGGTGAGCCACTGAGGAAAGCCAATATTATGCACCCCTCGAGGGATAGAAGTTCCCAGTCACGGTGTTTGGAGAGGTTAAAGGAAAAGAGGGCAGTGCATTACTGGCTGAAGTTCCAGATTCCCTTTGGTGACAGACAGGACTGGTGGTTTCCCATACCACTGTTAGGATTCGCCCTGGGTTTATGCCAAAGAGCCTAGGGTTCCTTGCCTACACCCTGACGAAACAAACCTACAGCACCGAGAGAGACTGGCAAGACTTGGCCACGGGCCAACTCCGATACTGGAAGGAGTCAAAGGTGAAGACGGGACATCTGGTAAGACACTCTTTGAATATTGACCAAACCCAAGAGGTTGTACCCCATCTCTGGGCAATTTCAGGCCATGAAGTCGGTCACACCAACTGCACCCCCCCCCTCCCCCGGTCTGGATCACTGTGAAAGAAGGACAGACTCTCTCATTCCTTCCGCAATACCCCCTCAAGCCCGAGGCAACATTTTATGAGGATGGAAGCTCTTTTGTGGATACAGCAGGTAAACGATGTTCTGGCTATGCGATAGGTGACGACAGTGAAGGAATTGAGAAAGTCTCCTTTGCAGCAGCTGTCTCCGCCCAGAAAGCTAAGCTACTTGCTCTGACTCATGCCTGTAACCTAGCAACAGACTACTCAGTTGTGATTTTGAAGAATCCACCACAGAACCAATTCTTTGTAGAAGACCTTAAAAAAAATGCAAAGTCATAAATGAAGATGACTTTGAAGAGGAGTCCTCAACTATTTGGAACAAAATAAAAAGGGCCTGAATGAGGGCTTCAGGGGAGGAGCCAAAAGTACAAGCCTAAACTGGAATCCTCTTTGATTAATGTTTCGAATTTTAAATTGAAAAAACATGTGGAAAAGAAATCTCTAACAGATTAAAGTGTGGACTTTTACATTATGCCAGTTATGACCTGACTACGGAACCTTGGGGATTCCTGACTTCCTCTGCCCCCCCCCCCACTTTGTAAACAACTTACTCACTGCTCTACAGCTACCTTGAGTTTTGGCTATTAGTCATAGTCATAGTCATACTTTATTGAGCCTGGGGGAAATTAGTTTTTCGTTACAGTTGCACCATAAATAATAAATAGTAATAAAACCATAAATAGTTAAATAGTAATATGTAAATTATGCCAGTAAATTATGAATTAAGTCCAGGACCAGCCTATTGGCTCAGGATGTCTGACCCTCCAAGGGAGGAGTTGTAAAGTTTGATGGCCACAGGCAGGAATGACTTCCTGTGACACTCTGTGTTGCATCTCGGTGGAATGAGTCTCTGGCTGAGTGTACTCCTGTGCCCACCCAGTACATTATGTAGTGGATGGGAGACATTGACCAAGATGGCATGCAACTTGGACAGCATCCTCTTTTTAGACACCACCGTCAGAGAGTCCAGTTCCATCCCCACAACATCATTGGCCTTATGAATGAGTTTGTTGATTCTGTTGGTGTCTGCTACCCTCAGCCTGATGCCCCAGCACACAACAGCAAACATGATAGCACTGGCCACCACAGACTCGTAGAACATCCTCAGCATCGTCCAGCAGATGTTAAAGGACCTCAGTCTCCTCAGGAAATAGAGACGGCTCTGACCCTTCTTGTAGACAGCCTCAGTGTTCTTTGACCAGTCCAGTTTATTGTCAATTCGTATCCCCAGGTATTTGTAATCCTCCACCATGTCCACACTGACCCCCGGATGAAAACAGGGGTCACCGGTACCTTAGCTCTCCTCAGGTCCACCACCAGCTCCTTAGTCTTTTTCACATTAAGCTGCAGGTAATTCTGCTCACACCATGTTTCCTACCGTAGCCCTGTACTCAGCCTCATCTCCCTTGCTGATGCATCCAACTATGGCAGAGTCATCTGAAAACTTCTGAAGATGACAAGACTCTGTGCAGTAGTTGAAATCCGAGGTGTAAATGGTGAAGAGAAAGGGAGACAAGACAGTCCCTTGTGGAGCCCTAGTGCTGCTGATCATTCTGTCGGACACAGTGTTGCAAGCACAAGTACTGTGGTCTGCCAGTCAGGTAATCAAGCGTCCATGATACCAGGGAAGCATCCACCTGCATCGCTGTCAGCTTCTCCCCCAGCAGAGCAGGGTGGATGGTGTTGAACGCACTGGAGAAATCAAAAAACATGACCCTCACAGTGCTCGCTGGCTTGTCCAGGTGGGCATAGACACGGTTCAGCAGGTAGACGATGGCATCCTCAACTCCTAGTCGGGGCTGGTAGGCAAACTGGAGGGGATCTAAGTGTGGCCTGATCATAGGTTGGAGCAGCTCCAGAACAAGTCTCTCCAGGGTCTTCATGATGTGGGAGGTCAATGCCACCGGCTCAGGCTCAGGTTGAATACAATATTATTAGATGTGCATCCCATATTGGGGAACCTGATGTGATATTTAAGGGTAATGCTCGGCTGGCGCAGCAGCAAAACGGACAGCCTTGGACCCCACACTTTTAGTCCCCTCGGGAACCTAGTAAGCTCCTATTACACAAAATCTAAGGATGGGTATGCCAGATATGGGGGAGCTACATATGTTCAAAGAGGGATGCCCCTGAAGGACAGCGCAAACTATGGTCCCAAATGAGTTGCCACCTTGAACCTCAGACCAATTTATGGGTGACCCCTGCGGGACAGGTCTGTGTTCCTTCTGTGTTCTTACTTATTTTGATAGATTATGTACATAATTGTACACACTTGGGAAAGGAGGGAATGGTTAATATATCATTACAGTCTTGGTGACACACTGATTTCCAGAAAACGAGCCACAGCATATTTAATTTGTAAAAAACAAATGCTGGAAAAGGGAATGCCTTGTGTTTCTGGAACTACTCCCTTGCCTGGTGGAGCTTTTTCTTGTTTACAACTTGATTTTATAGAATTACCTAGAGTACATTATTATAAGTATTGCTTAGTGATAGTAGATGTATTTAGCAGATGGATTGAAGCTGTTCCTACAACTAACAATACCGCTGTGACTGTTAGGAAAATATTGCTAAAAGAAATAATTCCTCACTATGGACTTCCAGAAATGATAAACCCGGACAATAGGCTGCATCTTGTTACCAAAATAAATGAGGAAACTTGGCAAGGAGTTGGCTATAAAACAACAGTTCCACTGCACTCATCATCCGAAAGCAGCTGGCATAGTGGAACGAGCCTCAATTTTCAGACAATCAGCAAGCTTTTAACAGCCTTAAATGAATGTACTGAATGACGGTTTTCTTTGTAAAGATATATGTGAAACTGGAAAAACTGGATATTGTGATTCGATTGGCTTCTCAAGCCAACATTGCACAGGTTTTGGCAGAATTGAAGGAGTATGCCACTGAAACTTTGTATGAAGAGCTGTCCGTGCAATTGGATGATGTGCAATCAAAGTTGAGCAATCAGCAGAATACTGCGTGAGTAAGCTACTTGACTTCATTCAGACAAAAGTAAACTACATCGTCCAAGAAGCCATTGTAGTAATAAAGGACATTTTCCATAAATACCCAAACAAGTATGAAAGTGTTATTGCAACACTTTGTGAAAATCTGGACTCATTGAATGAACCAGAAGCAAGAGTAGCAATGATATGGATACAGGTGTCCCCCGCTTTTTGAACGTTCGCTTTACGAAACCTCACTGTTACGAAAGACCTACATTAGTTACCTGATTTCGCTAACAGAAGGTGTTTTCACTGTTATGAAAAAAAGCAGCGCACAGGAAAAAAGGGCAGCGCGTGCCCCGAGCAGCCACTTTCCCCCGGATTCGGAATGGCATTCTAGCCGGCATTGCTTAAACACGTGCCTGTGAGCAGCCGTTTGCAAGATGAGTTCTAAGGTATTGGAAAAGCCTAAAAGAGCTCATAAGGGTGTTACACTTAGCGTAAAACTAGACATAATTAAGCGTTTTGATCGTGGTGAACGAAGTAAGGGCAATGTGAGTTTGGCTTGTGGAAGTTGACGAAGATGATGTTGAAGAGGTTTTGGCAGCCCATGAACAAGAACTGATAGATGAAGAGCTGATGCAATTGGAAGAGGAAAGGATATCAATCGAAACCGAATGCAGTAGCGAACTGAACGTGAGGCAACTGCGTGAGATTTTCGCTGCAATGATAAAGTACGACTTTAATTTTGAAAGGGTACGTAGGTTTAGGGGTTATTTTCAGGATGGTTTGAGTGCTTACAAAGAACTGTATGATAGAAAAATGCACGAGGCTCAGCAGTCAAGCAAGCCTTCCACATCAGCCACAGCAGACGACGAACCTCGACCTTCGACATCGAGGCAGGCAGTCATAGAAGAAGATGAGCTGCCTGCCCTAATGGAAACAGACGACGATGAGATGACACCCCAGTGTCCCACCACCCCAACCCCCGGGCTGCGGACAGATATTGATTCGCGGAGAATGCAGCGGTAGCCGGGAGGCACACAGCACATCTTTATAAGAAAAAAACTGAAATAAACATGCTAATTAATTAGGTGCCACCCGACACATAATTGTCGGCCCAGATCAGAGGCGATGCAATTGGCAGTGGGGTGGGGGCCACTGCACCACCCAAACTCCGACGACTCAGTCTAACACACCATCATCAGTGTGCTCGGCAAGCTGTTTTCCCGATTCCCGTAAGTGGTACTACGCTGTACATACATTATTTCTACTTTATATTGGCTGTGTATTTTTACGTGTTATTTGGTATGATTTGGCAGCTTCATAGCTTAAAGGTTACTGGAGAGAGTGTTTCTGCCAACAGCGCTTGCGTGAGATTTTCTGCCGAGAGCACTTGCATGAGATTTTCGCTACAGAGAACAGTGCCGACAATGATTGTGGAAAAGTATTTCTACTTTATATAGGCTGTGTATTTATCATATCGTTCCTGCTTTTACTATATGTTACTGTTATTTTAGGTTTAATGTGTTATTTGGCATGATTTGGTAGGTTATTTTTGGGTCTGCGAACGCTCACAAAATTTTCCCATATAAATAAATGGTAATTGCTTCTTCGCTTTACGACACCCGGCTTACGAACCATTTCATAGGACCGCTGTACCTTCGGATGACGGGGGAAACCTGTACTCTCTTATCTAATTAATTAAGTTTGCTCTGACTGACTTGGTGGGAATATCAGGGTAACTAAGTGTTCTTTGTCTGTTAGTCCTATAAATTGTAGCATTCCAGCTTGTTAAATCAGAAGCTCGTTTGAGCTGCCAGAGAGGCAGGTAGAAACTCTGTCTCTTTGATGTTCAGCTTCGAGTTTTCTCGCCGGCTGAGCTCGAACAATAAACTAGTGAAAAGGTTAAAGTAAAGACTTGTGTGTGGTATGATTATTTGGTCTGGCAAAATTTAAGTTTACGGTTCAGAGGAACCAGGTTGATTCCAGATGTGAGGGGTTACACTATGAGGAGAAATTGAGTCGCCTGGGACTGTACTCACTGTAATTCAGATGAATGAAAGGAGATCTTATGGAAACATATAAAATTATGAAAGGGATAGATAAGATAGAGGCAGGAAAGTTGTTTCCACTGGTAGGTGAGACTAGAACTAGGGAACATAGCCTCAAGATTTATGATGGGGATGAGGAACTGTTTTTCCCAGAGAGTGGTGAATCTGTGGAATTCTCTGCCCAATGAAGCAGTGGAAGCTCCTTAGTAAATACATTTAAGACAAGGTTGGATAAATTTTAGCATAATTGGGGAATTAAGGGTGATGGGGAAAAGGCAGGTAGGTGGAGATGAGTCCATGGCCAGATCAGCCATCGTCTTATTGAATGGTGGAGCAGGCTTGACGGGCCAGATGGCCTACTTCTGTCCCTATTTCTTATGTTCTTATGTAAAAGGACCATGTGTGGGTCATGGCAGACGAAAAAAACAAGGTGAAATGTTGGTCAATCGGAACTCAAGAGTGCTGTACACCATGATGGGAGGTAGGAACTGGTGCAAAGGGGTTGAATTTACTGAGGAGGGTGGAATGCCGTTGAGAGGCCAACTAAGGCAGTCATGGTGTCAGGAATAAAATCACCCAGCACTCATTATCCCTGTACCAACTCAGCCACAGACAACTGCAGGTCCTCTTTTGGAGTTGCTCTGAGCCCCAGCAGGACCCACAGGAGTCAAGCATGCCAACACTTATCCTAAAGGGAAGCCTTCAGAGCATCCTTTAAAGAATGGGAAAACTGCTTGCATAGGCCACTGTACTGCGAGTGATACGCCGTGGTGTGATGTAGCTTAATGCCAAGGTTCTGTGCCTTCGCAGTCCAAAAGTCTGATATGAATTGGGGACCACGGTCGGAGGAAGTATCAGCCATGGCGTTATTTTTACCCTTGATATATTGTATATCAGTTCTGAACTCTGATATGTAGGCCAGTTGACACTGCTGCTGTGCAGACCAAAAGTCTGATAGTTTGGCCATCACATGCATGTGAATTTATGGTCAACAGGCGCTGTGAAATGGCACCCTTCTGGAAAAAAATGAAAATGGCAGACAGTCAGATTGAGACCAAGAAGCTCATGGTCAAATCTGCTGTACTTCCTTTCAGCAGAAAATGGAGCTGCCAGCTGAAGAAGGTGAGGGCTGCTACACGCCTTCAACCAACTGTTCATGCACAGGACCCAGAGCATAGTCTGAAGCATCAGTAGTATGGCTATAGGTGCATTGGCAGGCAGCTGCACCAGTAGGGTCGCAATGGAACGAGGTTGTGTGGTATCATCAAATGCCCTGGTCATGTACGCTGACCCATCAAGCCTGTGATTAAGGGTATTACCTTTAAGCGCATTATACAGGACAGCATAAGTTCAGCAGCTCGCGGAATAAAGTGGTGACTGTAATTCATGCCTAAAAGCCCCTTTTGTTTTTCAGTAGTGCGGGGCGGTGGGAATTCCATAATAGTGGCTACTTTTGATGGGAGGGGTTTCACACTTCTGCAGAGATGTGATGGCTGAGAAAGTCAATTCTTGACAACCCAAACTGGCACTTAGCAGGGTTATTAATCAACCCTTGTTGGCGTAAGCACTCAAAGTGTGTGGAGATTAAATATGTGTTCAGATTAGGATGCATTGGCGACAATTATGTCATCCGGGTAAACAAAAAAGAAAATCTTAAATCTTTTAATACAGAATCCAAGATTTTTCAGCCCAAATAGCATGTGCAGAAACTCAAAGAGACCAAACAGGGTTGTCATAGCCATTTTGGGAATGTCTTCCAAGCACACAGATACTTGCTGGTAGCCCCTAACTTGATCAAATTAAGTAAATATCAACTTTCTGGCTAAATGAGCTGAAAAGTCTTAGATATGTGGGAATGGGTAACAATCAGGGGTGGTGACCTGGTTTTTGGAGTTGGTAGCTGCCACATAGGCTGCAACCACCATATGGAGGGCCGAAGCCCAAGGGCTATTCAACTGGCATACGATGCCAAGTCTTTCCATGTTGGAAAACACAGCCTTCATGGTTCCTAGCTTTTCTGGGTCCAGTCAACATGTGCAGGCATGGACTGGCAGGCTAGTTGTAGAAATTTGATGCTTAACCCCATGTTTTATGACTGTAGTGGAGAAAGTGGACTTGGTGACGTTTGGGAATTTGTCCAGCAGTCAGACAAACTCGCAGAGTCATTGTGGAGAAGTTACTAGGGGAGCAGGGTTACAACTCAAAACCTTTGACATCCACAAGCCAGCATTCCTTAAGATTGACTAATAATCTTTGGGCACGCAGGAAATCTGCACTGAGCAGAGGTCTAGCCACCATGTGTAACGTCGCCCACTGAAGCAGAACGTCCCCTGTCGTGTCACGTAAGTCTGGATCCTGCCCCCGTTGACGGCCTCCTATGAGGTTTTGTCACTCTTTGCCTTCTCATCAATAGGTGATGCCAGTAGTACGCTCACTTGAACACCTGCGCCACACAGAAAGTGTCGCCCTAAAAGGGTGTCCTTAATGAACAGTAGACAACCCTGACAGCTGAAACCCACAGCGTTCGCAGATCTCTGATGTGCTGGCAGTGTCAAAGCTTAAAGGTGGTCAGCATTTCCTCGTGTTCATGCCAAAGTGAGCGTGATTTATACAGAGGTTCGGCATTGTTTTGTAGCCGTGGGCATCCTTATGTTGAGGGCCTTGCTGACCAGGCTTATTGAGGTAGGGAAAGGAAGAGGAATGATGCGCCACTGCCTAGCTGAGTGTAGACTGTCAGCCATTTTAGCAAGCTCCCTATAGTCCTTCATGGGTGCATTAGGGAGGGCTATGTGAACTTGATCAGGCATTTGACCATAAGACATACAAGTAGAATTAGGCCATTCAGCCCATTGAATCTGCTTCACCATTCTATCATGGCTGATCCAGGATCCCACTCATCCCATACACCTGCCTTCTCGCCATATCCTTTGATACCCTGACTGATCAGGAAACTATCAACTTCTGTCTTAAGTATTTGCACAGATCTGGCCTCTACCATAATCTGTGGTAGAGCATTCCACAGATTTACTCCTCTGGCTTAAAAAAAATCCTTACCTCTGTTCTAAAAGGTCTCCCCTCAATTTTAAGGTTTTGTCCTCTAGTTCTAGATTCACCCAGGAAGGGAAACATCCTCTCCACATCCACCCTATTCAGTCCTTTAAACATTCCATAGGTTTCAATGAGATCCCCAAGCATTCTTCTAAATTGCAGTGAGTACTGGCCTAAAGTTGCCAAATGCTCCTCATATGTTAACCCCTTCATTCCTGGAGTCATCCTCGTGAACCTCCTCTGGACTCTCTCTCTACTGACAACACACTCTTGCTGAGACATGGAGCCCAAAACTGTTGCCAATACTCCTCTGCAGCCTGACTGGTGTCTTATAAAGCCTTAGCATTATTTCCTTGCTTTTATATTCTATTCCCTTTGATACAAATGCCAACATTGCATTTGCCTTCTTTACCTCAGACTCAACCTGTAAATTAACCTTCTGGTTCCTCTGTGCCTCTGATGTTTGAACCTTCTCCCCGTGTAGATAACATTCTGCACTATTGTTCTTTTTACCGAAATGCATTATCATACATTTCCCAACAGTTCCATCTGCCACTTTTTTGCCCATTCTTCCAATTTATCTAAGTCTTGCTGTAATTGCGTTGCTTCCTCAGCACTACCTACCCCTCCACCTATCTTTCTATCATCCACGAACTTTGCCACAAAGCCATCAATCCCATTATCTAAATCATAGACAAACAATGTGAAATGGAGTAGTCCCAATACTGACATCTGAGGAACACCACTAGTCACCAGTAGCCAACCAGAAAAGGCCCCTTTTATTCCCACTCATTGCCTGTCAGCCATTCCTCTATCCATGCCAGTATCTTTCCTGTAACGCCATGGGACTTTATCTTGTTAAGCAGCCTCATGCATGGCACCTTATCAGCTGCCTTCTGAAAATGTAAGTAAATGACATTCACTGCCTCTCCTTTGTCCACCCTGCTTGTTACTTCCTCAAAGAACTCTTAACAGATTTGTCAGGCAAAATTTCCCTTTTCAGAAACCATGCTTATTTTATCATTAGTCTCCAGGTATCCAAAACCTCACCCTTAATAATAGATTCCAACACTTCCCCAACCAGTGAAGTGTGGCTAACTGACCTGTAATTTCCTTTCTTTTGCCTTCCTCCCTTCTTAAAGAGTGGAGTGACATTTGCAATCTTCCAGCCCTCCGGGACCATGCCAGAATCAAGTGATTCTTGAAAAATCATGACCAATGTATTGGTTATCTCTTCAGCAATCTCATTCAGGACTCTAGGCTATAGTCCATCTGGTCCAGGTGTCTTAGCCACCTTTGAGTTTGCCTAGCACTCTTTCCTTTGTAATAGCAATGGCACTCACTCCTGTTCCCTGATACTCGCAGATCTCTGGCACACTGCTAGTGTCTTTCACAGTGAAGACGGATGCAAAGTACCCATTAAGTTCATCTGACATTTCTTTGTCTCCCATTACTACCTCACAAGCATCATTTTCCAGTGGTCCATTATCCACTCTCACCTCCCTTTTACTCTTTGTATAACTGAAAAAAATTCTACTATCCTGCTTTACATTATTGGCTAGTTTTCATCTTTTCCCTTCTGACAGCTGTTTTAGTTGCCTTTTAGAAACCATAGAAACCATAGAAACTACAGCACAGAAACAGGCCTTTTGGCCCTTCTTGGCTGTGCCGAACCATTTTCTGCCTAGTCCCACTGACCTGCACATGGACCATATCCCTCCATACACCTCCCATCCATGTATCTGTCTAATTTATTCTTAAATGTTAAAAAAGAACCCGCACTTACCACCTCATCTGGCAGCTCATTCCATACTCCCACCACTCTCTGTGTGAAGAAGCCCCCGCCTAATGTTCCCTTTAAACTTTTCCCCCCTCACCCTTAAACCATGTTCTCTGGTTTTTTTCTCCCCTTGCCTCAGTGGAAAAAGCCTGCTTGCATTCACTCTATCTATACCCATCATAATTTTATATACGTCTATCAAATCTCCCCTCATTCTTCTACGCTCCAGGGAATAAAGTCCTAACCTATTCAACCTTTCTCTGTAACTGAGTTTCTCAAGTCCCGGCAATGTCCTTGTAAACCTTCTCTGCACTCTTTCAACCTTATTTCTATCCTTCCTGTAATTTGGTGACCAAAACTGAACACAATACTCCAGATTCGGCCTCACCAATGCCTTATACAACCTCATCATAACATTCCAGCTCTTATACTCAATACTTTGATTAATAAAGGCCAATGTACCAAAAGCTCTCTTTACGACCCTATCTACCCTATCTAGCTGTGACTCCACTTTTAGGGAATTTTGTACCTGTATTCCCAGATCCCTCTGTTCTACTGCACTCCTCAGTGCCTTACCATTAACCCTGTATGTTCTACCTTGGTTTGTCCTTCCAACGTGCAATACCTCACACTTGTCTGTATTAAACTCCATCTGCCATTTTTCAGCCCATTTTTCCAGCTGGTCCAAGTCCCTCTGCAGGCTTTGAAAACCTTCCTCACTGTCTACTACACCTCCAGAATGAGGGGTCACAGTTTGAGGATAAAGGGGAAGCCTTTTAGGATCGAGATTAGGAAAAACTTCTTCACACAGAGAGTGGTGAATCTGTGGAATTCTCTGCCACAGGAAACAGTTGAGGCCAGTTCATTGGCTATATTTAAGAGGGAGTTAGATATGGCCCTTGTGGCTACGGGGATCAGGAGGTATGGAGGGAAGGCTGGTGCAGGGTTCTGAGTTGGATGATCAGCCATGATCATAATAAATGGCGGTGCAGGCTCGAAGGGCCGAATGGCCTACTCCTGCACCTATTTTCTATGTTTCTATGTTTCTACCTCCAATCTTTGTATCGTCAGCAAATTTGCTGATCCAATTTACCACATTATCATCCAGATCATTGATATAGATGACAAATAACAATGGACCCAGCACTGATCCCTGTGCACACCACTAGTCACGGTCTCCACTCAGAGAAGCAATTCTCTACTACCACTCTTTGGCTTCTTCCATTGAACCAATGTCTGATCCAATTTACCACCTCTCCATGTATACCTAGCGACTGAATTTTCCTAACTAACCTCCCATGCGGGACCTTGTCAAAGGCCTTACTGAAATCCATGTAGACAATATCCACTGCCTTCCCTTCATCCACTTTCCTGGTAACCTCCTCGAAAAACTCCAATAGATTGGTCAAACATGACCTACCACGCACAAAGCCATGTTGACTCTCCCTAATAAGTCCCTGTCTATCCAAATACTTGTAGATTCTATCTCTTAGAACTCTCTCCAATAACTTACCTACTACCGACGTTAAACTTGTCAGCCTATAATTTCCCGGATTACTTTTCGATCTTTTTTTAAACAACGGAACAACATGAGCTACTCTCCAATCCTCCGACACCTCACCCGTAGACAGTGACATTTTAAATATTTTAAATATTTTGTTGGATTTTAAAAGCTTCCCTATGATCCAGCTTCCCACTCACTTCTGCTACCTCATATGCCCTTTCCTTGGTTTTAATGCAGTCCTTAGTTTCCCTTGTCAGCCATGGTTTCCTAACCCTGCCATTTGAGAACTACTTTCTCTGTGGGCCATATCTGTCTTGCACCTTGTGAACTATTTTCAGAAACTTTAGCCAACTCTGCTCTGCCATCAATCACTCTTCTCCACCCTCCCATCGGGTAGAACATATAAAAGCCTGAAAGCACGTCCCATCGGGCTCAGGGATTGCTATTATATAAATGATGAGGATTAATGGAAGCAAGCTTTTTCTACAGAGGTTGGGTGACACAATTAAAAGTCATGGGTTAAGGGTGAAAGGTGGAACATTTCAGGGGAATGTCTTCACTTAGAAAAATTTGAAGAAGTACATGGATAAGAGGGCATGGATATGCAGGGCTATGGTCCTGGTTTGGGTTGATGGAACTAAACAGAATAACAGTTCAGCATGGACTGTATGGACCAAAAGGCCTGTTTTTTTTGCTGTAGTGCTCTATGACTATTGAACAGACCTCCTGTATGACAAAGACGAACACTGATCTCCTGCTGTACCTCACTGTGACCCTTGTACCTTATGGTCTGCCCACACTGCACTTCCTCTGTTGCTATGACATCATATTCTGTATTCTGATAATACTTTTTCCGTTTTGTAAAGCCTTGAAATACAAATGATCTGTCTGGATGACATACAAAACAAAAGCTATTCTCTGTATCTCAGTATAAGCACTAATAATAAAACAATTAGCAATTAGCAGCTAAGATGACCCCGATAAAGGTTCTTGGCCCAAAACAACTGTTTATTTTCCTCTGTAGATACACTAGATACACACATAATATGCTGGAGGAACACACACACACCTCTCCTTCCTGACCAAAATGTGCACATTATCATCAAAGGAATGGCTCTTGTCCTTTAGGTGTAGATATACAGCCAGGTCTTGGCCTGAGGTGTTAGACTCCTATAACATGGGAGGGCTAACACTTCAGGTCAAGACTCAGCTCTATAAAATACACATAATTATACACACACACACACGTGTGTGTGTGTGTGTGTGTGTGTGTGTATAATTATGTGTATTTTATAGAGCTGAGTCTTGACCTGAAGTGTTAGCCACGTTATAGGAGCGCTAACACCTCAGGCCAAGATCTGGCTGTATATCTACACCTAAAGGACAAGAGACATTCCTTTGATGATAATGTGCACATTTTGGTCAGGAAGGAGAGGTGGTTTCAAAGAGAGGTTAAAGATGTCATCTTTGTCAAACTGGAAAATCCATCCCTGAACAGAGGGGGTGGGGTACAACACTACCTATGCGCTACTTACAATACAGTCCTAACGTCTCTACCCTGGCGTCTCCACAACAGTTCACACCTCCATTCATGCAAAATTAAGGCAATGACACTCTCATTAACTCTGACTCTTAACAATCCTCAGGTGATTGCTATACCTTTGAACAACTCACAGAGTTTATAAACTGGAAAACTACCCATCATGGATTAGAACTGAAGAAGCCTTTTGGATGAGTGACAAAACGTCTTGTAGACAACATAGCAAAGTCCAATTGCCTTGATTGTGAACCCTCATAGACATACCCTCTACAATACTCTTCCACCACCATCAGAACCTCCACTTTTCTTTCTGTCTGTCATTATTTTGTTTCTTGGCATCATCATTTTATATCAAATAATATTTGGTATCTGTTGTATTGCACATCATTTTTTTACTGATCACATTTCTTATTTTTTTAGCTGTTTTTATCTCTATCTATTTCTGACAATGCATCTATCTGATAAAACTAATTAAATTGCTTCCCCTCTCTCCACTACTGGATTGTCCATGAATTTTCAACTAAGCATCAGGATTTGTCTGTAGGCAAACAAAAAGTTCCTGAAAGAAGATACGTTGGTTTGTGAAGCTGACTGGCTTCCTGTTCTTTATGCTTCATTGCATTATCATTTATCTCTTTCAAAAGTGAAATGCTTTGCAATTGTTTTGCAGAAATAATCACACACTTTTTGGAGTCCTGAATTACACAAAGACAGCTGGAGGGAGTCGCAGGCTTCGTTCAAATATATTGGAGCCTCTTGTTGATGTGGAGACTATTAACACGAGATTGGACTGTGTCCAAGAATTACTGGAGGATGAGGACCTCTTCTTCAGCCTTCAATCAGGTCAGTCAGCTATTGTTTAAGTCTTGGAATAAGCTGATGCATTTGGTGAGGTCATGGTATTGAAAACACTGGAACTGAGAGGAATTAAGTAGAATGAGGGGATCTCAACACCACCTCTTTAGTCAAGAAAGCGTAATAGCATCTCCATTTCCTGAGGAGATTGGGGTGAGCTAGGCTCCCCTCCCCCATACCATTCTAACCAGTTTTTATAGGAGTACATTGAAAGTCTGTTGACCAGTGCATCATCGTCTGGTATGCATCTGACTGCAAGACCCTACAAAGGACTGTGAGGACTGCTGAGAGTATCATTGAGATTTCTCTATCCAAGATAATTTAAACAGAGCACTCCATACGCACGGCCCTTAGCATTGTCAGTGATCCCTCCCATCTATCCAACGCTCTCTTTGAACTCTCCCTCACCCTCAGGGAAGAGGTACCATCGCATCAGGACAAGGACTGTTAGGATGGGAAACGGTTTCTTTCCCTAGGCCGTGAGACTGCTGAACTCCCTGTCACCTCGCAGGTCTCATCATACATGAAGAGCCAGTGTGTGTACCTTGGTCTGGAGAAATGCTGTTTCATTTGGGGGTATACTGTACATATGTATGGTTGAATGACAGTAAACTGAACCTGAAGTTAAATTTGAAAAGTAACTTCTACCATTGACAGCTGGAGCGAAGGGTTATTTGTGAGGGAAAGAGTCTTTGTTTTATTTTTAAAGAACTCTTCATGCAGCAAATACCTGATCAAATTCAACACTCACAACACGCTGGAGGAACTCAGCAGGTCGGGCAGCATCCCGAAAAGGGTTCTGGCCCGAAACGTTGACTAATCGTTTCCATGGATGCTACCCGACCTGCTGAGTTCCTCCAGCGTGTTGTGAGTGTTGCTTTGACCCCAGCATCTGCAGAGTATTTTGTGTGTACCTGATCAAATTCACATGGCCCTCCCTGTGAAGGATTACAGGGAGCTTGCTAAAGTGACTGGTTCAGTTACATTTCTTTGAATCTAGAATCCTGGCTGATGTACACAATGTGTTCTCCTTTACTCTGGGGAAACCAAATGCAGATTGATTAGATTGGATTAGATTCAACTTTATTGTCATTGTGCCGAGTACAGATACAAAGCCAATTAAATGCACTTAGCATCTGACCAGAAACGCAAAGAATAGTGTTATTTACAAAATAACTGCAAGTAAAAAAAGTGCTGCAGCACACAAGTAGTACTGAGACAGTACAATACGGATGCAATACTGCTTAGCGCTGTGATGTGAGGTTCAGCAGTGTCACAGCCTCAGAGAAGAAGCTCTTCCTGTGCCTGCTGGTGCGGGTGCGGAGGCTCCTGTAGCGCCTACCGGATGGGAGGAGAGTAAAAAGTCCATGATTAGGGTGAGATGCATCCTTGATAATACTTTTCACCCTGCCCAGACAGCGTTTATGGTAGATGTTTTCAATGGTGGGCAATTGGGTGCCGATAATCCGCTGGGCAGTTTTCACCACATGCTGGAGTGCTTTGCGGTCCGATACAGGACAGTTGCCATACCACACCGAGGTGCAGTTGGTGAGTTTGCTCTCAATGGTACAGCAGTAAAAGTCAATCAGTATCCTGGAACAGAGGTGAGCTCTGTTCATGCACCGCAGGAAAAAAAGGCACTGTTGCACCTTTTTGACCAGGATGGAGGGGTTCAGGGACCAGGTGAGATCCTCGGAAATTGTGGACACCAAGGATTTTGAAGCTTGATACACGCCCCACTACAGTTCCGTTGATGTAGACGGGGACGTGAGTGTGACTCCTGGCATGCCTGAAGTCCACAGTGATCTCCTTGGTCTTCTGGGTGTTAAGGGCCAGGTTGTTATTGGCACACCACGTGCTGGACCTCGTCCCTGTAGGCCGTCTCATCATCCCCTCTGATCAGACCAACCACCATGGTGTCATCTGCGAACTTGATTATGGAGTCAGAACTATGTACAGGAACGCAGTCATAGGTGAAAAGGGAGTACAGAAGAGGGCTTAGCATACAGCCTTGAGGCACGCCGGTGTTCAGGGTGAGAGTGGAGGAGGAGAGGTTGTCTAACTTAACTGATTGGGATCTGTTAGTCAGAAAGTCCAAGGTCCAATTGCAGAGGGAAACGCTCTGATTGAGTGCTTAACACTGTCATTAACTACTGTACCTGATCTACAATCGATTGAGGATGGCATCAAATTGCAAATGTATAACACCTTTATAATAACTAAAAACAAAAGAATGAAATCTTCCTTGCATTATTCCTCTCATTAGCAGTCCCTTAGTATTGAGAATGACTTGCCTTCACTGCAGTTCCATGGAGTCTGAAGTGGCTGATGAAGGCAATGAGGGAACCACAGATTCTATCGCAGATGGGTTCAGTGCCTAATGGGGTGGGTGGGTACTTTGTAACGTGGACATGCTCCTTCTTCACTCTACCTGGTTTGGTGCGGCACCTTCTCTGCCCGTGACCACAAGAAATTGCAGAGCGGCTGGACGCAACTCAGCACATCACA
Organism: Mobula birostris; assembly: GCF_030028105.1. Lineage (NCBI taxonomy): Eukaryota > Metazoa > Chordata > Chondrichthyes > Myliobatiformes > Myliobatidae > Mobula > Mobula birostris. The sequence continues at coordinate 4,112,060 of NC_092381.1, forward strand.
GAAACCAGCCTCCCCTCCGACAACTGTATGTACTTCTGACTGCATTGGTAAAACAGCTAACACAATCAAAGATCCCACCCACCCTGGATATTCTAGCTTCTCTATCTTGCATTAGGCAAACAATACAAAAGTTTTAAAACACAAACAGTGGCATGCAAAAGTTTGGGCACCCCGGTCAAAATGTCTGTTACTGTGAATAGCTAAGTGAGTAAAAGGTGACCTGATTTCCAAAAGGCATAAAGTTAAAGATGACACATTTCTTTAATATTTTAAGCAAGATTACATTTTTATTTCCATCTTTTACAGTTTCAAAATAATAAATAAGGAAAAGGGCCCGAAGCAAAAGTTTGGGCACCCTGCATGGCAGTACTTAGTAACACCCTCTTTGGCAAGTATCACAGCTTGTAAATGCTTTCTGTAGCAAGCTAAGATTCTTTCAATTCTTGTTTGGGGGATTTTCGCCCATTCTTCCTTGCAAAAGGCTTCTAGGTCTGTGAGATTCTTGGGCCGTCTTGCATGCATTGCTCCTTTGAGGTCTATCCACAGATTTTCGATGATGTTTAGGTCGGGGTACTGTGAGGGCCATGGCAAAACCTTCAGCTTGCGCCTCTTGAGGTAGTCCACTGTGGATTTTGAGGTATGTTTAGGATCATTATCCTGTTGTAGAAGCCATCCTCTTTTCACCTTCAGCTTTTTTACAGACGGTGTGATGTTTGCTTCTGGAATTTGCTGGTATTTAATTGAATTCATTCTTCCCTCTACCAGTGAAATGTTCCCCGTGCCACTGGCTGCAACACAAGCCCAAAGCATGATCGATCCACCCCCATGCTTAATAGTTGGAGAGGTGTTCTTTTCATGAAATTCTGCACCTTTTTTTCTCCAAACATACCTTTGCTCATTGTGGCCAAAAAGGTCTATTTTAACTTCATCAGTCCACAGGACTTGTTTCCAAAATGCATCAGGCTTGTTTAGTTGTTCCTTTGCAAACTTCTGATGCTGGTAAAAGTTATCTGAGAGCTCAGATTTCTTGGGGTGCCCAAACTTTTGCATGGTGCTCCTTCTTTCCACTCTAAAATTGTACAAAACAAAAATAATTGCTTAAAATGTTGAAAAGAATGTTTCATCTTTAACTTTATGACTTTTGGAGATCAGTTCACCTTCTACTCACTTAACTATTCACAGTAACAGAAATTTTGACCAGGGGTTCCCAAAATTTTGCATGCCACTGTACCATCCAGACTCAAGGACAGCTTCTATTCTGCTATTGAACATTTAGTTTGATAAAAATAGCACTTGACCTCACAACTTGCCTTGTAACTTTGCACCTTATTGCAAGCCTGCACTGCACTTTCTCTGTAACTGAGTCACTTTATTCTGCATTCTATTTTTATTTTACTTTGAACTACCTCAATGCACAGTGTAATGAATTGGTCTGTATGATCAGTATTTAGGACAAGATTTTCATTGACCTCGATTAATTAATTATTAAAGGCATCCGTTAGTCTTGCGAGACCATGGATCTGCACCTGGAAAGTCTTCACTCTCCAGGGCACAGACCTGGGCAAGATTGTATGGAAGACCAGCAGTTGCCCATGCTGCAAGTCTCCCCTCTCCACGACACCAATGTTGTCCAAGGGAAGGGCATTAGGACCCATACAGCTTGGCACCGGTGTCGTCGCAGAGCAATGTGTGATTAAGTGCCTTGCTCAAGGACACAACACGTTGCCTCGGCTGGGGCTCGAACTCATGACCTTCAGGTCGCTAGTCCAGTGTCTTAACCACTTGGCCACGTGCCCATACCTCGATATGTGTGACAATAATAAACCATTTACCAATTTCAGTGTGCACATGCCATGTGTTGCATCAACTCAGTGATGCATGTGGACATGGTTCAGTTGTTCAGACCAGTCATCAGAATGGGGAAGAAATGTGATCTAAGTGACTTTGACCATGGAATGATTGTTGGTGTCAGATAGGATGGTTTGAGTATCTCAGAAACTGCTGATCTCCTGTGATTTTTATGCACAACAGTCTCTAGAGTTTACAAAGCAAGGTACTATAAACAAAAAGCATCCAGTATGTGGCAGTTCTGTGGGCAAAGATGCCTTGTTAATGAGAGAGCTTAGAGGAGAATGGGCAGTCTGGTTCAAGCTGACAGGAAGGCGACAGTAACTCAAATAATGGTGTTACAACATGGTGTGCAGGTGAGCATCTCTGAATACACAATATGTTGAACCTTGAAGTGGATGGGCTACAGCAGCAGAAGACCAGGAACATACACTCAGTGGCCTCTTTATTAGTTACAGGAGTTATCTCAAAGTGGTCACTGAGTCAATTTGCATGGGTTTTGGATTTCCAATAATAGTGGGCTGGTGTCCTGATGAAGAGTCTTGGCCTGAAACATTGACTGTTTATTCATTTTCATCGATGCTGCCTGACCTGCTGAGTTCTTCCAGCATTCTGTGCATGTTACTGTGGATTTTCAGCAGGATCTCTTGTGTTTTTTGTGGGAAATGATGCACTTTTCAGGAAGGTTTTGAGAAAATCCTTGAATCTTATTCTGTCCATCAGATTCCTTCCTTTAATGACAGAGCTGAAACAGTGTTTATTTCAAGAGCTTGGTTTGGGCATGCAAACCACGCTACAGGTGGTTCATAAGTGTGTTATGAGACAGAACTTCATAGTGCAGACAACCAAAAGGTAGATTGTACTGAAGACAGTGGTTCTGTTCTTTTTTGAAGATTAAAGATTAGTTTTATTTATCACGTACATTGAAGCATGAAGTGAAATGCATTTTCTGCATCGATGACGAACTCAGTCTGAGGGTGTGCTGGGGGCAACTCGCAAGTGTTGCCGTGCTTCTGACACAAACATAGTATGCCCTTAACCTACTCTAACATATATGTCTTTGGAATGTGGGAGAAAACCAGAGCAGCTGGAGAAAACCCACATGGTTATGGGGAGAACACACAGACTCCTTACAGAGAACAGCGGGAATTGAACCCGATCTTACAGCTTGTGCTGTACAGCATTATGCCATTATGCTAAGACCATAAGACAGGAGCAGAATTATGTCATTCAGCCCATCGAATCTACTCCGCTGTTTCATCCTGGCTGATCCTGGATCCCATTCAACCCCATACACCTGCCCTCTCACCATATCCCTTGATGCCCTGACCAATTAGGAAGCTATGAACTTCTGCTTTGAATATACCCTCGGACTTGGCCTCCACTGCAGTCTGTGGTAATACAATCCACAGATTCACCACTCTGTGACTAAAAAAAATCCTCCTTACTTCTGTTGTAAAAGGTCAACCCTCAATTTTGAGGTTGTGCCCTCGAAAGTGGATACCCCCACCAGAGGAACTATCCTCTGCACTTCCACCCTATCTAGTCCTTTCAACATTCGGTAGGTTAACTGCTAGATTACCATGCTTCTTTGTACTGGTTTAAGGCAGCTGAAGATATAATTACCAGTGATGGAGAAAATGAAAATGAAAATAGACAAGAGACCAGAGTTGGAGGATGCAAAGACCCTGGAAGGTCATAAGATTATTTCTATCCAGGATGGTGATGAATGAGGTGAAAGAGCTACTAAATATTTATAAATTAATTAGCTATTTCCTGGTTAGTCATTTTCCTCATGACATATGAAGTAATAATATTGAAATTAGATATTATTCTTACTGCTTGATTGAATATATTTTATTATAGCTGCATCCTTGCTGTCTTCTTTCATCTGCAGTGATTTCACGGTTCTTGGACACTGATCAGCTCCTGTCCGTCTTGGTGCAAATTCCAAAACAAGACACAGTATGTTCCCTGTATTTACTTCTTCATTACTCGTAGAGAAATTTCTCTTCCAATATGCATAGTATACTCTGTAAGTGATAGCTATCCTGCATTAAGATCTTAAAATTTTTAATATTAACTGGCTATGGAACCTTGATGTATTGACTCTGAATTACATATTGTTAATTACTTCTGCGTATAGCAATTGTCATGAATGTAAATGATTTGCTTTTTTTTAAATGAAACAACATATTAGTTGTAGCTATGCGATAGCCATCACAGAGTTTCATGTTTATTTAATAGATACAGGCAGCTGGATCAAAGATTACAAACCTAATTTACCTGAAACATACATTGGAATTGGTGGAACCACTTCAGGTATGGACCTAATGAATGTGAAACCGTTGCAATTAGTAAAATAGGAATTATGTTCACCTGAGGAGAACTATAAAGGGTATATGATGACTACGGATGTGAAGTTATTTTCGTACTGGAGCCATAAAGCCATACAGTGCAGAATCATTTATTTATCTCTTTATTGATCAATAGAACCACAATAGGATACATGATCGCTTTATCAGTGCCAATGATCACTGATCGGGGTTCAATTCCTGCCGCTGTCCGTAAGGAGTTTGTGTACATCTTCCTCCAGGTGCTCCGGTTTCTCCCCACATTCCAGAGACATTAATGACACATTAGTGAGTTATAGGCATGCTATGTTGGCGCCAGGAGCATAGTAACGCTAGTGGGCTGTCCCCAGCACATCTTCAGACTGTGTTGGTCATTGATGCAAATGACGCATTTCACAGTATGTTTTGATGTTTCAATGTACATGTGACAAATAAAGATAATCTTAATGCTCTTTGGTCCAACTGGCCTAGGTGACCACCAAGGTGCCCAACCAATCTAGTTTCATTTGTCTACATTTAGTACATTAGCTTTCTAAACCTTTCAAGTCTATGTACTTGTCCAAGTATTTTTTAAATGTTGTGAATGCCCTGCCACTTCCTCTGGCAGCGCATTCCATATATTGTTCAATGTCAATTCCAGTACAGAAGTGTGAAGGGCAACAAAATAATTGTCGCTCTGCTGCAGCAGAAAAAACAAATAAGATAAACACAATAAATATAAAGACATGAGATAGCTTATTTACTCAGATTGATTATATGTCAATAAACTTACTTGGCACAGGAAAGATAGGCACATAAGGCAACTGACTAGAATTGATAAAGTGGTTGGTTAGTGGGTGGAGGTGTTGATCAGCTTTAGTGTTGGGACGGGTAACTGTTTTTGAGTCTGGTGGTCCTGGCATAGATGCCACGTATCCTCCTCTCTGATGAAAGTGGAACAAACAGCCCATGAGCAGGGTGGGTGGGATCTTTCTTTTTTTAAATTGTAATTTATAGTTTTTATTATTATGCAATGCGATATACTGCTGCCGCAAAACCAACAAATTTCACGACATATACCAGTGATATTAAACCTGATTCTAATTCTGATATGACTTCTGTTTCAAATGTTTTTATTGTGGAGCGACATCAGCTTAACCACAATGGACAATTTCCTAAAGTACAATGCTTCTTTTTTCTTTTCTTTCTTGGTGGGTGGGATCTTTCGTGATGTTACTGGCCCTTTTCTAGCACTTTTCTGTATATACAGTATTAACGCCCTGGTTCACATTTTTACTGTTATGCTGTAGGTATTTCATTTTAGCTGTTCTGTAAGAGCAGTCTGTTCCGCCTTTAGCCTGTTTGCGTTACTGTTACGATAAGGGAGGCTTAAGAATGAGTGTCATCTAAATAGGATGGTGAAACTGGCAGAAGGTTCTAGAGTACACTGGGGGGAGAGGTTTTGTGAGGGACACTAAGGTTGGTCTTGGTCTGTGTTCGGTGGGAGATGAAGAGAGAAGACTCCAGAGAGAACCTGTCGTCAGACTCAATCCAGTGGGAAAACGCTATTTGATGGAGCCAAGGCACAGAGGTCTACCAAGGATCGGTGAATATGGCTTTTGGAAGATTTGAACTCCAGCCTGTGTGCATTTGACTGTTTAATTATAATGGAGCCTTTTTGTTTTTTTTCTTTCTTTCCTTTATTAAACTCTTTGGTTAAGCTAACATTCATAAATATACTTACTTATAATTGTATGCAGTGTGTGAGCTGTTATTCCATTCCGACGGGCAGTTGTAGGGGCAGTAAATTCACACAGCATTCACATACACCGGTGATAGGGTGGGCGAAACATCCTAATTTCACAGATTTGGCAGGACCAATGCTGAAATCTTCAATATCTCCCTGAGCAGCACCATCATTCCAGTGTGCTTCAAGGCTGCCACCATGGTCCCCGTGCCGAAGAAGTCTTCGGTGTCCTGCCTCAGCGACTACCGTCCTGTTGCTCTCACATCCATCATCGTGACCACAAAATAATCTGCAGATGCTGGGGTCAAAGCAACACTCACAGCGCGCTGGAGGAACTCAGCAGGTTGGGCAGCATCCGTGGAAACGATCAGTCGACGTTTCCTGATGAATGGTTCCGGCCCGAAACATCGACTGATCGTTTCCACGGATGCTGCCCGACCTGCTGAGTTCCTCCAGCGTGTTGTGAGTGTTGCTCCATCATCATCAAATGTTTCAAGAGGCTTGTCATAAGGCACATAAAGACCCTGCTGCCCCCCTCACTGGACCCCTTGCAGCTCGCGTATCGTCCCAACCGCTCAACAGACGATGCCATCGCCACCACCCTCCACCTGGCCTTCACCCACCTGAACAAAAAAGACACATATGTTCGAATGCTGTTCATAGACTTCAGTTCAGCATTCAACACAATCATTCCTCAGCACCTGATTGGAAAGCTGAAACTGCTGGGCCTGAACACCTCCTTCTGCAACTGGATCCTAGACTTCCTGACTGGGAGACCTCAGTCAGTCCAGATCGGAAGCAGCATCTCCAACACCATCGCACTGAGCATGGGAGTCCCCCCAGGGCTGTGTGCTCGGTCCACTGCTGTTCACTCTGCTGACCCACGACTGCTGCAACACACAGCTCGAACCACATCATCAGTTTCGCCGATGACACGACCGTGGTGGGTCTCATTAGCAAGAACGACGAGTCAGGATACAGAGAGGAGGTGCAACGGCTAACAGACTGGTGCAGAGCCAACAACCTGTCTCTGAATGTGAACAAAACAAAAGAGATGGTTGTTGACTTCAGGAGAGCACGGAGTGACCACTCTCCGCTGAACATTGACAGCTCTTCGTTGAGATCGTTAAGAGCACCAAATTTCTTGGTGTTCACCTGGCGGAGAATCTAACCTGGTCCCTCAACACCAGCTCCGTAGCCAAGAAAGCCCGGCAGCGTCTCTACTTTCTGCGAAGGCAGAGAAAAGTCCATCTCCCACCCCCCCATTCTCACCACATTCTACAGAGGTTGTATTGAGAGCATCCTGAGCAGCTGCATCACTGCTTGGTTCAGAAATTGCACCATCTCGGATCGCAAGACCCTGCAGTGGATGGTGAGGTCAGCTGAGAAGATCATCGGGATCTCTCTTCCCACTATTACAGACATTTACACCACACGCTGCACCTGCAAAGCTAACAGCATTATGAAGGACCCCACGCACCCCTCACAAAAACTCTTCTCCCTCCTACAAACTCTTCTCCCTCCTACCATCTGGCAAAAGGTACCAAAGCATTCGGGCTCTCATGATCAGACTGTGCAACAGTTTCTTCCCCCAAGCCATCAGACTCCTCAATACTCATAGTCTAGACTGACATTTACATCATTTATTGTTATATTGTAATTTGTCCTCTACTGTGCCTATTGTCTTGTTTATTAATTGTTGTACTGCCCTGCACTGCTTTTGTGCACTTTGTGTAGTCTTGTGCAGGTCTGTAGTCTAGTGCAGTTTTTATGTTGTTTTTACGTAGTCTAGTATAGCCTTGTGTGAGCACGTGGCCAGGTGGTTAAGGCATTGGACTAGCGACCTGAAGGTCGTGAGTTCAAGCCCCAGCTGAGGGAATGTGTTGTGTCCTTGAGCAAGGCACTTAATCACACATTGCTCTGCGACGACACCGGTGCCAAGCTGTATGGGTCCTAATGCCCTTCCCTTGGACAACATTGGTGTTGTGGAGAGGGGAGACTTGCAGCATGGGCAACTGCTGGTCTTCCATACAATCTTGCCCAGGCCTGCACTCTGGAGAGTGAAGACTTTCCAGGCACAGATCCATGGTCTCGCAAGACAAACGGATGCCTTTATTATTTATAGTGTAGCCTTGTGCTGTCTCACATAGTCTAGTGTAGTTTTATGTTGTTTCATGTAGAACCAGGGTCCTGGAGGAACGTTGCTTCGTTTTTACTGTGTACTGTACCGGCAGCTTATAGTGGAAATGACAATAGACTTGATTTGACTTGTATACACTCTAGCTATACAAAGCCGAAGAAAGATGGGTCTCTCCCTCCTGAAGCTGTTAGTAAGTGGCTAATGAGCTGTTTCTAGAGACACAGTAAAAAGAGGTTTCATTATGGGGGCTCATTTGGGGTTGAGTTCATTGGATAATGTGTGATTAGTCATAGTCATACTTTATTAATCCCGGGGGAAATTGGTTTTCGTTACAGTTGCTCCATAAATAATAAATAGTAATAGAACCATAAATAGGTAAATAGTCCTAAGATTGCCTTAAGTATTGATTAAGTGGGATGTTGTTTAAGGCTGTGTTAAACTATTGTCCAGGAAAGTGAATAAGATGCATGGTAATGGATGCTTCAGGGATTAAGCATTGGTGCGATTCAAAGCAATTACCTGTAGCTAGTGCTTGTGTTCTGAGCAGGGTGGATATCAGCAGCCGAGATGAGTTGTTGATTAGGGTTTTATGTAATATGAGGACATTAGGAAAAGTTACGATCATGGAGCGGCAGTTTGACTAAACAGTGGGCAAAGATTTTGTTTTAGTTCAAACTAGTGCTGATGTAACAGGAGTGGATCTGCCTGGTACCATTGGAGTACCCAGAGAGGCAGGGCCATGGGCTGTCTATACTTTCAGAGAAGAGGGTAATGTCGGCAAGGGTGCCAGATTGGAAGCCAAGTTTCCCCTGGCTGAGGGCGGAGACTTTAAAGACAAGTTGCTCTCGTTTCTGCTGAGTGAGGGGAAGCAGTGGTCTGATATGGAAGGTCTAATGAGTCCTTCAGTAAGGGGTGAAAATTCCTAGTTGGTGTTGGCCCTTGTGTCCCTGGCGGATAAATGGCAAGGTTCACTAGCAGGGAGTCAAAGTTACCGCAGGTTGAGGATGTTCTCAGGAGTGAAGCCCATCCCCGATGGTGAGGAGGAATATGAGATTTGGGCAGAGCAGAGCTCTCAGATGATGGATGAGTGGCAGCGCTCTGATAATGTGAAAAGATAGTGAATGGTAGTGAGTTTAAAAGGTCCAGCTGCCAAAACAGTGAGGTCCTTAAAGGCAAGGAACCCCTTACTTCCATGGGCTATATGCAATTGCTACAAAGCGTTTCTGGCATGACTGAAAGCCCAGTGGAGCTATGGGGAAAGGGGAGAAACTTTCTGCCTACATTTTTCAGGTAGAGACAGCTATGTTCTTGTAGCATGAGAGAGCTATTCAACTGAAGAGGTGAGTCAGTTTAAGGATGGACCAAGTGACAAAGGGCGCACAGTCACAGGACACGATCACTTTAAGCCTCCGAATGTCCTGTAAGAAGTACTCCCCTCCCTCATTTGTTGAGCTGATGAGAGAAGTAAGAGAGCAGGAAAATGCAGTAGAGGAGCAGGAGACCTCTGTCAGCAGGGTACAGTCCTTGGTGGTAGCCTCTGTTGCTGAAGCGACCCCTAAAGCCACACGGGTGGGGGTTTTGTAGGATCTGTAAAGGATTAGAGAATTGAAGTATCTCAGTTGGTATCGGTGGGTGCTGTCACCAAGCATGACAAAGCCGATAGGGAGCCTGGCCCACTGATGGGACATACTAAGCAGAGGGCTGCTATTGTAGGGGGTCCTTCGAAAAGGGGAGTGACCGGTATTGTCTGTTACAACTGTGGTGAGGAGGGACACTTCAGATGGGAGTGTGAAGGATGGGAAGGCCTTCGGAAAGGGAGTCCATGGGTGCTTAAACAGAAGGGGAAATCAGGAAGCTTCAGAGAAACCCAGTCATCTTGGGGGGAACACGTTCCAGTCAATATATCAAGGAAAACACTAAAGTAAAAAACCCTATTCCTGAAGGCTTAGTGGGGCCAAGCTCCAGTGTATCCATATGGATTGAGGGTGGGAGCAACACTCACAACACACTGGAGGAACTCAGCAGGTCAGGCAGCATCCGTGGAAATGATCAGTCGACGTTTCAGGCCGGAACCCTTCATCAGGACTGTAAAGGGAAGGGGTGGAGGCCCTATAAAGGAGGTGGGGGGAGGGTGGGAAGGAGAAGGCTGGTAGGTTCCAGGTGAAAAACCAGTAAGGGGAACGATAAAGGGGTGGGGGAGGGGAAGCAGGGAGGTGATAGGCAGGAAAGGTGAAGAAGGAATAGGGGAAAACACAATGGGTAGTAGAAGGAGGCGGAACCAAGAGGGAGGTGATAGGCAGCTGGGGGAGGGGGCAGAGCGACATAGGGATAGAGGAAGTGAGGGGGAGGTTATTACTGGAAGTTGGAGGATTCTATGTTCATACCAAGGGGCTGGAGACTACATAGAAGGTATGTGAGGTGTTGCTTCTCCAACTTGAGTTTAGCCTCATCATGGCAGTAGAGGAGGCCATGTATGGACATATCTGAACGGGAGTGGGAAGCAGAGTTGAAGTGGGTGGCTACTGGGAGATCCTGTCTGTTGTGGCGGACGGAGTGGAGGTGCTCGACGAAGCGGTCCCTCAATTTGCGGAGGCCGCACCGGGAGCACCGGATGCAATAGATGACCCCAGCAGACTCACAAGTGAAGTGTTACCTCACCTGGAAGGACTGTTTGGGGCCCTGAATGGTGGTCAGCTATGTGGAGGACTTCACCATATATTCAACCTGAGCCTGAGGCTATGGAGGGTTCCTGTACTGTGGAAGACGTCCTGCCTCGTCCCTGTGCAGAAAACGCCGTGCCCCAGCGGCCTCAATGACTACAGACCGGTGGCATTGACCTCCCACATCATGAAGACCCTGGAGAGACTTGTTCTGGAGCTGCTCTGGCCTATGGTCAGGCCACACTTAGATCCCCTCCAGTTCGCCTACCAGCCCCGACTAGGAGTTGAGGATGCCATCGTCTACCTGCTGAACCGTGTCTATGCCCACCTGGACAAGCCAGCGAGCACTGTGAGGGTCATGTTTTTTGACTTCTCCAGTGCGTTCAACACCATCTGCCCTGCTCTGCAGGGGGAGAAGCTGACAGCGATGCAGGTGGATGCTTTCCTGGTGTCATGGATTCCTGACTACCTGACTGGTAGACCACAGTACATGTGCTTACAACACTGTCCGACAGAGTGGTCAGCAGCACTGGGGCTCCACAGGGGACTGTCTTGTCTCCCTTTCTCTTCAACTACTGCACAGAGTCTTGTCATCTTCAGAAGTTTTCGGATGACTCTGCCATAGTTGGTTGCATCAGCCAGGGAGATGAGGCTGAGTACAGGGCTACGGTAGGAAACTTTGTCACATGGTGTCAGCAGAATTACCTGCAGCTTAATGTGAAAAAGACTAAGGAGCTGATGGTAGACCTGAGGAGAGCTAAGGTACCGGTGACCCCTGTTTCCATCCGGGGGTCAGTGTGGACATGGTGGAGGATTACAAATACCTGGAGATACAAATTGACAATAAACTGGACTGGTCAAAGAACACTGAGGCTGTCTACAAGAAGGGTCAGGGCCGTCTCTATTTCCTGAGGAGACTGAGGTCCTTTAACATCTGCCGGACGATGCTGAGGATGTTCTACGAGTCTGTGGTGGCCAGTGTGATCATGTTTGCTGTTGTGTGCTGGGGCAGCAGGCTGAGGGTAGCAGACACCAACAGAATCAACAAACTCATTCATAAGGCCAGTGATGTCGTGGGGATGGAACTGGACTCTCTGACGGTGGTGCCTGAAAAGAGGATGCTGTCCAAGTTGCATGCCATCTTGGACGATGTCTCCCATCCACTACATAATGTACTGGTTGGGCACAGGAATACATTCAGCCAGAGACTCATTCCACCGAGATGCAACACAGAACGTCATAGGAAGTCATTCCTGCCTGTAGCCATCAAACTTTACAACTCCTCCCTTGGAGGGTCAGACGCCCTGAGCCAACAGGCTGGTCCTGGACTTATTTCCTGGCATAATTTACATATTACTATTTAACCATTTATGGTTTTATTACTGTTTAATTATTTATGGTGCAACTGTAATGAAAACCAATTTCCCCCGTGATCAATAAGTATGACTATGACTATGACTAAGAGAGGAGGTGTCGGGACAGGTGTAGCACTTGCACTTACAGGGATAAGTGCCGGGTGGGAGATCCATGGGGAGGGACCGATCCCTGCGGAAAGCGGAGGGGGGTGGGGAGGGAAAGATGTGCTTAGTGGTGGGGTCCTGTTGAAGGTGGCGGAAGTTGTGGAGGATAATGTGCTGGATCCGGAGGCTGGTGGGGTGGTAGGTGAGGACAAGGGGAACTCTGTCCCTGTTGTGGTGGCGGGAGGATGGGGTGAGGGCCGAAGTGCGAGAAATGGAGGAGATGCAGGTGAAGGCATCATTGATGACAGCAGAAGGGAAACCACAATCCTTAAAGAAAGAGGACATTCGAGATGTCCTGGAGCGGAAAACCTCATCCTTGGAGCAGATGCGGCAGAGACAGTGGAACTGGGAGTAGGGAATGGCATTTTTGCATGTGGCAGGGTGGGAAGAGGTATAGTTGAGGTAGTTATGAGAGTCAGTGGGCTTGTAGAAGATGTCAGTGGACAGTCTGTCTCCAGAGATGGAGACCAAGAGATCGAGAAAGGGGAGAGAAGTGTCCGAGATAGACCAAGTGAGTTTGAGGGCTGGGTGGAAGTTAGAAGTAAAGTCGATGAAATTGACCAGCTCAGCATGGGTGCAGGAAGCAGCACCAATGTAGTCATCAATGTACCAAAGGAAAAGTTGGGGAGCAGTACCAGAATAGGTTTGGAGCACAGACTGTTCCACATAACCAACGAAGAGGCAGGCATAGCTAGGACCCATGCGAGTTCCCATAGCTACACCCTTCGTCTGAAGGAAGTGGGAAGTGCCAAAAGAGAAGTTATTGAGTGTGAGAACCAGTTCTGCCAACCGGAGGAGGGTAGTTGTGGTGGAGGAGCTGGTGAGGTCTATTATCCAGAAAGTAGTGGAGGGCTTTGAGGCCTTCTTGATGGGGAATGGCGGTGTATAGGGATTCGACATCCATAGTGAAAATGAAGCGGTTAGGACCGGGGAACTGGAAGTTATTGAAGAGGTGGAAGGCATGGGATGTATCGTGGATGTAGGTGTGGAGGGACTGAACTATGGGTGACAAAATGGAGTCCAGGTAGGCAGGTACAAGTTCAGTGGGACAGGAGCAGGCAGAAACTGTGGATCTACCGGGACAGTCAGGCTCGTGGATCTTGGGGAAGAGGTAAACCCGAGCGGTACGGGGTGCGGGAATTATGAGTTTAGCGGCTGAGGATGGAAGTCCTCCGGAGTTGATAAGGGCGGTGATGGTACGGGAGGCAATGGTTTGATGTATTTTGGTGGGTTCCTGTTCCAGGGGTAAGTAAGAGGAGGTGTCAGCTGCCATTTGGCCTCAGTGAGGTAGAGGTCCGTCCGCCAGACTACTACAGCACCACCTTTGTCAGCGGGTTTGATGGTGAGGTTGGGATTAGTGCGGAGCGAGTGGAGGGCAGTGCATTCAGAGGGAGTGAGGTTGAAACAGAACAGAGGAGTGGTGAAGTTGAGACGGTTGATGTCTCGGCAACAGCTGGAGATAAGAAGATCGAGTGCAGGTAGAAAGCCCGAGCGGAATGTCCAGAAGGAGGAGGAGGGTTGAAGACAGGAGAAGGGGTCATCAGTAGGGGGAGGGGAATCCTTGCCAAAGAAGTAGGCTCGGAGATGCAGGCGATGGAAGAAGAGTTCAGCGTCATGGTAGGCACGGAACTCACTGAGGTGTGGATGGAGGGGGACAAAAGTGAGGCCCTTGCTAAGGACAGAATATTCTGCCTCAGAGAGGGGAAGGTCAGAGGGGATGGTGAAGACACGGCAAGGGTTGGGGCTGGGGTCGGAGGAGGGTGATGGGTGGGAGGTCTCAGGAGAGAGAGGGGGTTTGGATATTCAGGGAGAGTGGGGTTAGGGGAGGATGAGGGATCAGAGGAATGGAGGGGTGATGAGGGGTAGAGGGAAGGTTGGGAGTCGGGGGGGGGAGGAAAGAGGGTAGTGGGGGAATAAGACGGGCGGTAGGACCCAGCGGCAGTAAGAGCGATCCCACCTCTCTTGCCACCATTCAGGGCCCCAAACAGTCATTCCAAGTGAGGCAACACTTCACTTATGAGTCTGTTGGGGTCATCTATTGCATCTAGTGCTCCCGATGCGGCCTTCTCTACATTGGTGAAACCCGACACAGATTGGGGAACCGCTTCGTCGATCACCTCCGCTCCGTCCGCCACAACAGACAGGATCTCCCAGTAGCCACCCACTTCAACTCTGCTTCCCACTCCCGTTCAGATATGTCCATATGTGGCCTCCTCTACTGCCTTGATGAGGCTAAACTCAGGCTGGAGGAGCAACACCTCATATACTGTCTAGGTAGCCTCCAGCCCCTTAGTATGAACATAGAATTCTCCAACTTCCGGTAATACCCTCCCCCTCGCTTCCTCTATCCCTATTTCACTCTGCCCCCTCCCCCAGCTGCCTACCTCCTCCCTCATGGTTCCGCCCCCTTCTACTACCCATTGTGTTTCCCCCTATTCCTTCTTCACCTTTCCTGCCTATCACCTCCCTGCTTCCCCTCCCCCACCCCTTTATCTTTCCTCTTACTGGTTTTTCACCTGGAACCTACCAGCCTTCTCCTTCCCACCCTCTCCCCACCTTCTTTATAGGGCCTCTGCCCCTTCCCCCTACAGTCCTGACGAAGGGTTGAGGCCCGAAACATCAACTGATCGTTTCCACAGATGCTGCCCAACTTGCTGAGTTCCTCCAGCGTGTTGTGAGTGTTGCTTTGACCCCAGCATCTCCAGAGTACTTTGTGTTTGGATTGAAGGTGCTTTTGCTAGATCCATACTTGACACACATTCTCAGGTTACTCCACTGTACAGATCCTTCTACAACTGGTATTTGATGCCTTTGCCATTGATGCCCGAGAGCTTTAGTACTGATGACTACCTGTATGGTGGTTACTTGTTGAAGCTGGAGTTTTTGGAGGCAGATATGGGAGTAGCTGAGGTCCTTGATACGTTGGTGTTGGTTTGTCCAGACCTGGTCGAGAAGGGTGAAGCTTCAATTCTTGTGGGGATAAATACGCCAATTGTAAGGAGACTAATGGGAGCCTACGAGGAGAAAGTTGAAGAGAGCTGTGCTCAGAGCTGCTTTTGAGGAAGTGCATGCCTATCCTAGGCTGGATGATGAGCACAAAGGAGGAACAGTGTGGTACACCCAGTCCAAACCGTCATGTTACGGCCTGGGGAAGTAACCAGAGTGATGGGAAACTCCAAATTTTCCAGAATGCCTGATGCTAAGGCCCTTCTGGTGGATGTTCTGGAAGACCACAAAGAGGAGTCACGCTTACCTGCTGGGTACTGATGAGGCCCAAACTGCAAAAGCCATCGGCTGTTCAGGTAAACAGGATGACCATGATTGTCAGTAACACCTTGAAGAGGGAGGGGAATGCCAGTGGCACACCTTTTTTCAGTGATTGTCACGTCTAGTTTTCCCGTGAGACAAGCAGGAGAGAAACCATCTCCTGGAAAGGGAAAGTTGACAGCCAAGTCATTCAGCTTTGGTGACTCCCAGGTACCTGGAGTTTGGTAGAGGAGATTGACAGAGAAGGTGTTGAAGTTTGAAGATGTCTTTTCTACTGATGAGTTTGATGTGGGTTGTTCCAAGAGTACTCGCCACACCATCCGAGTGACAGAGGACACCCTCTTCAGAGAAAGGTCTTGGCGACTTGCACCCACCAAGGTGGAGGATGTTTTGCTGAAGCTGAAGGAATCTGGGATTATCACTGAGTCTAGGAGTCCCTATGTGTCCCCCATCGTGGTGATGAGGAAGAAGAATGGGAAGGTAGGAATGTATGTTGGCTATCAGACTCTGAACCGACGCACAGTCCCCGATCAGTATACTGTTTTGAGGATCGAGGATGCACTGGCCTGCCTGAGTGAAATGAAGTGGTTCAGTGTGCTGGACCTAAGGAGTGGGTATTATCAGGTACCCATAAGTGAGGCTGATAAGGAGGAGACAGCATTCATATGTCCACTTGGATTCTTTCAGTTTGAAAGGATATCCCAGGACATATCAGGAGTACTGGCTACTTTCCAGCATGTCATGAAGAAAATTGTTGAGGATATGAACTTGCTTGAGGTGCTAACATACCGGATGATCTCATAGTGTTTGGATCCACCCTGGAAGAGCATGAGGCGAGGCTACTGAAGGTGTTAGGTGGCCTTAAAGCTGAAGGGTTAAAACTGTCACTGGACAAGTTGCCAGTTCTGCAAGATATCTGTCAACTACATTGGGCTTGGGCACATAGTCTCATGGGATGGATTAGCTATGGATCTGCCAAAGTTAGAGGCAGATTTGGCCAAGGCCCAAGAGTGTGAGCGCCCCCTGCTCGTTCCTTGGATTCCATGCGTACTATCGAAGGTTCGGGAAGGGCTACTCTAAAGTGAGTCACCCTTGAATCAGCTTCTGTGCAGTTACCCTCTCTTGAGGAAGAATTAATGGGAGGACGACAAAAGGAAAATATGGTAAAGTTTATCTTAGCCCTTTGGAGCAAGATGGGATCCAAAATGTGAAGAGGGCTTTCAGGTGTTGAAGGAGCTGCTGACGAAAGTGCTTCTGTTGGCTTTTGTAAACCCCCATTTGCCATATGTATTACATACAGATGCCAGCCAAGAGGGCTATATCACGATCGGGGCACGCAGTTGAGACTGCCACCCTCCGAGTGAAATTACCCCACACACAAATTGGAGTTTCTGGCTTTGAAATGGATTGTAGGGAATAAGTTAAGTGACTGACTATATGGTGCCAAGTTTGAGGTGAGGACAGACATCAATCTATTGACTTATATCCTGACCTCGGAGAAATTGGATGCGACAGGCCATCGTTGGTTGATGGTGTTGTCTGCCTATGATTTCAGCCTGAGGTACTGACTGGGAAACCAGAATATTGGAGCGGGTGCGTTGTCCCAATGTGCACATGAAGGGCTGGAAATGGACTGAGAGTGGGAGAGCGTTCCTGCACCTGGACTTAAAGCAACGTTCCAGAGTTCTGTCACGGTGAAGACAGAGGCAAGGCAAGGGCAGGATAGAGTGGTGAATCATTTGAGAGCTTCTAGTTGTGCTATTCCACAAGCTTACTGCAACCTGACTGTTCTGAGTACAAAGCAGTTGCCTGAGTTGAGTCCCGGGGAAGTGGCTGCCACTCAGTAAGATGACCCTTGTATAGGTACTGTTTGGTCAGCTTTTATGGAAGGGGATATGGCCCAAGCTGAAAAGAAGAAACACCCTGCCATGCCTATACTTCTGAGAGAATGGAACAAACTGGAATTCCATTGGAGTGACCAGTTTCTATACCGGGTCACGCCTCCTCCAGACAGGCCTTGGCGTGCCCAGTTGGTTCTGCCTAAGAAGTATCAGAGGATTGTGTTGAAGTCACTTCATGATGATTCAGGTCCTTTGGAGTTTGCCAAGACCTATGGATTGGTCAGAGATGAGTTGTACTGGCCTTTAATGAAGCCTGAGGTCAAGGAGTACTGGAGGTCGTGCATTTGATGTATTTGGAGGAAGATGCTGCCCATGAGGGCTGTTCCTTTATCCCATTTGTAGAGTGCGGAGCCACTTGATTTGGTCTATATGAATTTCGTCTCTGTAGAGCCTGATTCCAGGAACATGGCAAATGTCTTGGTTACTACTGATCACTACACTAGATATGCTCAGGCCTTCTGAACAAAGGATCAGAGGGTGGCCACCATAGCCAAAGTGTTATGGGAAAAATATTTCATTCATTATGGCCTTTCTAGACGGATACTTAGTAATCATGGAAGGGATTTTGAGAGTAGGCTCATACACGAGTTCCTGAGCATGCTTGGAGTCAAGAAATTGAGGACTACACCTTATCGCCTTCAGGGTGGTCTCCAGCCCAAGAGGTTCAACCGGATATTGCTAGACATGCTTGCAACCCTGGAGATCAGCAAGAAGAACAAATGGAGTCAGCATATTGGGCATCTGGCTCACTACTACAACTGTACCCAGAATCAAGCTTCTGGATACTCACCATATTACTTGATGTTTGGGCATGAAGCAAGATTGCCTGTTGACCTCTGATTCAGAACTGTTGGGGAAGACTTGCCGCAGAAGACCAATCTTAAGTATGTGTATGTCATGAGCAGGGAATTGCAAAAGGCTGATGAACTAGCAGAGGTCTCTGGTACCAAGCAGAATCAAGGAAATAAGAGAAGATATGATCAAAAGAATTTGAAAGAATCAGAAAGAATTTGGTCCTACCAGGGAAGCATAAGTTGGCTGAACACTGGGTGGCTACGTCTTATGTTATGGAGAGTCAGATGCCAGTTTTTTTGGGCGAAGCCAGCAGATGGGAATGGACCTGTGAAATTCTCCACCAGAACCACCTTCTACCTTTGGGACAAGAGGTATGCGTTGACCCAGAGCCTGACATAGACCCTACACCTAGTGGGCAGACCTTGTGGTGACGTGGGAGAACAGAAAGACAAGCAGTTGAGAGACCTGAAGGGGACTTAACCACTGAATGTTGTACGGGCTCAGAGGATGGGGAAATGGAGGTGTAGTATATGTTACCCTATGTAAACCCCCCAATAATTGACGAAGAGATTCCCAAATCTCCCCATGCTGATGCAGATGAAACAGGGGATAGGGTGGTGGGGGGGAGACTAGCAGTAGACAGAAAGGCTTGCGGCTGGACAATGAAGGGACACTGGCCTCTAAAGTAACTGGGAATGAAGCTGAGTTAGGCCAAGTGACGGGGGACTTGGGTTGCCGGAAGACACTAGTAATGCGGGAGGCCTCTCCACATAGACAGGAAAGATCCCAAGGAGAGTCTGAAAATGAAGAAGTGGATGATGGGATAAGGAGATCACAAAGAGTCAGGCAACCCCGGATAGGCTGTCCTATGTACTACTTTTAGTGGGGGGTGGGAGAGCATAAGCCTTGATTCATGTTTTTATTGTCATGTTGTAGTTATTTCATTTTAGCAGTTCTGTAAGAGCAGACTGTTCTTCTTCCAGCCTGTTTGGGCTGTTAAGGGAGGCTTAGGAATGTGCGTCATCCAAATAGGATGGTGGAACTGGGAGAAGCTTCTAGAGTATGCTGGGGGGAGAGGTTTTGTGAGGGATACTAAGGTTGGTCTTGGTCTTTGTTTGGCGCAAGAGGAAGAGAGAAGACGCCAGAGAGAACCAGTCGTCGGAGTCAATCCGGTGAGAAAACACGATTCGATGGAGCCAAGGCAAGGAGGTCTACCAAGGATTGATGAATATGGCTTTTGGAAGATTTGAGCTCCAGCCTGCACATTTTGCTGTTTAATTTTAATGGGCCCTTTTTGTTTTTTTTCCCTTTACTAAATCTTTGGTTAAGTTAACATTCATAAATATACTTCTTTATAATTGTATGCAGTGTGTGATCTGTTATTTCATGCTGACGGGCTATTACAGGAGCACGCACTGGGGTTTGGGTGGGCGAGACATCCCAATCTCATGGAATTGCTGTATACCCTCGAGACGTACGAAGCTGGAGAAAGGTGGATTTTTCACTGTGGAGTCGGAGACTGTTAGTGAGGGGCTAACAAGCCGTTTCTAGAGATGCCCAGTAAAAAGGGGTTTCACATGTATATAACAAATAACGTATATAGAAACGAGACAATGTTCTTCTGAACTAGGGTGTAAAGCACAGTAGTATACGTAACACACAATAACTTTTGAAGCTAAAATCTACAGATGAATCACACAAATAACAAACTAAGGTGCATTAATATTAAATATTATAAGGTATGGAACAGATTAACTAGTGACTCTTTACTACGATGCAGCAGGGAGTTCAGAAGCCTAATGGCCTGGGGGAAGAAACTGTTTCTCATCCTGACCATTCTTGATTTTATGTTTCGTGGCCTCCTTCCTATCAGTAAAACGTCAAAGAGGATGTTGGATGGATGGGTCGGATTCTTAATAATATGAAGGGCTTGTCAGTACCTCCAGCTGAACTCTGTCTTTTGTGTGTTTCCTCCAGCCGTCAGTCTGTGGTTTTGTATTGCCATGTGCTCCTGCTTTCTCTGGCCCCTGTATTACTGAGTACTCCGTCTCTCACCTGTTTCTCATTATTACCTGTATTGCTGCCATCTGTGTCTCATTGTGCTCCACCTATCATCTGCCTCTCTGTTTATTGCTCAGTGTATTTCAGTCCTGTGTTTCCACCCATTTGTTGCCAGATTATGCCAATAAATTTTCCTGACCCTTTTCAGCATCCGTATCTGTACTCTGCTTGTCTGAATACCAACTCTGCCTGTTTCCCAATTCTGGTTTTTGGATTTCTCTGGATGTTTTGATCTCTATGTGAACTTTGACACTGACTTTGTTTGCACTTTGGGATTTGTTACTCAGTTAATATCACTGTGTGCACAGTACTGGCTCTGCGATTGGACCCCTGCTGCAGTGCCCTGACAGGGCTCTGCATTTGTATCACTCCTGATAAATGTCCCCGATGGATGAAATTTAGAAAACCTACAGCACAATACAGGCCCCTCAGCCCACAATGCTGTGCCGAACATGTACTTTTCTAGAAATTAACTAGGATTACCCATAGCCTTCTATTTTTCTAAGCTCCATGTGCCTATCCAGGAGTCTCTTAAAAGACCCTATCATATCCGCCTCCACTGCTGTTGCTGGCAGCCCATTCCATGCACTCACCACTCTCTGCGTTTTTATAAAAAACAACTTACCCCTGACATCTGCTCTGTATCTACTTCCAAGCACCTTAAAACTGTGCCCTCTTGTGTTGCCATTTCAGCCCTGGGAAAAAGCTTCTGACTATCCACACGATCAATGCCTCTCATCATCTTATATAGCTCTATCAGGTCTCCTCTTATCCTCCACTGCTCCAAGGAGAAAAGACTGAGTTCACTCAACTTGTTCTCATAAGGCATGCTCCCCAATCCAGGCAACATCCTTGTAAATCTCCTGTGCACCCTTTCTGTAGTTTCTACATCCTTCATGTAGTGAGGCGACCAGAATTGAGCACAGTACTCCAAGTGGGGTCTGACCAGGGTCCTATATAGCTGCAACATTACCTCTCAGCTCTTAAACTCAATCCCATGAAGGCCAATACACCGTATGCCTTGCTAACCACACAGTCAACCTGTGCAGTAGCTTTGAGTGTCCTATGGACTTGGACTCCAAGATCCCTCTGATCCTCCACACTGCCAAGAGTCTTACCATTAATACTGTATTCTGCCATCATATTTGACCTACCGAAATGAACCATCTCACACTTATCTGGGTTGAATTCCATCTGCCACTTCTCAGCCCAGTTTTGCATCCTATCAATGTCCCGATGTAACCTCTGACAGCCCTCCACACTATCCACAACACCCCCAACCTTTGTCATCAGCAAATTTACTAACCCATCCCTCCACTTCCTCATCCAGGTCATTTATAAATATCACGAAGAGAAGTCCCAGAAGAGATCCGTGAGGCACACCGCTGGTCACTGATCTCCATGCAGAGTATGACCCGTCTACACTCTTTGCCTTCTGTGAGCAAGCCAATTCTGGAACCACAAAGCAAGGTCCCCTTGGATTCCATGCCTCCTTACTTTCTCAATAAGCTTTGCATGGGGTACTTTATCAAATGCCTTGCTGAAATCCATATACACTACATTTATGGCTCCACCTTCATCAATGTATTTAGTCACATCCTCAAAAAATTCAATCAGGCTCATAAGACACGACTTGCCTTTGACAAAGCCATGCTAGCTATTACTAATCATATTATGCCTCTCCAAATGTTCATAAGTCCTGCCTCTTATGATCTTTTCCACCAACTTACCAACCACCTAAGTAAGACTCACTGGTCTATAATTTCCTGGGGTATCTCTACTCCCTTTCTTGAATAAGGGAACAACATTTGCAACTCTCCAATCCTCCAGAACCTCTCCTGTCCCCACTGATGATGCCAACATCATTGCCAGAGACTTAGTATCCTCCTCCCTCACTTCCCACAGTAGCCTAGGGTACATCTCATCCGGTCCCAGAGACTTATCCAAAAGCTTCAGTACATCCTCTTTCTTAATGTCTATATGCTCAAGCTTTTCAATCTGCTGTAAGTCATCCCTACAATCACCAAGATCCTTTTCCTTAGTAAATACTGAAGCAAAGTATTCATTAAGGACCTCTACTATCTCCTCTGGTTCCACACACACTTTTCCACACTATTCTCTCATGTCTTATTCTGTTACTCTTCACATACTTTTATAATGTCTTTGGGTTTTCCTTAATCCTGCTCACCAAGGTCTTCTCATGGCCCCTTCTGGCTCTCCTAATTTCATTCTTAAGCTACTTCCTGCTAGCCTTGTAATTTTCTAGATCTCTATCACTACCTAGTTTTTTGAATCTTTCATAAGCTTTTCTTTTCTTCTTAACTAGATTTTCAACAGCCTTTGTACACCATGGTACCTGTATCCTGTCTCATTGGAACATACCTGTGCAGAATGCCATGCAAATATCCCCTGAATATTTGCCACATTTTTGCCGTACATTTCTGAGAACATCTGTTCCCAATTTCCAAGTTCCTGCCTGATAGCCTCATATTTCCCCTTACTCCAACCAAACGTTTTCCTAACTTGTCTGCTCCTATCCCTCTCTAATGCTATGGTAAAGGAGATAGAATTGTGATCATTAGCTCCAAAATGCTCTCCCACTGAGAGACCTGACACCTAACCAGTTTCATTTCCCAATACCAGATCAAGTACGGCCTCTCATCTTGAAGGCTTACCTACGTATTGTGTCAGGAAACCTTCCTGAACACATCTAACGAACTCCACCTCATCTGAACCTTGGGCTGCACGGTCTTTCAGAACCTGACCTGGTATCTCTTGGGGGCTGCCAATCAATATTGGGGATTAAAATCTCCCATCACAACAACCCTGTTATTATTGCACCATTCCATAATCGTCTCCATATCTGTTCCTCGGTGTCCCTGTTACTATTGGGTGGTCTATAAAAAATCACCCAGTAGAGTTATTAACACTTTACTGTTTCTAACTTCCACCCCCAGAGACTCAGTAGACAATCCCTCCATGACTGCCTCCTTTTCTGCTGCTGTGACACTATCTGTGATCAGCGGTGCCACGCTCCCAGCTCTTCTGCCTTCCTCCCTGTCCTTTCTGAAACATTAAAGTCTGGCACTCTAAGTAGCCATTCCTGCCCCTGAGCCATCCAAGTCTCTGTAATGGCCACAACAGGACTGAAGACCAAGGGGACAATAGATTGTTCCAGAGAGAGATTGAATGTATCTGTCAGCACCATCGTCGGCTGGGCTGCGCGGTCTTTCAGAACCCCAGCTGGTATATTATTGGGTTCTGCAGTTTTCTGTGGTTTGACTATGGCCAGGGTCTTCTTTAGCTCAACTCAACCAGACGAAGTGTCTGGTCCTCCGAGGGTGGGGGTGGGGGTGCCTTCCTCGCCAGCACATTGTTCTGTGCTTCAAACCGGGCATCGAAGACATTCAGCCTCTTGGGGAATTAAGCATCCTGGTCACTGACGTGCAGGGTAGACTTGTAGTCTGTAATCCTCTGAATTTCTTGCCACGTGTGCCTCGTGTCTCTGTTAATGCAGAGATGGTTGTAAATTCTCTGACAATGCTTCTATTTTGCCTTCCTCATGAAGTGGGGAAGCACTATCATATCAAAGTACGTATATGGTGACATGTATGTTCCTTGATAATAAATTTACTTTGAACTTTGAGAGGTGTAGATAGAGTAGGCAGACAATATCTTTTTTCCAGATTTGAAATGTCTAATACCAGAGGACATGCATTTAAAGTAGGAGGGGATAATTTCAAAGGAGATGTGAGAGGCGTTTTTTTTTAAATAGAGTGGTGGGTGCCTGGAATGCACTGCCTGACGTGGTGGTAGAAGCAGATACATTAGAAACTTTTAAGAGACATTAGATAGGCACATGATTGTGAGGAAAATGGAAGGATTTGGACATTGTGTAGGCAAAGAGAATTGGTTGCCATTTGATTACTAATTTAATTGGATTGACACAATGTTGTGGGCAGAAGTGCTGTGCTTTTCTTGGCTTCAGTGTGCTGTTCTCTGTTCTATGTTCTAAAGGGAGCAGAGGTAGATTTCATGCCCAGGAAGCATTCTTGTGTCATTACAATAACAGTAGCCCAGGAAGTTGGCAAATCCTTTTCAGAAACAAGGGGAAGAAATCATCACTTTTAAAGAATGCATAAAAACAATTGTCTAAGAATGCTTTCTTGCTCTTTAGGAAATTCTGAAAAACTGCAAGACCCCACTACTAAAGGCTTATTGCAGTTCACTTGGAGACAGCAGGTAAGCCTCAATATAGTAAGTGCTGATGATCTGCAACCTCGTGCTTGTTCTTCAGTCATACTGTATTTACTTGTGAACAAGGAGAACAGCCCAGCCCTGATACCAAACTGTTCCAAAGTTTGAATACAGAAATGCCACTTTTATACAGAATTGATTAGTTAGATACAGATATTGACCAATTAGTAACTTTGTGGATGTTCAAATTCCTTATTTGCAATCACCATTCTATGATAACACAGGTATCACTAGCCAATAGAATCTCCATGTTAAAAGCCAGTAGTATGACAGAATTTGTAAATTGACTGACCAATGGTAAGTGACACCCTAGAATTCTTTTTTTGCAATTCTATCTTTTCTTGGTACATCAAATGGCTCCTGTCCTCTGTTGTGCAAAAGGGGAATAGCACTCATTAAAAATCTCTCTTCAAAGGCTTCACTTGCCTGAGTTGACTGCACCCTATCTGCAGACTATCCATGCCTGGGTATTATTAGCCCTTACCTTGCCACAACTTCCTCGAGTGAAGAGCTTTGTTTTGCGTGACATCCAGACAGATCACATCATACATGAGTACATCAAGAGAGTAGAAAAGGATAATGATGCAGAGTGTAGTGACACCCTTACGGAGCTGAGAGGACAAGGGCCAAGATGGGGTAGATTGTGATATCAAGAGTTCATCTTTATCGTGTTAGAATTCCATTTAAAAGTCTTTAAGTTTTAAATATTTTGTAGCTCTAGCTCAATGGATGGGGAAAAAAGAGAATCCCCAGGGCAGAAGGGGTCTTTAATTAGGTTGGTTGCTTGCTCAAGGCAGTGGGAAGTGTAGACAGAGGCAATGGAGAAGGTTGTTTTTTTGTGTTAGACTGAGCTGTGTGCACAACTTTCTCCAATTTCTTGCAGTTTTGGGCAGTACATTTGCCATACCAAACTGATGCACCCAGCTAGGATTTTGCAGAATCTCTTGTGTTTATGACTTCTTGTTCTGCGAAATCTCTTCGAAGTATATTTACTGTGAAGAAGTTTAAATCTTCTCTTCAGTGGGCGTTCAGAGACTTTCTCTCACTGCCCTCTATGATCTTTGCTGCTCTCTGACTCTTCAACCATGTGGTCACCCAGACTCAATGTCACAGTCACATGTCCTTGGAGCTTGGCTCCACTGCTATCTTGCTCCTATCAGATTCCTCCTTCAGCACTTTACATTTTCCACCTATCCCCTCCTGGCTTCTCACTTCATCCCCCCTCCCCCACACACTTACCTTCCTCCTAACTTTGCTTCACCTATCTCCTTCACCTCCCCCCACCTTCTTATTCGACTTCTTCCCCCTTTCTTTCTCATCCTGATGAATGTTCAATACGTTGACCTTTTCCTCTCCATAGATGCTGCCTGACCTGCTGAGTTCCTGAAGTATTTTGTGTGTGTTATTCAGAATACTTTCTATGGTGTATCTGTAAAACTTGATGAGAGTCACTGGGACATGCAGAATTTCCTTAGCCTGCTGGTGAGCTTTTTTGGTCATTCTACTTAAATGCTATGTGCCTGTGAAGCTGCTGCAATTCAGTTCTCCATTGTACCTGTATGGACTTATGCATGATACAATAAACTTGACTTGACTTGACTACTCAAAACTTTACAGACCTGTAAGTTTGTGTAAGCAGATGGGTCGTCCATTCCTTAAAATTCTTCCTGCTAATGACAGAATTAAGATCTACAAGAGATTTTGCAGATGTTGAAAATCCAGAGGAGCACATACAAAATGCTGGAGGAACTCAGTAAGTCAGGCAGCATCTGTGAAGAGGGATAAACAGTAAACATTTTGGGCAGAGACCCCTCATCAGTCCTGGTTCTCAGTCTTGGCCTTAAACATGCACTGTTTATTCCCCTCCATAGACACTGGCTGACCTACTGAATTCCTCCAGCATTTTAATATGTTACTCAAGAGTTAAGATCTTGGTTGGGTTCCTTTTATTTTGATCTACTTCCACCCATACCTTATTGAACTTACAGCACAAAAGAAGCTATTTCCACCATTGCTCATTTTGAAAGAACTGTTCAGTGGTTCCTTCCCAATTTCCTAAAAATGTTTCTATAATACTTCAGTGCCATTTTGAAAGTTGTTTTTGCATCTATTTCCATGTGCATTCCAGTTTACAACTTCTTGGAAAGAAGGGACTTGCCTCAGGACATGACAAAGCACTTTTTATCTGAGAGTAAAGTTTACAACTGTATTGACAATGATTTTGTGGGAAAGATGGCAGTCAATTCATACACAGTGGACTACCACACAAAGCAATGTGGTAATGACCACTATTGGTTTTTGCTGTGATCTTAAGCAATACCATCTTTCATCAGGTGGATAGCTTCACTCATCACAACAGGGAACTGATTTCACAACCTACAGGCCCATTTTCAAGGATTCTACAGCTAATGTTTTCAACGGTCCCAGAGCACGTCCTTCACAGTCTCTACAACTCATGTTCTCAGTATTACTTATTATTTAATTCTGCGCAATCTTCTTCTTTTGCAGTTAGGTTGTTTGTCAGTCTTTATGTATAGTTTTTCATAAATCTATTTTGCATTTCTTAATAATTTGTATAGTTTTTCATAATCTCGATTATAATTTGTTTTCCTACGAATGCAAAAAAATAAATCTCAAGGTAGTACATGGTAACATTACGTACTTCTATAATAAATTGACTCTGACTTTGAGGTTCTTCTGTCAGTCAGTTTAATTGCATCATCAGATGATGCTGGGGTTACTCAATGGACCTGTCGCCATCTCTTTCTGATTTCCAGCATCTGCAGGTTTTTACTTTTAATTTATGTTATTTATATCTCTAGTAATCAATTTCAAACAGTAGTCTTAAGTAATGACAACAATGTTGGACATCTGTGTTAAATCTACTTTAGCCTTCCTTGCTCTGAGAACAAGTTTGCACCTCCAGTCACTGCATGAAATTGGAGTCTCACTTCACAGTACCTTCCACACTGTAAACTGAGGCCCTTGTGTACTTCCCAGCAATAACCAAATTCAGACCAAGTAGTGTAAATCATGGCATGTTTGCCCCCAAGTTTATTGAGGAATGAGCTAATTTCTAACAGACTTTTTTTACTGCACAATTTGAAGAATTCATTGAGCTTAGCATTTTTGCGTTGTGAAAATTGCAGATTCAACCTTATTCTGGAGGAAATCAAGACTGTTATTAATGATGATACAAGATACATTAAAGGATGCTTGAATATGAGGACGCAGAAATGCTATGCGGTCAGGCCAAACATCAACGAGTTCCTTGACATTGCTCGGCGCACTTATGCAGAGATTGTTGATGATATAGCAGGTACCATTTCCATATTGTTATTGGTTTGGCTGCTCAGTGAAGATGAAACAATGGGTGCTAGACTGCCATTAAGAGGGGGTGAAACTTTTGCTTAACTGTTAGCACTGGATAGATTACTGTTCAAATTATTTCCAATATTCTTAATATCCCAATGTACCACTTGGACCGTACTTGATATGGTAGGATGTTTGGCTGAATCAAATTCAGGAAACAAACACAACATTTTACCAGGACCAATGTCTATTCCATATTACTCTGCAGAATAACAGTTCAATATAGGCCAAAGGGTCTGTTGCTGTGCTGTAGCACTCTATCGCTCTATATTGACAGGATCGAGACACAGGAACTGGTGCAGGGAGCGTAACTTGTGAACAGGGGAGAGGTAATGAGCCTAATATCTGCAACATAACAGACAAATGGAAGCTGAAAAAGTTCAGATTTCTCTGCTGTATGATCTGGAAATATCTGTAGATGTTAGTTTTATTATGTGGTCAAAAATAATAAAATTAATGTGGTGTTGCTGATTTTGGGAATGGTTGCATGGTTTGAATAATTGTCTTCAATTAATTCTTAAAAACCTTAATTCTTAATTTTTTGAGATGTTTTCATGATACAGGCGAATGTTCGGATTGAGTCTCCTTAACTGATAAATGTTAAAGTTGATGGTTAAACACTTAAAGCTAGAAGAACTTCCTTTTTTTCATAGCATGAACTGAAACTATCCAGTTTATAATTGCACCTCTACAAATGCATGAATAAAAAAAAATCAGTGGTTAAAGGAAAGTAGTTTCATGCATACTGTATGGTCCTTTGAAGTGATTTACAATGTCATTCAGACACTCCTTCAAAAAAGTTGTTGGTGCCACTGATCTATTTTGAATGAAGTATTTTTGGCTCTGCTTCATAAGCCATAAGTGATGGCGGAGAGTGTACTTAAACACGTTGATATCCAGAGACTGAAAAGCACTGGATAAGTGCTGTTTTTTCCCTTCTTTAATCTACACATGTATGCATTTAATGCTTATGAACGCATCCTACAAAATCCAGGAAATCTATTCTTGACATTTATAGTGTACCATCTTTCTTCATCAAACTCAGAGGTTCTCAGCCTTTTTCATGCCGTGGACCAGTACCAGTATGCTTGAGGTCCATGGACTCCATGTCTGATCTCTGCTCTAACTCAATCTGCATTATCTTCCATTTGTTCCACATTTACAAACACAAAGTACTGTAGATACTGATAATCTGAAACTCCCATCAACTTCCCCAGATTTTACCACTCTTATACAATTTACAGCACCCAGTTTACCCACCAACCTGAAAAAGTGGAAGGAAATTGGAGCACCCGGGGAAGACCATGTGGTTACAGGCAATGTTCCCTCTAATTTTTAGTAGTCAGTGTGCGCAAAGATCTTACGTTGTGCAAATTTTTTTCCTGTATGTGCACATTGAATGCACACGTGGCACAGTTTATGTAGGTTTACAAAATATTTGACATAAAACTGCACAGAATAACAGCAAAATATCCTACATATTTATGTCACTCAGTTATTTTTTCTCTCTCCTGTCTTTGGCATTTACCTATTCTTTGTAAACTCTATCTAGACTAATCGAACTTCCATCCAATTGGTAGCTTTTGATTCTCATTAAAATATCCAAATGACATTCACCTGAACGGTTTCTCAGCTTGTTTTTGAATTGATTCATTGGGCTAAAACCTCGCTCACAGTCTGCACTAGACACAAGAAAGGTCCCCCCTGTGGTAAACCATGTTTATAAGTTGTGACTGGGTTACCTGGCTGGACATGCCTGGACACGCCCCTCTGCTGACTGCTCCTGTGGCTCCTTCCACAGACCCCTGAATAAGGCGATTGTGTCACTGCTCCTCCCACAGTCCAGGACAAACATACAGCATGGACGTGGATCCATTTTACTGTTAATAAAAGCCTTTCAGTATCTACTCTACTTCTAGTCTTTTGGAGTAATTGATAGTGCATCAATTTTATTAACAGTAATTTTAAGGCATGTTACATACGTGGATAGAGCGTTGGCTGATTGGCAGGAAACAGAGAGTGGGAATAAAGGGATCCTATTCTGGTTGGCTGCCGGTTACCAGTGGTGTTCCACAGGGATCAGTGTTGGGGCCGCTTCTTTTTACATTGTACATCAACGATTTGAATTATGGAATAGAGGGCTTTGTGGCTAAGTTTGCTGACGATACGAAGATAGGTGGAGGGGCTGGTAGTGCTGAGGAAATGGAGAGTCTGCAGAGAGACTTGGATAGATTGGAAGAATGGGCAGAGAAGTGGCAAATGAAGTACAATGTTGGAAAGTGTATGGTTATGCACCTTAGCAGAAAAAATAAATGGGCAGACTATTATTTAAATTGGGAAAGAATTCAAAGTTCTGAGATGCAATGGGACTTGGGAGTCCTCATACAGGATTCCCTTAAGGTTAACCTCCAGGTTGAGCCGGTAGTGAAGAAGGCGAATGCAATGTTGGCATTCATTTCTAGAGTAATAGAGTAATAGAGTATAGGAGCAGGGATGTGATGTTGAGGCTCTATAAGGCGCTGGTGAGACCTCACTTGGAGTACTGTGGGCAGTTTTGGTCTCCTTATTTAAGAAAGGATGTGCTGACGTTGGAGAGGGTACAGAGAAGATTCACTAGAATGATTCCGGGAATGAGAGGGTTAACATATGAGGAACATTTGTCTGCTCTTGGACTGTATTCCTTGGAGTTTAGAAGAATGAGGGGAGACCTCATAGAAACATTTCGAATGTTAAAGGCATGGACAGAGTGGATGTGGCAAAGTTGTTTCCCATGATGGGGGAGTCTAGTACGAGAGGACGAGAGGGCATGACTTCAGGATTGAAGGGCGCCCATTCAGAACAGAAATGCGAAAATATTTTTTTAGTCAGAGGGTGGTGAATCTATGGAATTTGTTGCCACGGGCAGCAGTGGAGGCCAAGTCATTGGGTGTCTTTAAGGCAGAGATTGATAGGTATCTGAGTAGCCAGGGCATCAAAGGTTATGGTGAGAAGGCAGGGCAGTGGGACTAAATAGGATAAAATGGATCAGCTCATGATAAAATGGCGGAGCAGACTCAATGGGCCGAATGGCCTACTTCTGCTCCTTTGTCTTATGGTCTTATGGAACACGTCCTGAGACCCGACAAGTGAGACCTCGACCCGCAAACACCTGAAGCCGGAAATACTTTTGAATTCTGGCTAGCCTGCTTGGAATCATACCTGGAGGAGATTAAGGTGACCGAGTCCGCCGCGAAGCACAGAGTTCTCCTCTCCAGGGTCGGTCCACGGGTCTACTCAATGATTAGAGACCAGCCGAGCTACGACGGCACGATGAGCGCCCTCAGAAGACAAACACGGTCTATGCGCGACATCGCTTAGCGACGCGGCAGCAGCGGCCCGGAGAGTCGAGCACTGAGTTTGTCCGGGCCCTATGGACACTCATGCGGGCCTGCGATTGCTGGGGGCTGACAGCCGAACAGCATGCGGAGCTCCTAGTACGGGACACCTTCGTCACTGGGACCAGGTCAGTGTATGTGCGCCAGCGGCTGCTGGGACACGCCGATCTTACCTCACATTTGGTGATTGAGCTGGCTGACACGCTGGAGGCCAGTCTGCACAGCTCTGACACTCTCCAGGCACGTGATCTCCCGACGGCCTCGTGGACGCCGCAGACCCCGCAACCTGCCGGTGAGTCAACCACTGCTGCTGCCAGTCGTGAGTCCGCGAAGTGCTACTTCTGCGGACTCGAGAAGCACCCCCAGAAAAGCTGCCTGGCCCGAGAAGCTACCTGCCCCAGCTGCGGAAAGAAGGGCCACTTCACCAAGGCCTGTAAGTCCAAACCGTGAGTGGGATCGAGCAGCACCGCGTGCGAGGCATGGGGGCCACCATCTTTCCTGCACGCCGCCACCATGTGCGAGACATGGGGGCAGCCATCTTGGTCAGCGCCACCTCGCACCACCTTTGACCCATGGGTGCTCACGGGGCACCCCACCGCGCCGGACCACAACAGCAACTCCACTCTGGCCTGCGTGGCCCTCGACCAAAGCGCTCCCCACCAGCTCGCAAGGTCAATGATGGACATCCTGGTGGAGGGGCGCAGGACAAGCCGCCTGTTTGACACGGGCAGCACGGAGAGTTTTATCCACCCGGACATGGTGCAGCGGTGCGGACTCACGACACAGCCGGTAAGTCAGAGGGTCGTCATGGCTTCCGGGTCGCATACATCAGACATCCAGGGAGGTTGTGTAGCGATACTAGTGGTGCAGGGCACAGAATATCGAGACTTTACATTACTGGTCATCCCTCAACTGTGTGCCCCTGTGCTATTGGGGCTTGACTTCCAGAGCTGCCTGAGAAGCATGACAATGGAATATGAGGGGCCCCTCCCACCAATCATTGTTGGAAATCCAGAGTTTTGTAGGAATACGTTCACATACCCCGCTACTGACCACACACACACACACACCGACCCGCGCATCCCACCCAACACCATGCCAACAGTCGCACTGCAGACACCACTTGCGGCCTCTCCACCCTCACGATCCCTCCCTCCCCCCGCTGTTCGCCAACCTGACCCCCAACTGTAAACCTGTGGCAACTAAAAGCAGGAGGTACAGCGTGGGGAACAGAGCCTTCATTAAGTCGGAGGCGCAGTGGCTGCTCAGGGAAGTGATCATTCAGGCAAGCACAAGTCCTTGGAGGGCCCAGGTGGTCGTTGTTCGGAACGGGGAGAAAAATAGGATGGTCGCGGACTATAGCCAGGCCATCAATAGGTTCACGCAGCTCAACGCGTACCCTCTACCCCGCATCGCGGATTTGGTCAATCAGATAGCACGGTACAAGGTGTACTCAACCACAGACCTAAAGTCCGCTTACCATCAGCTTCCCATCCACCGGGAGGACCGCCCTTACACCGCCTTCGAAGCAGACAAGAAGGGCCAAAACAGCCAAGAAGGGCCAAAAGGCCTGTTTCTGTGCTGTAGTTTCTATGGTTCTATGGCAGAAAATGGTTCGGCACAGCCAAGAAGGGCCAAAAGGCCTGTTTCTGTGCTGTAGTTTCTATGGTTTCTATTTCAGACGGCAGGCTTTATCAATCCCTACATGCCCCCTTCGGTGTCACAAATGGTGTATCTGTCTTCCAGAGGGAAATGGACCGGATGGTGGACCAGTGCCAACTGAAGGCCACATTCCCATATCTGGATAACATCACCATCTGCGGTCAAGACCGGCAGGATCATGACAACAACCTCCGAAAATTTCTCCAAGCGGCCAAAGCTTTCAGTCTCACCTATAACAAGGACAAGTGTGTGTTCGGAACCACCGAACTTGCTATCCTTGGGTGTGTTGTGGAGAACGGAGTCACTGACCCTGACCCCGACCGTATGTGCCCCCTGTTGGAACTCCCTCTTCCCAACACCCTCAGAGCCCTCAAAAGATGCCTGGGCTTCTTTTCATATTACGTCCAATGGGTTCCTAACTACGCAGACAAGGTCCGCCCCCTGGTCAAGTCCACCACATTTCCCCTCTCAGCTGAGGCCTGCGCGGCCTTCAGCCGCATTAAAAGGGACATTGCCAAAGCAGAAATGCATGCGGTGGACGAGGCTATTCCCTTCCAAGTAGAGAGTGACGCCTCCGACTTTGCGCTGGCAGCTACCCTCAACCAGGCGGGAAGACCAGTGGCGTTCTTCTCCCGTACCCTTCAAGGCCCTGAACTTCGGCACTCCGCAGTGGAGAAAGAGGCCCAGGCCATAGTGGAAGCTATTAGGCACTGGAGGCACTATCTCTCCAGCAAAAAGTTCACTCTGCTGACTGACCAGCGCTCAGTCGCATTCATGTTTAGCAACCAACCAACAGCGGGGCAAAAACAAAAATGATAAAATTCTGAGGTGGAGAATCAAACTCTCCACCTACAACTGACAGCATGTATGGGCCTGGGAAGCTCAATGAGCCCTCCGATGCCCTATCCCGGGGAACATGTGCCAGCGCGCAGGTTGACCGGCTATACACCCTACATGTAGACCTTTGCCACCCGGGGGGTCACCCAGCTTTTCCACTTTGTGAAAGCCCGGAACCTGCCTTACTCCCTTGAGGAGATCAGGATGATGACCAGGGACTGCCAAGTCTGCGCAGAGTGCAAACCGCACTTCTACCGACCCGAAAAGGCACCACTCATCAAGGCCACTCGCCCCTTTGAGCGACTGAGTGTCAACTTTAAGGGCCCCGTTCCCTCCACCAACCGCAATGTGTACTTTCTTAACGTAATCGACGAGTACTCGCTGTTCCCTTTCACCATCCCCTGCCCTAATACCACTACCACGTCAGTTATAAAAGCCCTGCGCAAGCTCTTCACTCTGTTCAGATACCCATGCTATATCCACAGTGACAGAGGGTCCTCGTTTATGAGTGACGAGATATGCCAATACCTACTGGCTAGGGGTATTGCAACTAGTAGGACCACGAGCTATAATCCGGGGGGAATGGACAGGTGGAGAAGGAGAATGCCACGGTGTGGAAGGCCACACTCTTAGCCCTCAGGTCAAAGGGACTGCCGGTCTCCCGCTGGCAGGAGGTCCTTCCTGAGGCACTCCACTCCATCTGCTCCCTGTTATGCACAGCCACCAATGTCGCCCCTCATGGGCGACTTTTTTCTTTTCCCAGGAAGTCGACCACTGGGACCACCCTACCAACTTGGCTGACGTCCCCGGGGCCAATGCTGCTCCGGAAACTTTCGAGGAGCAATAAATACTCCCCGATGGTCGAGAGGGTTCACTTACTTCATGCGAACCCCCAGTATGCCTACGTGGTTTTATCTGATGGGCGGGAGGACACGGTCTCCATCCGCGACCTGGCACCTGCAGGAGCTCCGGGCCCCTACCCTGAACACTCCGTGGTGACTATTAACCCCGTACCCACCAATATATATACCCACGAGACACTGTGCACTCCAAGCCCTACACAGACACCACACGACACTCCCATACCAGGCGCGATGCACACGCACAAGGGATTACCGACGCCTAACGTGCTGGTACCTCAAGTCAGACCGGAGCCGGCACAACCACCGTCGCTGGTGCAATTACCACTGGTGCTACGTAGATCACAGTGACGGACTCGACCGCCTGATAGGCTTGACCTGTAAATATACTTGTTTTAAATATTATCAGTCACTTCACCCCACGGGACTCTTTTTTTTAAAAGGAGGGGTGAGTATGGTAAACCACGTATATAGGTTGTAACTGGGTTACCTGTCTGGACATGCCTGGACACGCTCCTCTGCTGACTGCTCCTGTGGCTCCTCCCACAGACCCCTGAATAAGGCGATTGTGTCACTGTTCCTCCCACAGTCCAGGACAGACATACAGCATGGACGTGGATCCATTTTACTGTTAATAAAAGCCTTTCAGTATCTGCTCTACTTCCAGTCTTTTGGAGTAATGGATAGTGCACCACCCCCAATGTCCATCAACTGTGCAAGGTCACAAAACTGTTCACCCTGAAGTACAAATGCCACCATTTGAGCAAAGTTTGAAATCAGTTTGGATTTAACTTTTTCTTGCATGGAAAATTTGAAGTCATTAAACTAACTATTACAGTATTTTCAGCTAGAAAATCATGATATTTTAGACATAAGGCATTAACTTGTTCATCGCCAAATGTGAAGTCACAATCTGCAATTGCGGAGAAATCAAAAGCTGACCTTTCTTGTCCCTCATCTTCAGGAAATCGTTCTTCTAAATGAACACACCCCCGCACTTCCCGTTTCGACCTCCGACCCAAGATCCACAAACCTGCCTGTCCTGGCCGACCTATTGTCTCAGCTTGCTCCTGCCCCACCGAACTCATTTCTGCATACCTCGACACTGTTTTATCACCCCTTGTTCAATCCTTTCCGACCTATGTTCGTGACACTTCTCACGCTCTTAAACTTTTCGATGATTTTAAGTTCCCTGGCCCTCACCGCTTTATTTTCACCATGGATGTCCAGTCCCTATATACTTCCATCCCCCATCAGGAAGGTCTCAAAGCTCTATGCTTCTTTTTGGATTCCAGACCTAATCAGTTCCCCTCTACCACCACTCTGCTCCGTCTAGCGGAATTAGTCCTTACTCTTAATAATTTCTCCTTTGGCTCCTCCCACTTCCTCCAAACTAAAGGTGTAGCTATGGGCACCCGTATGGGTCCTAGCTATGCCTGCCTTTTTGTTGGGTTTGTGGAACAATCTATGTTCCGTGCCTATTCTGGTATCTGTCTCCCACTTTTCCTTCGCTACATCGACGACTGCATTGGCGCTGCTTCCTGCACGCATGCAGAACTCATTGACTTTATTAACTTTGCCTCCAACTTTCACCCTGCCCTCAAGTTTACCTGGTCCATTTCCGACACTTCCCTCCTCTTTCTAGATCTTTCTGTCTCTGTCTCTGGAGACAGCTTATCCACTGATGTCTACTATAAGCCTACTGACTCTCACAGCTATCTGGACTATTCCTCTTCTCACCCTGTCTCTTGCAAAAACGCCATCCCCTTCTCGCAATTCCTCCGTCTCCGCCGCATCTGCTCTCAGGATGAGGCTTTTCATTCTAGGATGAGGGAGATGTCTTCATTTTTTAAAGAAAGGGGCTTCCCTTCCTCCACTATCAACTCTGCTCTTAAACGCATCTCCCCATTTCACGTACATCTGCTCTCACTCCATCCTCCCGCCACCCCACTAGGAATAGGGTTCCCCTGGTCCTCACCTACCACCCCACCAGCCTCCGGGTCCAACATATTATTCTCCGTAACTTCCACCACCTCCAACGGGATCCCACCACTAAGCACATCTTTCCCTCCCCACCTCTCTCTGCATTCCGCAGGGATCGCTCCCTACACGACTCCCTTGTCCATTCGTCCCCCCCATCCCTCCCCACTGATCTCCCTCCTGGCACTTATCCGTGTAAGCGGAACAAGTGCTACACATGCCCTTACACTTCCTCCCTTACCACCATTCAGGGCCCCAAACAGTCCTTCCAGGTGAGGCGACACTTCACCTGTGAGTCGGCTGTGGTGATATACTGCGTCCGGTGCTCCCGATGTGGCCTTTTATATATTGGCGAGACCCGACGCAGACTGGGAGACCACTTTGCTGAACATCTACGCTCTGTCCACCAGAGAAAGCAGGATCTCCCAGTGGCCACACATTTTAATTCCACATCCCATTCTGACATGTCTATCCACGGCCTCCTCTACTGTAAAGATGAAGCCACACTCAGGTTGGAGGAACAACACCTTATATTCCGTCTGGGTAGCCTCCAACCTGATGGCATGAACATCGACTTCTCTAACTTCTGCTAGGCCCCACCTCCTCCTCGTACCCCATCTGTTACTTATTTTTATGCACACATTCTTTCTCTCACTCTCCTTTTTCTCCCTCTGTCCCTCTGAATATACCTCTTGCCCATCCTCTGGGTCCCCCCCCCTTGTCTTTCTTCCTGGACCACCTGTCCCATGATCCTCTCGTATCCCCTTTTGCCAATCACCTGTCCAGCTCTTGGCTCCATCCCTCCCCCTCCTGTCTTCTCCTATCATTTTGGATCTCCCCCTCCCCCTCCAACTTTCAAATCCCTTACTCACTCTTCCTTCAGTTAGTCCTGACGAAGGGTCTCGGCCTGAAACGTCGACTGCACCTCTTCCTACAGATGCTGCCTGGCCTGCTGCGTTCACCAGCAACTTTTATGTGTGTTGCTTGAATTTCCAGCATCTGCAGAATTCCTGTTGTTTGTATCTACTGTGACGTTTTCTTCACGTTGTTGGCTTAGCAAAACTTTAACTTTGTCACTCCATGAAACATTGTCTCCCAGATACTGCTTTCTTATCTTGTTAATTTTGCCTCGCGCAAAATGAAGTGAATCAATTGGTGTCAGGCCACTCTTTTGCAGAATCTTGCACAGTGCAGCCAGTTCATCGAAAACATCACTTAAAACCTGTAAAGCTACTTTGTATGTAGCAGTGGTCCCCAACCACCAGGCCGCGGACTGGTACCGGGCCACAAAGCATGTGCAACTGGGCCGCAAGGAAACGATATGATTTGGCGATAGGAGTCAGCTGCACCTTTCCTCATTCCCTGTCACGCCCACTGTTGAACTTGAACGCATGCGAGGTCATCAGTCGGTCATTAACCTGCAACTACTCGATGAGTAAAAAACAAACATCGCTTGAGAGTTTCTTTGGAAGAGGTGGTAGGGGACATAAAAGGCCTAACGATGATAACGCAGAGACAGCTGAGGCCGAGACCGCAAAAATAAAGAAAGCTTCCTTTAACAGAAAATTTGACGAGTCATACACAAAATAAGGTTTTATTGCGACTGGTGACTCACACGCTCCAAGCCCCCTGTGTGTGATATGTAGAGACAAGCTGTCTAATGAGGCAATGAAGCCCTCAAAACTGCTTTGGTACCTTGGATCCAAGTACCCTGCACTTAAAGACAAACCCGTTGAGTTTTTTGAGCGGAAAAAACGTGAGCAAGCAGGAGAGAAGCAAGTGCTGAGAGCCACCACCTCCACAAATGCTGCTGCTCTGAGAGCGTCGTACTTAGTGGCTAGCCGTATTGCTAAGGCTAAGAAGCCTTTCACTGTTGGTGAAGAATTGATTCTGCCTGCTGCCAAGGACATGTGCCGTTAACTGTTGGGAGAAGCTGCAGCTAACAAGGTGGCACAGGTTTCTCTTTCAGCTACCACGGTTTCAAGGAGAATCAATGACATAGCCGAGGACATCGAAGCACAGCTGTTGGAACGGCTTAACGAGTCACCATGGTATGCGATCCAGGTCGACGAGTCTACTGATGTCAACAACAAGGCAATACTGCTGGTTTATGTGCGATATATATTTCAAGACGATGTGCACGAGGATATGTTGTGTGCACTGCCGCTGCCAACTAACACAACTGGGGCAGAACTATTCAAGTCTTTGAATGACTACATGTCAGGCAAACTGGACTGGTTATTCAGTGTTGGGATATGCACAGACAGGGCTGCAGCTGTGACTGGACGTCTGTCTGGTTTCACTACCCGAGTCAAAGAGGCTGCTCCTGAATGCCATACGCAGGGAAATGCTAGCTAGCTGAAAAATGTCATCTGATCTTAACAGCGTATTGAGTGACGTTGTTGAAGTTATCAATCACATCAAAGCAAAAGCCCTTAACATGTCTGTTTGAGCAGCTTTGTGAGGAAGTGGATGCAGAGTACAAACGCCTTCTCTTACACACTGAAGTCAGGTGGCTATCAGCGGGGAGACCCCTGGCCAGGGTTTTTGAGTTAAGAGAGCAGCTACAGAGATTCCTTTCAGGAAAAAAAGTCACCACTGGCAGCACACTTCAGTGACGAGGAGTGGATCGCAAAACTCGCTTATCTGTGTGACATCTTCAACCTGCTCAATGAACTCAATTTGTCACTTCAGGGGAGAAAGACAACTGTCTTCAAGTTGGCAGATGAAGTGTCTGCTTTCAAAGCCAAACTGGAACTGTGGGGACGGCGAGTGGACAGGGGCATATTTGACATGTTCCCAACACTAGCTGGGATTTTGGGACTGAGGCTGCACCATCCTTCTCACAGCTCGTGCGCGATCACCTATCTTCACTGTCGACAGAATTCGAGCGTTACTTCCCAACCACTAATGACCCAAGACGTCCAAAGGAATAGGTCCGTGACCTATTTGTGAATGTCCCCGGTGAATCATCCATGTCAGCGCAGGAAGAAGATCAACTCCTCGAGCTTGCAAATGACGGTGGGCTAAAAAGTATGTTTGACATAACATCTCTGCCGGCATTCTGGATCAAAGTTAAGGCTGAATATTCTGAGATAGCCACGAAAGCACTGAAAACGTTGCTTCCATTTCCAATATCGTATCTCTATGAAGCGGTGT
Source organism: Mobula birostris (assembly GCF_030028105.1). Taxonomy (NCBI): domain Eukaryota; kingdom Metazoa; phylum Chordata; class Chondrichthyes; order Myliobatiformes; family Myliobatidae; genus Mobula; species Mobula birostris. The sequence continues at coordinate 4,151,833 of NC_092381.1, forward strand.
TTTCTGCAATGAATGCAACAAAAACTAAATTGCGGAATAGACTGGCCATAAGGAACCCCCTTCGAGTATCGCTGTCTCTCATCACCCCTCGATGGGACCATCTTGTTGCAGGGAAACAAGTCCAGGGCTCCCCCTGATTCAGCGATATTGGTCTATTGCAATGATTTTATATGTTCATACGAGGAAAATATGCGCTGAGTGTTTAATATCCAAATGTTACTTAAATGTTATGATGCTATTCACTTATAAGTAACTTATAATTGACATCACTATATTCATGTAAGGAAAATATGCGCTGTGTGTTTAATATTAAATTCGTTAGATAAACACTTTTAGAAATGAAATTGCGTGTATTAGCCACTTATAAGAGACTTATAGTTGACTTATCACCTATATTCCGGTCGTGATTAACACCCCACCCCGTCTCCCGTCGGCTGGTCCACAAGAATATTGCCAATATTAAACCGGTCCATGGTGCAAAAAAGGTTGGGGACCCCGATCTACAGAATTTGAAACAGATCTTTGTAAACTTTACGATATGAACACTGTCCGCCAAAGATGGCTGCTGCCGTGATGTAGCTGTACAAACCGGAACAGGAAAGATGAGGTGACGTAAATTAGTGACGTGCATTGTGGTATTTGAAAAACTGACTAACTAGTTAACAGAAACATTTAGCTAAAAGATTATTTTCAATAAGTATAGTTATTAATTACTACATTATTTTAGGTAACTAACCTTTTGTGCGCACATTAATTTCCTCTATGCGCTGATTGATAAATGTTTGTGCACGCGCACAGCTTAGAAGGAACATAGGTTACAGGGAGAATGTGCAAATTTCACATAGTCAGCACCAGGTGCCTTGAATGAATATGGGTATATAATACAATGATGAGGCCTCACTTGGAGTATTGTGCGCTGTTTTGAATTCTTATTTAAGAAAAGATCTGCTGAAATTGGAGAGAGTTTAGAGAAGGTTCAGGGGAATAATTCTGGGAATGAACGGATTATCATATGAGCAGTGATTGAAGGCTCTGGGCGTGTACTCACTGGAATTTAGAAAAGTGAGGTGTGATCTCATTAAAGCCTGTTGAGTATCAAAAGGCCTAGATAGAGTGGATGTGAAGAGGATGTTTCATTTGGTGGGGGAGTTTAGGACCAGAGGGCATAGCATCAAAATAGAGGAATGTCCATTTAGAACAGAGATGAGGTGGAATTTCTTTAGCCGATGGGTGCTCTGGAGGCCAGGTCACTGGGTACATTTAAAGTGGAGGTTGATAAGATCTTGATTAGTCGAGGCATGAAAGGTTATGGGTGAAGGCAGGAGAATGGGCTCGAGAGAAAATGGATCAGTCATGATGAAATGGCAGAGCAGATTTGATGGTCTTTACTGTGGTCACACCATTGACGCACAAGAATTGCACAAGTGTGTTGAGAAAATCCAAGCAGTCATGGATGCCTTAAAGCCAAAGGATGTGTCACAGTTGCGATGCTTTTAAGGACTTGTCAATTTCTATAACAGTTTCCTGCCAAACCTGACTACTGACCATCCCTTGAAGTCATTACTACAGATTGGGAAGAAATGTCAGTGTGAGGTGGCTTTCCAAAAGGTAAAGGGATGGTGATATCAGACACTGTACTCACACATTATAATCCACATCATCTAGTGAAGCTTGTCTGTGACCCCCTACCTTATGGTATAGGTACAATTACCTAACATGTTATGAGTGATGGAAGTGAATACCCCACAGCCTTTGCATGATGTTCCGTTACTGCTTCAGAGAGAATTATACACAGATTGACAGAGAGGCCTTGACTCTGGTTTGGGGTGTAAAATATATCCACCAGTACCTGTAATGGAGAGACTTTACCCTCATTACTGATTATAAACCTCCGGTGTCTATTTTCAATCCACAGAAGGGTGTTCCACTAACTGCAGTAGCACAAATGCAGGGATGTGCTCTGTTTCTTGGACACAATTATATGATCGAATTCAGGAGAACAATTAATTATAGAAATGCTGGTGGATTGTCTTGTTTACCCTTGGAAAATGAAATATCTAAAAGAATTACAAAAGAGATAGTTCTCTTGACATATTCTCCTTAATGTAAATCGAAGGCCTCCCTGTTACGGCAGAGATGATGTAAAGGGAAACCGGAAAATACTCCATCTTGTCTAAGATCGACATGGCCGGAATACACAAAAGAAACTCTAGTTCCCCCATTTTCCCCAGCGCTGATATGAACTTGACTTTGACGGAGGTTGCCTTCCTTGGGGATTGAGAGTAATGCCAGTTGAGCAGAGAGCTAAAGTGTTGGAGTAGTTACATGCTGTTCATTTAGGCGTAGTTAAAATGAAACATTGGCTTGAAGCTTTGTCTGGTGACATGGGATAGATCAGCAGATTGAGCAACTTGTCATGCACTGTTTGGGATGCCCCCACGCCCAGAAGATGCCAAGAACAGCGCCTCTCCATCCTTGGGAATGCCCTGCATTACCCTGACAGAGGATTCACGTGGATGTTGCTGGATTATTCATGGGCATAAGTTTCTTGCTCAGAGTGGATGCAGCTACAAATGGCAATGTACCACAGTTTGTTGGGGAACAGTTTCAATCATTCCTGAAAATGAATGAAGTAAGACATATTACTTCTGTACTGTCCCACCCAGCTACAAATGGCTTGAAGAAAAGGTTTGTCCAGAGTTTAAAGAATGCACGGCAAGCAATGTCAGCAAAACATACTACACTAACACTGAATCAGAAGCTCGCCAATTTCCTCCTTACATATCACAATGGAGCACACCCCACAACCAACAACTTACCAGTGATGCTGCTCCTTGGTTGCCCCTTGCGCCTATGCTTATAACCATATAACAATTACAGCATGGAAACATCTTGCATCTCCTCACACCCAGTCTTAGAAGCAGTATGCAAGACAAATAACTGAGATGAATTGAAGGCTTCTCAAACAAGAAGGTTCAAGGTTTTGCTCCTGGACAAGCAGTCCTGATGAAGGACTACAGAGAAGATTAACAACAGGTATTTGGAAAGATTAAGAACAGAACTGGACCACTCTCCTACACAGTGGAGATTGCGTCTGATGTCATCTGGAGACAACATATCGATCAGTTGTGGAGAGCAGGGTCAATTGTTAGAGCAGAAAGGTGTCCAGAGCTGTCAGAACCTCTTCCCGCACTCCCAGAGTCGACCACCACAGAGGAGGCACCTGAGATTGTTTCACAGCAGCAAGTCTCATCTGCCAAGCAGAGTGCCCCCCACCCCTCTAATTAGGAAAGACATTATCCCATAAGACTAAGAATGCCTTCACAGTGATTAAAACTTTAGGCCTGAATAGGACAATTTAAGCTTTACTATGCTGTCATGTCTATATATTAGTTATTATATAATAAGTGTATGTGTGTATGCATATGTACATGTATATATGAAGTAGTGGGTTGGAGATATGTCTCTACCAAAGGAAGTGTACGGTGCTCCTTCCCTCCGCTAGCCTGCAATTCACCCTTGGACAAGGTGTAGAAACTGCTCAGCCATCCTCTCTTCCCGCCCCCCCCCCCCCAACCAGGGTCTTGTGAAGCCATGGGGGCAGCTGGTGCATATCACAAGTCCCAGTTATGCAACCACTGGCGCCAGGCAGACCATCTCTGAAGAGAATTGCTGATGTTGCTAATGGTTGGGGTGTGTGGGGGGGAGGGGTTACTCATCTGTAAAGACACTTCCCAGAAGAAGACAATGGCAAACCACTTCTGTTGAAAAATTTGCCACGAACAACCACGGTCATATCACATGGCACATAATTACTGTGATGATTGATATATATATATATATATGTGTGTGTGTGTGTGTGTATATGTATCATCCTCATTTCCCATTTCATATCACATAGGAGATCATGGTCTTTGTATATATATGTATGTGTGTGTGTGTGTGTGGTGTGTATATAATACACATATATAATGACTGGAGAGCAATACATTATATTTGAGTTGAGATGTATTCTGTATTGAGTTGGAGTTTATAACTAAGCAAGGAGAAGTGTGTATTTAGTATTTTAGTAATATTTGAGTAATATTGTAAATTTTGCTTGATTAAGCGTTTTTTGTTTCTTACATAATTATTTTTGAATTGAATTAATTTATTTCTTACATCCTTCACATACATGAGGGGTAAAAATCTTTACGTTATGTCTCCAGCTAAATGTGCAATCACAGTAATTTATAATTTATAATAAATAGAACAGTCAATGAGTACAATAGAGTTAATAAATAGAACAGTCAATAGAGTACATGCAAGTCAGTGTGAGTTCATCAGTCTGATGGCCTGGTGGAAGGAGCCTGATGGTCCTGGCATTTATGTTGCGGTACCACTTCCTGAATGGTATCAGCTGGAATATATAGTGGTTGGGGTGACTCGGGTCCCCAATGATCGTACAGGGCCTTTTTACATACCTGTCTTTGTAAACGTCCTGAATCATGGGAAGTTCACAACTAGATTCACTGGGCTGTCAGCACCACTCTCTACAGAGTCCTGCGATTAAGGGAGGTACCTTTCCCATACCAGGCACTGATGCAGCCAGTCAGACCACGTGAGGTCCTTGGTGATGTGGATGCCGAGGAACATAAAGCTGTTTACCCTCTCAACCCCAGATCCATTGATGTCAATAGGGGTTACCCCGGCTCCATTACTCCTGTAATCCACAACCAGCTCCTTTGTTTTTGTGACATTGAGGGCGAGGTTGTTCTCTTGACACCACAGTGTCAGAGAGATAACTTCTTCCCTGTAGGCCACCACGTTATTGTTTGAGATAAGGCCAATCAATGTAGTGTCGTCGGCAAATCTAATTAGCAGATTAGAGCTGTGGGTGGCGATACATTCATGGGTATACAGGGAGTAAAGGAGGGGACTCAGTACGCAGCCCTGAGGGGCTCCTGTATTGAGAGTCAGAGGTTTGGAAGTGAGGGTTATATATAAGAAGTACATGAAAGTCATTACACCACCATGCCATGCCTCATTAAAGGAAAAAAAAACTAAGTACATGAGTATCTCTGGCTCCGTGTTTTTCTTTCAATTAGTTTCTGGAGTTACAAAACTTAAAAGATAGCATTTATCATTAAGAACTTCACCATCCAGGACATGCCCTATCTTGGAGGAGGTACAGGAGCCTGAAGGCACACACTGAATGTTTAACTGACAGATTCCCCCCCTCTAGTATCAGATTTTTGAATCATGCATGAACGCATTGGTACTCCATTCAGTGTTGTATCTCTGGAATACATTACTGAAGGAGGTGATAAAATCAGCAGACAAAAAGAAAAAAAAATCAAAAACTTTATTATTACTTCCCCAAACACCCAATGAGATCAGTTAAAGCAAGTTTTTTTTTTACTGTGCTTTATAGCCTTATATTAGATATTCGAAAGCTGCTCTTACATTGACATAACACAGTTAATGTTCTTTTTTAAATTTGTAGTCTCCGAAATCTGCCTTCATCAGTGCAGCCAAGAAAGCACAGCTTAGGACAAACCCTGTCAAAGTTCGATTTTCTGAAGAGGTTACAATAAAAATAATATGCTCTAGAGGCATTTAGACAGGTATTTGAATAGACCAGCAAAAGAAAGATCCATCCTTCTACTTGCGAATGGGAGTAGTGTAGATTGGCAAAAAGGTCGGCATGGACCTGGTGGCCTGAAGGGCCCATTTTTGTACTGTGCATGACTCTATGAAGAGTGTGTAAATTGTGCAGTAGGGTAAGAGTGATGGTACTTCCTGAATACTTAATGTGTTGACGTTTTCTCTCTTAACCTGATTAGGAATGATAGTGCAGCTGGGAGAGAAATATAACCTGCCTCTGAAAACCAGCTTCAGTACTACTCGAGGATTCTTTATTCAGCTGAATTGTGAGGGAAGTTCATTCCCAAGTGGACAGCTCCCTTCTGAGTTCATCAAGGTTAGTTATTTACTGGGCCTTCTGATATATTTGCTACTGCATTTTAACCTGTGCTGTTAAACTCTGAAATTCTCTATTAAATAGTTCGTTTCAAGTTGAGTTTCCAAGATGGCACTGGCGATATACAATCAGCTAACAAATCTAATAACTATTCTACTAATTATACTGTTTTCTGCACTACAACTACTGCATTTCAGAGCCTGTAATTTTTCTTTGGGAGTTTTGCTTTTGAACCATCTGTATGATCTGTCTTTTCTGCGGTACCCTGAAGGATTTGGCGAACTGCACTCTCAAGACTGCAGGTACAGCTGTGCCGGCCATTGCTTGAGTGGACTTTGGGCTGGATTGAAGTGGTTGGGACCAGGCTGAGAGTGAGAAACGAACTGATGTTCAGCTGATTTAAGCACTGAGTCAGATTTAAAAGATTAAGTATTTGAGGCTGAGGGTGGAGGACAAACTGGTGTTCAGCTCACTACTCCATGCCAGCCAGGATCCCCACCTAAGCCCATCCTGTCTGCCTGCGATTGACCCATCTCCCTCTCTTCGTGCTACTATACTGGTGTCAGATGCGAGATGCATGAGGCTTGACTGTCTTCATGTGCCTCATCATTGAACTGGCTGTAGACTTACTTTTGGGGACTCTGGTTCATGTTCTGTATGTTATTTATTTACATTTTTATTGTAGTACAATTTTTTCTTTTTTTCCCCCACATTGGATGTTTGATGGCCTTTGTAGTTTGGAGCTTTTCATGGATTTGATTGTGTTTCTTTGTTTTGCGGCTGCCTGCAAGAAGATGAACCTCAAAGTTGTATATGGTGTGCATACTTTGTAAAAAATGTACTTTGAACTTTATTGTCAGAGCATAAGGATGGGGAGGTGCAGGTCCAATGGAAAAACTTGCATCAGCATCACAGGCACATAGGTATAAACAACACCTACATGCTATCATTTAAACAGAACTTATGCAAAATAGTGAATTTATTATCAAAATTCATAGAGTGCCTATAAAAGTACTCTTCCCCCTTTGGAAGCTTTCGTGTTTTGTTTTAAACGATTGAATCACAGTGTTTTATATTTGTAATTAATTTTGATCCCTTTGTAGAGATCTTTTTTTCACTTTGACATGTAAGAGTCTTTTTCTGTTGATCAGCGATCAAGAGTCTTTTTCTGTTGATCACACTCCCACAAGTGTGTGAGAGTGCAAAAGGTGGTCTGTAATGTTCTGTTGCAGAGGTAGAGTCAGGATTATACAGAAATTGGTTCAAGGTTGTAAGGAAGTAGCTGTTCCTGAAATCCACTGTGATTCAATGCTATAAAACATGAAAACTTCCAAGGGGGGGTGAATACATTTTATAAGCATTATATGTGTCACCATATACAACCCTGAGATTTGTTTTCTTCCAGGCATGCTCAATAATTCCAATAACCATAATAGAATCAATGAAAGACCACATCTATCTGGGAGGACAAACAGTGTGCAAAAGACAATAAACTGTACAAAAAAAAAAAAAAAAACTAAGAAATAATTAATAAATAAATAAGTAAATAAATAAATATTGAGAACATGAGATGAAGACTCCTGAAAAGTGAGTCCAAGGTTGTGGGAACAGTTCAGTGATGGGATGAGTGAATTTGAGTGAAGTTATCCCTTCTGGTTCAAGAGCCTAATGGTTGAGGGGAAATAACTATTTCTGAACTTAGTGGAGTGAATCCCGACACTCCTGTACCTTCTTTCTGATGGCAGCAGTGAGAAAAGAGCATGTCATGGGTGGTGGAGGTCCCTGATGATGGATGCTGCTTTCCTGCAACAATGCTCCATGTGCATTAATGCAGAGAAGGCTTTCCCTGTGATGGACTGGGCCATGTCCATTCCTTTTTGTGGAATTTTACATTCAAGGGCATTGGTGTTTCCATACCAGGCTGTGATGCAGCCAGTCAATATACTCTCCACTACACATTTATAGTCGTTTGTCAAAATTTTAGATGTCATGTTCAACCTATGCAAACTTCTAAGAAAGTAGAGGTGCTTCTGTGCTTTCCTCATAAATTTATTCATGTGCTGGGTCCTGGAAAGGTCCTCTGAAGTGATAACACCAAGAAATTTAAAGTTTCTGACACTTTCTACCTCTGATCTCCTGATGAGGACTGGTTGATGGACCTCCAGTTGTGCAAAAATAAGACCATGAAAGAAAATGAGACACTCAGAGACAAGTGTGTGGGAATGCAAAATGTTCTGTTGCTGAGGTACAGTTAGAATTATACAGAGATTGGTTCAAGGTTGTAGGAAAGTAGCTGTTCCTAAAGCTCAAACATGAGGAAATCTGCAGATGCTGGAGATTCAAGCAACACACTGTACCTCTTCCTAGAGATGCTGCCTGGCCTGCTGCGTTCACCAGCAACTTCATGTTAGTAGGGAAGTGGTGTTAGGTAAATTGAAGGGATTAAAGGCAGATAAATCCCCAGGGCCAGATGGTCTGCATCCCGGAGTGTTTAAGGAAGTAGCCCAAGAAATATTGGATGCATTAGTGATAATTTTTCAAAACTCGTTAGATTCTGGACTAGTTCCTGAGGATTGGAGGGTGGCTAATGTAACCCCACTTTTTAAAAAAGGAGGGAGAGAGAAACCGGGGAATTATAGACCGGTTAGCCTAACGTCGGTGGTGGGGAAACTGCTGGAGTCAGTTATCAAAGATGTGATAACAGCACATTTGGAAAGCGGTGAAATCGTCGGACAAAGTCAGCATGGATTTGTGAAAGGAAAATCATGTCTGACGAATCTCATAGAATTTTTTGAGGATGTAACTAGTAGAGTGGATAGGGGAGAACCAGTGGATGTGGTATATTTGGATTTTCAAAAGGCTTTTGACAAGGTCCCACACAGGAGATTAGTGTGCAAACTTAAAGCACACGGTATTGGGGGTAAGGTATTGATGTGGATAGAGAATTGGTTAGCAGACAGGAAGCAAAGAGTGGGAATAAACGGGACCTTTTCAGAATGGCAGGCGGTGACTAGTGGGGTACCGCAAGGCTCAGTGCTGGGACCCCAGTTGTTTACAATATATATTAATGACTTGGATGAGGGAATTAAATGCAGCATCTCCAAGTTTGCGGATGACACGAAGCTGGGTGGCAGTGTTAGCTGTGAGGAGGATGCTAAGAGGATGCAGGGTGACTTGGATAGGTTGGGTGAGTGGGCAAATTCATGGCAGATGCAATTTAATGTGGATAAATGTGAAGTTATCCACTTTGGTGGCAAAAATAGGAAAACAGATTATTATCTGAATGGTGGCCGATTAGGAAAAGGGGAGGTGCAACGAGACCTGGGTGTCATTATACACCAGTCATTGAAAGTGGGCATGCAGGTACAGCAGGTGGTGAAAAAGGCGAATGGTATGCTGGCATTTATAGCGAGAGGATTCGAGTACAGGAGCAGGGAGGTACTACTGCAGTTGTACAAGGCCTTGGTGAGACCACACCTGGAGTATTGTGTGCAGTTTTGGTCCCTTAATCTGAGGAAAAACATCCTTGCCATAGAGGGAGTACAAAGAAGGTTCACCAGATTGATTCCTGGGATGGCAGGACTTTCATATGAAGAAAGACTGGATGAACTAGGCTTGTACTCGTTGGAATTTAGAAGATTGAGGGGGGATCTGATTGAAACGTATAAAATCCTAAAGGGATTGGACAGGCTAGATGCAGGAAGATTGTTCCCGATGTTGGGGAAGTCCAGACCGAGAGGTCACAGTTTGAGGATAAAGGGGAAGCCTTTTAGGACCGAGATTAGGAAAAGCTTCTTCACACAGAGAGGGGTGAATCTGTGGAATTCTCTGCCACAGGAAACAGTTGAGGCCAGTTCATTGGCTATATTTAAAAGGGAGTTAGATATGGCCCTTGTGGCTACGGGGATCAGGGGGTATGGAGGGAAGGCTGGTGCAGGGTTCTGAGTTGGATGATCAGCCATGATCATAATAAATGGTGGTGCAGGCTCGAAGGGCCGAATGGCCTACTCCTGCACCTATTTTCTATGTTTCTATGTGTGCTGTTCCTAAAGCTGGTAGCATGGGCCTTCAGCTTCTGTACCTTCTTCCTGAAGGCAGCAGTGAGAAAAGGACGTGACTCAGATTGTGAGAATTCTTGATGATAGATGCTGCTTACTTGAGACAGCAACTGTTTTTGTCAATGACGTGGAAGGCTGTACCCATGATGGACCGGGCTGTGTCCACTACGCTCTGTACCCTCTTGTGTTCCTGTAGACTGGAATTTCCATACCACACCATGATGCAGGCATTAGGATATTTAGCTTGGATAGCCATCATCTTGACTTCTAAGTTTATGGCAGTTATGGGGATGACTTACAGCAGACAGAAATGCTTGAGTGTATAGACGTCAAGAAAGAGGATGGGCTAGAGCTTTTGAAAGGTATTAAGTTGGATAAGTCGCCGAGACCGGTGGAGATATACTCCAGGCTACTGTGGGAAGTGAGGGAAGAGATTGCTGAGCCACTGGCAATGATCTTTGCATCATCAATAGGGACAGGAGAAGTGCCAGAGGATTGGAAGGTTGCAAATATTGTTCCCTTGTTCAAGATAGGGAGTAGCGATAACCCAGGAAATTGTAGACCAGTGAGTCTGACTTCAGTGGTGGGCAAGTTGTTGGAGAAGACCCTGAGAGGCAGGATTTATGAGTAGTTGGAGAGATGTAATCTGATTAGGGATAGTCATTATGGTTTTGTCAAGGGCAAGTAATGTTTATGAACCTAATTGACTTCTTTGAGGATGTAAGAAACCATATTGATGAAGATAGAACAGTGATGCGTATATGGATTTCAGTAAGGCATTTGATAAGGTTCCCCATGCGAGGCTCATTCAGAAAGAAATGAGGCATGAGATCCAAGGAGACCTTGCTTTGTGGTTTCAGAACTGGCTTACCCACAGAAGGCAAACGGTGGTTGCAGGTGGTTCATATTCTGCATTGAGGTCGGTAACCAGTGGTGTTCCACAGGGGTCCGTTCTGGGACCCCTCCTCTTTGTGATTTTTATAAATTACCTGGATGAGGAAGTAGGTGGGTGGGTTAGTAAGTTTGTTGCTGACATGAAAGTTGGGGGTGTTGTGGACAGTGTGGAGGGCTGTCAGAGGTTACAGCAGGAAATCGATAGGATGCAGAACTGGGCTGAGAAGTGGCAAATGGAGTTAAACCCAGATAAGCATGAAGTGGTTCATTTTGGTAGGGCAAATTTAAAGACAGAGTATAATATTAATGGTAAAATTCTTGGTAGTGTGGAGGATCAGCATGTGGATCATGGGGTCCGTATCCATGGGACACTCAAATCTGCTGTACAGGTTGACAGTGTCGTTAAGAAAGCGTTTGGTATGTTGGCCTTGGTCAGCCGTGGGATTGAGTTCAAGAGCCTTGAGGTAACGTTACAGCTGTATGAGGCCTTAGTTAGACCCCACTTGGAGAACTGTGTTCAGTTCTGGTCACCTGATTACAGGAAGGATGTGGATACTATAGAGAGAGTGCAGAGGAGATTTACAAGGATCTTGCCTGGATTGGAGAGCGTGACTTATGAGAATAGGTTGAGTGAACTTGGACTTTTCTCGTTGCAGCGATGGAGGATGAGAGGTGACCTGATAGAGGTGTATAAGATGATGAGAGGCATTGATTGTGTGGATAGCCTAGGGCTTTTTCCCAGGGCTGAAATGGCTAACAGGACAGGGTATAGTTGTAGGTGCTTGGAAGTAGGTAGAAGGGGTAAGTTTTTCACAGAGAGTGGCGGGTGCATGGAATGCACTGCCAGCGAAGGTGGTAGAGGTGGATACAACAGGGTCTTTGAAGGGACTCTTAGATAGACACATGGAGCTTAGAGAAATAGAGAGTGATGTGGTAGGGAAATTCTAGGCGGTTGCCAGAGTAGGTTACATGGTCAGTGCAACATGGTGGGCCAAAGGGCCTGTAATGTGCTGTAGATTTCTATGTTTCTGTTTATGTCATTCAAACATACATGTGCAGAAACATAGAAATCTTGCAGCACAATACAGGCCATTTGGCCCACAAACCTGTGCTGAACATGTCCTTACCTTAGAACTACCTAGGCTTACCCAGAGCCCTCTATTTTTCTAAGCTGCATGTATCCATCCAGGAGTCTCTTAAAAGACCCTATTATTTCCACCTCCACCACTGCAGCCGGGAGCCCATTCCACGCACTCACCACTCCCTTCATAAAAAAAAACTTATCCCTGAGATCTCCTCTGTAACTACTTCCAAGCACCTTTACATTAGACAATAGACAATAAGTGCAGAAGTAGACCATTCGGCCCTTCGAGCCTGCACCGCCATTCTGAGATCATGGCTGATCATCTACTATCAATACCCGGTTCCTGCCTTGTCCCCATAACCCTTGATTCCCCTATCCATAAGATACCTATCTAGCTCCTTCTTGAAAGCATCCAGAGAATTGGCCTCCACTGCCTTCAGAGGCAGCGCGTTCCACACCTCCACTACCTTCTGAGGCAGCGCGTTCCACACCTCCACAACTCTCTGGGAGAAGAAGTTTCTCCTCAACTCTGTCCTAAATGACCTACCCCTTATTCTTAAACCATGCCCTCTGGTACTGGACTCTCCCAGCATCTGGAACATATTTCCTGCCTCTATCTTGTCCAATCCCTTAATAATCTTATATGTCTCAATCAGATTCTCCCCTCAATCTCCTTAATTCCAGCTTGTACAGTCTCTCTAACCTCTCTGCGTAAGACAGCCCGGACATCCCAGGAATTAACCTAGTGAACCTACGCTGCACCTCCTCTACAGCCAGGATGTCCTTCCTTAACCCTGGAGACCAAAACTACACACAATACTCCAGGTGTGGTCTCACCAGGGCCCTGTACAAATGCAAAAGTATTTCCTTGCTCTTGTACTCAATTCCCTTTGTAATAAAGGCCAACTTTCCATTAGCCTTCTTCACTGCCTGCTGCACTTGCTCATTCACCTTCAGAGACTGATGAACAAGTACTCCTAGATCTCTTTGTATTTCTCCCTTACCTAACTCCACACCATTCAGATAATAATCTGCCTTCCTGTTCTTGCTCCCAAAGTGAATAACCTCACACTTATTCACATTAAACGCCATCTGCCAAGTTTCTGCCCACTCCCCCAGCCTATCCAAGTCACCTTGAATTCTCCTAACATCCTCATCACATGTCACACTGCCACCCAGCTTAGTATCATCAGCAAACTTGCTGATGTTATTCACAATGCCTTCCTCTAAATGATTGACGTAAATCGTAAACAGCTGTGGTCCCAATACCGAGCCCTGTGGCACCCCACTAGTCACCACCTGCCATTCTGAGAAACACCCATTCACTGCTACCCTTTGCTTTCTATCTGCCAACCAGTTTTCTATCCATGTCAATATCCTCCCCCCAATGCCATGAGCTTTGATTTTACCCACCAATCTCCTATGTGGTACCTTATCGAATGCCTCCTGAAAGTCAAGGTACACCACATCCACTGGATCTCCCGCGTCTATCTTCCTGGTTATATCCTCGAAAAACTCCTAATAGATTAGTCAAGCATGATTTGCCCTTGGTAAATCCATGCTGGCTCGGCCCAGTCCTATCACTGCTATCAAGATAGGCCGCTATTTCATCTTTAATAATGGACTCTAGCATCTTCCCCACTACTGATGTTAGGCTAACAGGGCAATAGTTCTCTGTTTTCTCCCTCCCTCCTTTCTTAAAAAGTGGGATAACATTAGCCATTCGCCAATCCTCAGGAACTGACCCTGAATCTAAGGAACATTGGAAAATGATCACTAATGCATCCGCAATTTCCAGAGCCACCTCCTTTAGTACCCTAGGATGCAGACCATCTGGACCTGGGGATTTGTTAGCCTTCAGTCCCATCAGTCTACTCATCACCATTTCCTTCCTAATGTTTTCCTCTAAAACTATGCCCTCTCATGCCAGCCATTTTAGCCCTGGGAAAAAGCCTCTGACTATCCACGTGATCAATGCTTCTCATTATCTTGTACACCTCTATCAGGTCACCTCTCATCTTCCGTCGCTCCAAGGAGAAAAGGCCGAGTTCACTCAACCTGTTCTCATAAGGCATGCTCCCCAATCCAGGCAACATCCTTGTAAATCTCCTCTGTACCCTTTCTGTGGTTTCCATGTCCTTGCTGCAGTGAGGCAACCAGAATTGAGCACAGTACTCCCAAGTGGGATCTGACCAGGGTCCTATATAGCTGCAACATTACATCTCGGCTCTTAAACTCAATCCCATGATCGATGAAGGCCAATGCTCCGTATGCCTTCTTAACCACAGAGTCAACTTGCGTAGCAGCTTTGAGTGTCCTATGGACTCAGACCCCAAGATCCCTCTGATCCTCCACACTGCCAAGAGTCTTGCCATTAATGCTATTTTCTGCCATCTTATTTGACCTACCAAAATGAACCACCTCACACTTATCTTGATTGAACTCCATCTGCCACTTCTCAGCCCTGTCTTGCATCCTATCAATGTCCTGCTGTAGCCTCTGACAACCCTCCACACTATCCACAACACCCCCAACCTTTGTGTCATCAGCAAATTTGCTAACCCATCCCTCCACTTCCTTATCCCGATCATTTATAAAAATCACAAAGAGTCGGGGTCCTAGAACAGATCCCTGAGGCACACCACTGGTCACCGGCCTCCATGTAGAATATGACCCATCTGCAACCACTGTTTGCCTTCTGTGGGCAAGCCAGTTCTGGATCCACAAAGCAATGTCCCCTTGGATCCCATGCCTCCTTACTTTCTCAATAAGCCTTGTATGGGGTACCTTGTCAAATGCCTTGCAGAAATCCATATACACTACATCTACTGCTCTAAACATCAGTATGTTTAGTCACATTCTCAAAAAATTCAATCAGGCTCATAAGGCACAACCTGCCTTTGACAAAGCCACGCTGACTATTCCTAATCATATTATGCCTCTCCAAATGTTCATAAATCCTGCCTCTCAGGATCTTCCTCCTCAACTTACCAACCACTGAAGTAAGACTCACTGGTTTATAATTTCCTGGGCTATCTCTGCTCCCTTTCATGAATAATGGAACAACATCCGCAACCCTCCAATCCTCCGGAACCTCTCCCGTCCTCATTGATGATGCAAAGATCATCACCAGAGGCTCAGCAATCTCCTCCCTCGCCTCCCACAGTAGCCTGGGGTACATCTCGTTTTGTCCCGGTGACTTATCCAACTTGATGTTTTCCAAAAGCTCCAGCTCATCCTCTTCATTAATATCTATGTATATGTATACCATCAAACGAAACAACATTCCTCCCGACCAAGATGCACAACACAGTACATATAGTAACTCACACACATAACCTATAAAGCAATATTAACAAAAGTAAATTCACAGATAATTATTTAGAAAGTAAAGTTACAATTTAAAAAGTAAACAGTATAATGCTATTGGTGCTTTACACATGAAGAGACTTGGGTTGGAGCCCGGTAGTTCAGTAATCTCCCAGCCTGGGGGTAGAAGCTGTTTCCTATCCTAACAGTTCTTGACCTAATGCTACAGTACCTCCTGCGAGATGATAGGGGGTCAAAGAGATTGTTGGACAGATTGGAGGGATCACTGACAATGCCAAGGGCCTTCTGTATGCGGTCCTGCTTATAAATATCTCTAATAGGTGGAAGAGGGACCCCACTTGTCTTCTCAGCAGCCTTCACAATCCTTTGTAGGAACTTGCGGTCAGAAGTTGTCCTCACTTAAAGTCGCTTGTGGGATTTTGTCATCGAAGACTGACAATGAAATCATTCTGCCTTGTTGCATGATGGCCTTTTATGGAACTGCAGTGAAGAGGAATGCAAGAGGCTGCAGAATGTGATGGACAGCCAATTCCATCATGTATACAGCTCTACTCACTAAGGACATCTACAAAAGGTGACATCTCAGGAAGTTATCATCCATTCGGATCCACTAAGGATCTGTACCATCCCAGTTTTGTGTTTGCTTTATAGCTGCCATCAAGAGTCTGAAGACTCACATCTCAAGATTCAACAACAGCTTCTTTCCCACTGTCATCAGGTTCTTGAACCAACCTGAAAATCCTTATTTGTAACTCAGACTATATTTTCTTCAACTTGCACTAATGTTGTTATGTTTACCTTGTTGTGTAAGGTGCTATATGCATCATTTAAGTAAATGTAAGTGTTTGTTTATGTTTGTAATGTACTGTGTTGCTGTTGCAGAAAGCTACCTTTCATGGCACTTATACCTGGTTGAAGTTGAATTCAACATGAACATGGTTGCCCTTCAAGACTCACTGAGCAGCTCATCCCTCCCTTTCCACCTCTCTGACATCTGGTGCTTTCCCCTGCAACACTTCTTCTTACACCTTATCCCTCACAACCATCCAGTACCCTAAACTATCAACACATGAGATTCTGTAGGTGGTGGAAATCCAGAGTAATACATACGAAGTGCTGGAGGAACTCAGCAGATTAGGCAACATCCATAGAGGGGAATAAACAGTCAACATTATGGGCTGAGACCCTTCATCAGGACTGGCAAGGAAAAGGGAAGAAGCCAGATGGTAATGTAAACTATACTTCCAAGTAAGACAAAAACTTGTATGCAGCTCCTCCGACTTCACCTGATGAATTAGGTGTCCCTGATGTGGCCTCCTGCACGCCAGTGAGATCAGAATCAGGTTCATTGTCACTGGCATGTGACGTGAAATTTGTTAACTTAGCAGCAGCAGTTCAGTGCAATACGTAATCTAGCAGAGAAAAAAAATTATAATAAATAAAATAAAACAATAATATATAAACAAGTAAATCAATTACATATATTGAATAGATTTTTTAAAATCTGCAAAAACAGTAATACTGTATATTAAAAAAAGTGAGGTAGTGTCCAAAGCTTCAAAGTCCATTTAGGAATCGGATGACAGAGGGGAAGAAGCTGTTCCTGAATCGCTGAGTGTGTGCCTTCAGGCTTCTTTACTCCTACCTGATGGTAACAGTGAGAAAAGGGCATGCCCTGGGTGCTGGAGGTCCTTAATCATGGACACTGCCTTTCTGGGACAGAGCACCTATACTCTATCTGCAGTGGCTATTCCAACCTCTCAGTTTTATTCAAAGATTCAAAGCACATTTATTATCCAAGAATGTACATATTTTATACCTTGAAATTTGTTTGCTTACAGGCAGCAACAAAGCAAGAAACTCAAATAGTCCAACTAAGAAAAGGCTAAAAAACCACTGCAGAGAGAAAGAGAGAGAAAAAAAATGTACACATCATGCAAACAATAGAAGCAAACCATCCCAAACCAGACTGAGTCCCAGGTCCACTGGTGGAGCAGCTGGGGGGCAGAAATGCACAGTGGCCAGATCAGTTCGCAGTCTTGGTGCCACAATGAAAGGAATAAACGTACGCAGGAGAGCAAGTAAATCAGCTGACCCTTGCCTCCGTACCTGACATTTGGGCTTCCAATCTATCTGGGCCAATGTTTAAATTGTTTAAGCACCGAGAAGTGCCACTCTCCAGTACCCATATCTAGGCACAGCGACACACCTGGACCACCCAACCCATAGCCGTTCTGTATCTCAGCAAATTGGCTTGGTGCTTAGAGTGATCCAACCTTGCACCTGAGTTAGATGGTTGGGCGTCAAAACTCTTCTCCAAATCACTCACTTCATCTCCAGTAGCGATACGAACTCTCTTCTACTCTGGCTCAAACACGTTGCGCCTTGCAATGCCCCAGCACAGCTCATCCCTGGAACCAGCCTCACCTCCGCCTGCCTTCTCACTTACTGCGGCAATAGTTTACCACATTTTGCTTTGGAAAAGATGTTATAACTAATGTTTTTAGTTGATTCTGTTGCCTTATGATTAATCAGCAAGCTGTCACACATCTTCAGTAGCACCAGCTTAAACCGTAAATTGCATTACAATTCTCCTTCCCATTCCCACATCAACCTGTCCACTTGCAGCCTTCATCATTGCCAGGATGGGGCCCCAATGCAAACTAGAGGAACAATACCTTTTTCTTTGTCTGGTTGGTCTGTAACACAATGGTATGAATGCTGAACTTTTGGATTTCAGGTAACCCTTCTCTCCTGTGTTTTTCACTGCCCCTTCCCAACCCCTTCTTCTGACCAACACACACAGAATGCTGGAGGAACTTAGCAGGCCAGGCAGCATCTATGGAAAAGAGTAAATAATTGGCATTTCAGGAGGGTGAAAAAAGGATCAACCATGACTGAGTGGCGGCGCAGACTTGATGGGCCAAAATGGCCTAATTCTGCTTCTATGACTTATGGTCTTAACCTTTGATGCCCTTACTAATCAAGAACCCATCAATCTTCTTTAAATATGCTGAGCAATTTGGCCTCTACAGCTGTCTGTGGCAATGAATTCCACAGATTCACCACCCTTTGGCTAAAGAAACTCCTCCTCATCTTTATTCTAAATGGTTGTCCCTCTATTCTGAGTCTGTGCCCTCTAGTCCTAGACCTCCCCAGTATAGGAAACATCCTCTCCACATTCACTTTTAATATTCAATAGATTTCAACGAAATCCTCCCTATCTTTATATTGGCCATCTTCCCTCTCCCCAGTCAGTTCTGATGCAGTGTTATGGCCTGAAAAGGCACAATTCCCTTCACCCCCCCCCCCATACATACTGTTCCACCCACGGAATTCCTCCAGCAGAGTGTTTATTGCTCTAGGCTACAGCATCTGCAGTCTCTTGTTTCTAGTGACATAATTGTTTGTCAAAACCGGGCAGGCTCTGCAAGGACTAGTTTTGCTTTGCCAAAAAGGAGATTCTCCTGCATTTTCAGGAATTTTTTTGGGGTAGGACACTGAGAAAAAGTTCAGTGTTGTTTGGAAGTCAATTGTGAGCGAAAGCAGTTCACTGAAAACTGCAGAATTCTGTTAAGTGGTGTTTCTAGAATGAGCTTCAGACTAAATACCTTTTCTGGTATTCAGGTATCTTGATGGTTGACATCCATCTTTAAGGACCTTTACTTTCTAGGACATGCTCTCTTCTCATTGCTACCATCAAGAAGAAGGTACAAGAGCCTGAAGACACACACTCAATATTTTAGGAACAGCTTCTTCCCTTCCTCCCATCAGAATTCTGAATGGACAATGAACCCATGAACACCAACTCACTCTGCACACAGAAAATGCTGGAAGGACTCAGCAGGCCAGGCAGCATCTATGGAAAAGGGTATAGTTGACCGTTTGGGCCAAGACCCTTCCTCAGCATCGACTGTACTCTTTTCCATAGATGCTGCCTGGCCTGCTGAGTTCCTCCAGCATTTTGTGTGTGTTGCTTGGATTTCCAGCATCTGCAGATTCTCTCTTGTTTGTGATTAGAATACTAACTCACTATCTTGCTCTCTATTTTCACCTTATTTTTTAAATACAAGTGATTCTGGTTAATTATGCCATCGGTTTACAGGGGCAGCCACTTATTTGGGACAACTCTTGAAGAGCAAAAACTCATCGAGAAACTATCCAGGATTCCCTTAGTTTATTTGAGACATTGTGCTGCTTCTTTGGGGCTGGAGTCTTTTGCTGAACAGTTTCTAACTAGTGTCAGTCACATGCGCTTGTGCAGCTGTTAGACACTACACTGTGCTTCGAGCAAACAGTTTTAAGTAGTTCCCATTTAACCAGAATCCACTGTATTTCGTATTGCAGTTTGGAGTAACTTTTTTGTCTTGCATTGTACTGCTGGCGCAAAACAACATATTTCATGACATAGGTCGGTGATAATAAACCTGATTCTGATTCTGAGCTAAGGCTCTGCCCTACATTCTATATGTTAGTGGCTCAGGTCAGGAATATTATATGGATGAAAGAATCTCATTCGTAAATATTCCTTTGCAAATAGTCTTACTCAGTGTTTGTAATATTCCAGTACAATAGAGAATGCAGTCCAGAATATGACTGAATTGCTTTGAGATTTTCTGCAGCTGCTTGTGTTTGAAGCAGTTATTTTCCATTCCAAAAGGCTGTTCCCATTTGTCACAACTGAATTAATCATTTCATGTTAAATCCAGTTGACACAGAGGCAGGCGAAGATCCAACAAAGAGATGTCCAGCTATGCAGTATCTAGCCATTTTAACTTAAAGATTAGCTTTATTTGTCACGTGTACATCGAAACATATGGTAAAACGTATAAACTCCTTACAGACAGTAGCAGGAATCAAACTTATATTTGTTGGCACTGAAAAGTGTTATACTAACTGTTATGTCAGCTGCACCAGGCTGTGTGGCGTTTATAAGTGGCTTGGTCTTCCTCATGCCCACTCTGACATGACCCTTTGTCTCATTTGTGCTTTTCTGTACAGGTCACCGTTCTGAAGAATACCTACAACTTCACCACTGCCGACCTAATTAAAATGAATGAACGGTGCCAAGAATCTTTGAGGGAAATTTACCACATGACTTATCTGTAAGGAGATTACAAATATTCATAAAACATATTCTTCAAAAAAAATCCTTGGATATTCTGTTATTGAGGGTCATTTGATCAAGACTACTTAAACTAAGAATGAAAGTTTGTCACTGGGTGGCAGTTATGGATTGTAGTTATAGAGCCACAGAGTCATAGAACACTGCAACACAGGAACAGTCCCTTTAGTCTGTATTATCTGTGCTGAGCTTACTCTGCCTAAGTCTCATCAACCAGCACCTGGACCATACCCCTTCCATCCACGTACTCACCCAAGCTTTTCTTAAATGTTGAAATTGAAACCACATCCACTACTTCTGCCAGCTCATTCCACACTCGCTCCAACCTTTAAGTGAAGAAGTTCTCCCTCATGTTCCCCTTAAACATTTCATGTAGTTCTAATCTCACTCAACCTCCATGGAAAAAGCCTGCTTGAGTTTACCCTAACTATAACCCTCATAATTTTGTATACCTCGATCAAATCTTCCCTCATTCCTAACCTATTCAACTTTCCCTATAACTCAGGTCCTCAAATCCCGGCAACATCCTTGTACATTTTCTCTGACTTTTCCAAGCATATTGATATCTTTTCTGTAGGTAGCTGAACAGAATTGAAACAATACTCCAAATTTGGCCTCACCAATGGATCGGTTGTTGGCCCTCTTGTCCATGGGGCAGGATCTCCGATCCTGTAATTTGAGGCTGACAATCTCAGTGGATTGTTAAAGCCTAGTATCACTAACAGCTTGAAATTTTTTGGATGTGCTACTAATCTGAGGCATTGTTCATGCCCTCATGTAGCTAGAACCCATCTCATACCACTATTCTAAACAAGGCAAAGGGTGTTCTGGCCCATACTTAGGTCTGAAATGATATCCAGAAAATGCTTGTTTGTAGGATCTGCAGTTGAACAAACGGGCTCCCAGTTTTTCTCCAGTGTGGTGAATTCTACTTCTTAAAACAGATTGTTTATTTCTTTTTATTTAGAGATACAGCATGGTAACAGGCCCTTCTGGTCTAACTAGCCCGTGCCATCTGTTACACTTATGTGACCAATTAACCTACTAACTAAATATCTTTGGAACGTGGGACTAAACCAGAGTATCCGGACAAAACCCATGCAGTCATGGGGAGAACGTACAAACTCCTTTCAGGCAGTGGCGGAGATTGACCCTGGTCCGCCAGTGCTGTAATAATGTTATGCTAGCCACTACGCTACTGTGCTGCCCTAGTGTTTCATTGATTGTAAAGTGTGACTATTTAAAATGCCAATATCTCTCATCATGGAAACCATAAAAAAATACAATGATGAGACTCGTACAGCACAGAAATAGGCCCTTCAGCGCATATGATCAGCTACAAACATCAAAGGCCCATTTACATTAATCACACACAATTGTGCCCACAAGCCCAACTAGTCCCCTTAGGTCCTTCCACTCACCTACAATTAGCCTACCAATGAACATGTGTCAGGGATGTGGAAGGGAAAGTGGAACCAAGAGCAAGCCTGTCAAGTCTTCACCCAGCTAAAAGGATTCACCTACTGCTCGTTCCAGACTCATCACCTGTAGCCTATTTAATTAACCCCTGTTCTCAGCCACAGTACTTGTTCACTCATTGAACCACTGGGACTCAGCCAGTGGCTTCGAGCTTTCACTTTCCCTGCCTAAAATCTACCTTGTTGCCTGATGTGTTTGGTTTCTGTTCTCACTTGTTTTGTGGCCCCTTATGGTCTATTAGTAAAGTTATCGTTCCTTACTGAGTTGTTTCTGCTACTCTGCTTTTGACTTGAGCCTCATCTCTATTAAGTGGCAAAGCCCTTGTGGTCTCAGGGAGGTGGTACAAACTTTGCACAGTCTTTGCACAGGGAGGTCAGATTAGGGGTGAGTCACTGGAGCTGTGAGCTGACAGCTCTACTACTGCCTGCTGCACCGTTGTGATGCTCAATAACTGGCGGCAAATTATCTATTCATTCAGTTTAAGTTGACTTAAGTCAGGACCCTATCAATGTGCTTAATGTTACACATTTTTCACAGACTCTTCGGTTAGAAAATCTTTAATTGTTGGCATTAAAGAAACATTTTTGACTTTCTTTAGGGTGGTTTGCAAACTCCTGGCCAAAATCTACAAACACATCCATTGCCTGTATAAGCTGTCTGATGCAGTGTCTATGTTGGACATGTTACTATCTTTTGCGCATGTCTGCACACTTTCTGATTATGGTAAGGTCTTTATTGTTACTGTAAATATCAATATGGAAAGCAAATTGGGCCATATATTTCAAGCAATTATATAAGTTCAGTTGTCATTAATTATCTGGCAATTAACTAAGCTCTGCATCTGTTTCTGTTTTGATAATGTTAAAGACCAGATGACATACAAGCTGAATTACCCTTTGGCTCATCAAATCTGCACTGCCATTCTATTATGGCTGATTTATTATCTCTCTCAACCTCATTCTCCTAACTTCTTCCTGTAATTTTTGACACCCTGACTAATCAAGAACCTATCACATCTGCTTTAACTATATTGGATGACTAGGCCTCCACAACCAGTGCCAGCGGACAATGAGACCATTGGCGATGTCTGGCAGGCAGTTCATGAGCTGCTTTAACTTATCTCAAATATGATTCTGCTACTAAGCTATGTGCGATTGGAACCTATGATTTATATTTTTATGGTATGTTTTCGAACTGATTGTGTTTTCCTGCGCTTTGCTCTCTCTGAGGGAGTTTGGTGAGATTTGAAGCGAAATGTACGGTCTGATGGCCTGGATGCAGCTTGTGAGTCCCTGATTGACTCAATTGCTTCTCTCTGAGGCATCAAGCAAGGCTGAGGGTTGATGTCAACAAAGATGAGAACAGAGTGCAGGCAAGTGTTTGGCGCCATCTGCCTGCATTTGGTCGGTCATAGTCTTTTTCTCACTAGCTGCTGTCAGAGGAAAATGCAGCAGTACTTTGTTCCACATTGCGAGGATTGAGTGGCAAGGCTTGTAGCTGTGGACTCGTTTTGGGGGACTTTGAGGTTCACGTTGCATGTGTTTCTGGATTCTGGTTACCTTTTATTTGCTGTTTTTGAGAGGTTGATTGTCGTGATTGGTGCGGACTGGGGTACCTTGTTGAAGTCTGGCTACGCAGCCTGCAGTTGGCTTGAGGTGCTGAACTGAACTAAGATGAATATTCAACTCCTGGTTTGATGTTTGACATTCTATATTGTTCGCTCGCTTTTTGCTGCTTGTGCATCTTAATCCTTTTTCACACGTTAAGTGTTTGATGTTTTCCTTGAACGGGTTCCATGGTGTTTCTTTGTTTTGTGGCTGCCTGTGGGAGGACAAATCTCAGAGTTGTGTTCTGTACACATACTTTGAATCTTTGAGTCAGAGCCGGCTATGCAATGAATTCCACAGATTCACCACTTTCTGCTTAGAGATTCCTCCTCATCTCTGTTCTAAGTGATATCCCTCTATTCTTAGGCTGTACGCTCTGGACCTAGACTCCCTCACTATAGAAAGTCCCTCTCCACATCCACTCGATCTGAGCCTTTCAATATTCAAAAGGATTTATGAAATCTCCTCTCATTCTTCTAAACGCCAGTGAGTACAGGCCCACGGTCATCAAATGTCCCTCATAAAACTAACTAAATTGGGGACATTCTTTCTAGAAAAGAGAAAAATGAGACATCAGCTGGTATGAAGAGCTCAGAATTATAAAAAGTTTCAAAGAAAAGTTCTATACAAGATATTTGTGGGCTAGGCTAGTTCAGGAATTGTAAATACTATGCTGTACATTTATTTCTACCCCATATATTGACGTCCACTCTTTGTTGATCAAATAATGTAATTCTGGTCTATTTCTCTATTTGTTCTCACCCAGCATCTTCTGTTTGGAATAATTCTCATGCATTGACATCTTACACATTTGATGTTTCCTCGCTTGTCAGCTTGGAAAGCATGTGCTGTTGCTGTAGGCATAATAAAATATCAACGGGTGAAATCATGCACAGAGCATGGAATACATTCGCATCAGCTTCAATTTATGTGAGACTGGGAGCTCTGGAGAGGTTGATTATGG
This sequence comes from Mobula birostris, assembly GCF_030028105.1. Lineage (NCBI taxonomy): Eukaryota > Metazoa > Chordata > Chondrichthyes > Myliobatiformes > Myliobatidae > Mobula > Mobula birostris. The sequence goes on from NC_092381.1 coordinate 4,176,336, forward strand.
CTAGAATTAACTCCCGTCTCAACAAAGACCTGGACCCACAGCAATTTGCCTATCGCCACAATAGGTCTGCTGCCAATTCCATAAGACCATAAGATGTAGGAGCAGAAGTAGGCCATTCGGCCCATCGAGTCTGCTCCACCATTCAGTCATGGGCTGATCCAATTATTCCAGTCATCTCCACTCTCCTGCCTTCACCCTTTGATGCCCTGGCTATCTCTGCCTTAAATGCACCCAATGACTTGCCCTCCACAGCCACTTGTGGCAACAGATTCCACAGATTTACCACCCTCTGACTAAAGTAATTTCTCTGCATCTCAGTTTTAAATGGACGTCCTTCAATCCTGAAGTTGTGCCCTCTTGCCCTAAAATCCCCTACCATGGGAATTAACTTTGCCATATCTAATCTGTTCAGGCCTTTTAACATTCAGAATGTTTGTATGAGATCCCCCCCTCATTCTCCTGAACTCCAGGGAATACAGCCCAATAGCTGCCAGATGTTCCTCCTACAGTAACCCTTTCATTCCCTGGAATCATTCTTGTGAATCTTCTCTGAACCCTCACCAATCTGAGTATATCCTTTCTAAAATAAGGAGCCCAAAGAATATACTGACATTGAAAAGGGTTCAGAGAAGATTCACAAGAATGATTCCAGGATTGATGCAAATGATTCGATCTCATTGGCTCTTCACGTGGCCTTAGATCACCTGGACAATACAAATGCCTATATTAGGATGCTGTTTATTGACTACAGTTCAGTGTTTAACATGATCATTCCTACAGTTCTGATCAAAAAATTCCAGAAATTGTACCTCCCTCTGAAACTCGATCCTTGACTTCCTAAGTGGAAGACCACAATCTGTGGGGATCAGAAATAACATCTCCTCACCGACAATCAACACTGGTGCACATCAGGTATGTGTGCTTAGCCCACTGCTCTACTCTCTCTACACCCATGTCTACATGACTAGGCCTAGCTCAAATGCCATCTATCAATTTACTGATGAAACAACTATAGCTGGCAGAATTTCAGATGGTTTCAGAAGGGCGTACAGGAGCGAGAAATACCAGTTAGTTGAGTGGTGTCGCAACAACCACCTTACACTCAACGTCAGTAAGGCCAAAGAGTTGATTGTGGACTTCAGGAAAAGTAAGATGAGGGAACATACACCAGTCCTCATGGAGGGATCAGAAGTGGAGAGAGTGAGCAATTTCAAGTTCCTGTGTGTCAAGATCTCTGAGGGTCTTACTTGAACCCGACATACTGATGCAGCTATAAAGAAGGCAAGACAGCGACTATATTTCATTAGGAGTTTGAAGAGATTTAGTTTGTCAACAAATACACTCAAAAACCATGGAGAGCATTCTGACAGGCTGCATCACTCTTCAGAGTTTGAGGAGATTTGGTATGTCACCAAAGGACACTCGCAAATTTCTACAAATGTACCATGGAGAGTATTTAACTAGCTACAACACTGTCTGGGGAGGGGTGCTACTGCATAGGATTGAAGTAAACTGCAGAGAGTTGTAAACTCAGTCAGCTCCTTCATGGGCACTAGCTGCCATAGTATCCAGGACATGCCTCAAAAAGGCAGCATCCATCATTGAGGGCTCCATCACCCAGGTGATGCCTTGCTACCATCAGAAAGGAGATCCAGAATCCTGATGGCACACTGTCAATGATTCAGGAACAGCTTCTTCCCCTCTGCCATCTCAGAATCAGAATAGGTTTACTATCACCAGCATGTGCTGTGAAATTTGTTAACTTAGCAGCAGCAGTTCAATGCAATACATATATAGAAGAAAAAAAACAATAAAATAATAATTAATAAGAAAATCAATTACAGTATACTTATATTGAATAGATTAAAAGTTGTGCAAAAAAACAAGTAATATACTGTATATTAAAAAAGTGCGGTAGTGTTCATAGGTTTAATGTACGTTTAGAAATGAGATGGCAGAGGGAAGGAGCTGTTTCTGAATCGCTGAGTGCGTGTCTTTTACCTGATGGTAACAGTGAGAAAAGGGCATGCCCTGGGTGCTGGAGGTCCTTAATAATGGACACTGCCTTTCTGAGACACTGCTCCTTGAAGATGTCCTGGGTACTTTGTAGGCTAGTGCCCAAGATGGAGTCGACTAAATTTACAACCCTCTGCAGCTCAGTACTGTGCAGTAGGCCCCATACCTGACAGCGATGCAGCCCGACAGAATGCTCTCCACGGTGCATCTATAGAAGTTATAGAGTGCATTTGTTGACATACCAAATCTCTTCAACCTCCTAATGAAGTATAGTCACTGTCTTGCCTTCTTTATAACTGCACTGATATCTTGGGACCAGGTGAGGTCCTCAGAGATCTTGACATCGAGGAACTTGAAAATGCTCACTCTCTCCACTTCTGATCCCTCTGTGAGGATTGGTATGTGTTCCTTCGTCTTACCCTTCCTGAAGTCCACAATCAACTCTTTTGTCTTACTGACATTGAGTGTAAGGTTATTGCTGCACTACCACTCCAATAGTTGGCATATCTCATCACCACCTCAGATTCTACCAACAATGGTTGTATCGTCAGCAAATTTATAGATGGTATTTGAGCTATGCCTAGCCACACAGTCATGGGCATAGAGTAGAGCAGTGGACTCTACTGATTTCTGAATGGACGCTGACCCCATGAACACTATCTCACCACTTTTTTTATTTCTATTTTTGCGTTACTTATTTAATTAATTTAACATATATAAAATTAATTTATGTTTTCTCTGTATTATTTAGGCATTGTAGTAGACAAAAAATTTCACAATATATGACAGTGATATTAAACCTGATTCTGATTGTGAAATGATAGAGGAAAGTCATCACTAACCAAGGTGACAAAAGAAAATTCAAGAATTAAAAGTAAAGGCGTTGAGGCTACTGAATGAAAGAAGAACACAAAGAAATACAAGTTGAAATTGATGTCAGACATAATATGCTGAATTAGGCAAATTTCAGAATAAAGAAGAAAATATTAACACCAAGAGTGATGCAACCAACATAAGATACTGCGTATTTGATAAATGATGTTGATAAAGCCAATCCAAGCATAGGTTAACAAATGTAGAGTTTAACAAATTAGACTTTGGAAAGCTTTACAATGGAAATAGATATTGACATTAGTCCCATTAGTGACTGATTTTTATAGTTTAGACTGTGGCACAAGTTCAGATGCATGCAGCATTGTGGAGAAAGTTTATCCATAGATACTTCAAATCTGAATGACCAACTAAGAATTTATGCAATAATCTAATTGATATATTTTAATATAGACAAGATTGCCATTTTCTTGAAATGTACACCAGATAAAACCTACCGTGCCAAAGGCCAAGATGCAGTTAGGAAACAACTGAAAGATGATGCCATTTACCATTGTCACATACATGGTCAAAACTAAAAACCTCTGGTTTGTTATTCAAGATGTCACTAAAGTCAAGATGTTTTAATTATGTCCACCATTTGTGTTCCTGATTGTTTGCTGTACATTTATGTTAACTTTCTGTGAACTGTATACAAGAATGGCCAGATTTTTCCATGCAACAGTCTTTTAGTTTCTGACTACTATAAAATATTCCAATATTCTTGTATTTTCTGCCAAATTAGATGTTCACATATTTCCATGTTATGTTCCATCTGCCTTGTATCTGCCCATTAGCTTGCCTGTATCACTGAAGCCTTTGCATTGTCCTCACAACCCACACTGGCATCCAGAACAGACACAAGAGACTGCAGATGGTGGAATCTGGAGCAACAAACAATATACAGTAGGAATTCACTGGGTTGAGTAGCATCCGTGGGAGGAAACATACATCAGGAGCTTTCAGAAAGAAGTGGGATAAATACTGAGAAACGGTAGAGTGGAAAGACAGCTAATGTAGAAAGAGCATGCGTGAACTGAGCCAAATGTATTGAGCTCTCTCAGAGAATATGTATCTGAATGTCAGCTCTCATTACAATAATTAATATGGAATGTATTGATATTCTTTACAGAGATGTTATTAGGAAATGCCATTCTCCAGCAACTTATTCCTATTTTTCTCCCAAATGGACAGAAGTTCTTTCACCTACAAACTCAATAAGAAAAGAAGTTACACCTGCTTTTGGCGCGTATATATCCTATAACAGGAATTTTTAACATTTTCCGAAGTGCATTTACCCATTTCCAACAGAAATCCTGTTCATCCTCTAGCAATTCCGCTTATGGTAGGAAACTTTGTCACATGGTGTGAGCAGAATTATCTGCAGCTTAATGTGAAAAAGACTAAGGAGCTGGTGGTAGACCTGAGGAGAGCTAAGGTATCGGTGACCCCTGTTTCCATCCAGGGGGTCAGTGTGGACATGGTGGAGGATTACAAATACCTGGGAATACGAATTGACAATAAACTGGACTGGATCAAAGAACACTGAGGCTGTCTACAAGAAGGATCAGAGCTGTCTCTATTTCCTGGGGAGACTGAGGTCTTTTAACATCTGCTGGACGATGCTGAGGATGCTCTATGAGTCTGTGGTGGCCAGTGCTATCATGTTTGCTGTTGTGTGCTGTGGCAGCAGGCTGAGGGTGGCAGACACCAACAGAATCAACGAACTCATTCGTAAGGCCAGTGATGTTGTGGGGATGGAACTGGACTCTCTCACGGTGGTGTCTGAAAAGAGGATGCTGTGTAAGTTGCATGCCATCTTGGTCAATGTCTCCCATCCACTACATAATGTACTGGGTGGGCACAGGAGTATATTCAGCCAGGGACTCATTACACCGAGATGTAACACTGAGCGTCATAGGAAGTCATTCCTGCCTGCGGCCATCAAACGTTACAACTCCTCCCTTGGAGGGTCAGACACCCTGAGCCAACAGGCTGGTCCTGGACTTATTTCATAGTTTACTGGCATAATTTACATATTACTATTTAACTATTTATGGTTCTATTACTATTTATTATTTATGGAGCAACTGTAACGAAACCCAATTTCCCCTGGGATTAATGAAGTATGACTAGGACTATGTTAATGGGCACCACAGTAGCTAGCAGTTAGCGTTATCTATTTTAGTTAACTAACTTTTAGTTCAGGGCTTCGGAGTTCGGAGTTCAATTTCCATGCAGTCTGTAAGGAGTCTCGATGTGTCCTCCCTGTGAACGCATGGATATCCCCAGGTGCTCCAGTTTTCTCCCACATGATGTACTGTTTAGTAAATGAATTGCTTTTGTAAATTGGTGTTTATTTCAGGTGGGGTGAAATAGTTAGGCTGTTGGGTAGTGCAGGACTCTAGGCTGAAAGGGCTGTTCTGTGCTGTATCTCTAAATTAAATAAATAACATTTTAAAAAATCACACTAATTGTTGTGTGTTCCCATGACAACTTTTCTGTACTACATGATATTATGTTGTCTGTTTTTGATTTAACAACAGATATTTATGACAAATGGGACTTGATGTTCATGAGAGTGAACTAAGACACAAGAATGCAGCAGTTAGAAACATAGAAAACCTACAGCACAATACAGGCCCTTCGGCCCACAAAGCTGTGTCGAACCTGTCCTTACCTTAGAACTACTTAGGCTTACCCATAGCCCTCTATTTTTCTAAGCTCCACGTATCCATCCAGGAGTCTCTTAAAAGATCCCATCGTTTCCTCCTCCACCACCACCGCTAGCAGGCCATTCCACGCACTCATCACTCTCTGCGTTAAAAAAAAACCTACCCCGACATCTCCTCTGTACCTACGTCCAAGCACCTTAAAACTACGCCCTGTCATGCCAGCCATTTCAGCCCTGGGAAAAAGCCCCTGACTATCCACATGATCAATGCCTCTCATTATCTTGTACACCTCTATCAGGTCACCTCTTATCCTCCGTTGCTCCAAAGAGAAAAGGCCAAGTTCACTCAACCTATTCTCATAAGGCATGCTCCCCAATCCAGGCAACATCCTTGTAAGTCTCCTCTGCACCCTTCCTATGGTTTCCACATCCTTCCTGTAGTGAGGTGACCAGAATTGAGCACAGTACTCCAAGTGGGGTCTGACCAGGGTCCTATATAGCTGCAACATTACCTCTCAGCTCTTAAACTCAATCCCACGATCGATGAAGGCTAATGCTCTGTATGTCTTCTTAACCACAGAGTCAACCTGCGTAGCAGCTTTGAGTGTCCTATGGACTAGGACCCCAAGATCCCTCTGATCCTCCACACTGCCAAGAGTCTTGCAATTAATGCTATATTCTGTCTTCAAATTTGATCTTCTGAAATGAACCAATTCACATTTATCTGGGGTGAACTCCACCTGCCACTTCTCAGCCCAGTTTTGCATCCTGTCAATGCCTGCTGTAACCTCTGACAGCCTTCCACACTATCCACGACATCCCCAACCTTTGTGTCATCAGTAAATTTACTAATCCATCCCTCCACTTCCTCATCCAGGTCATTTATAAAAATCAAAAAGAGTTGGGGTCCCAGAACAGATCCATGAGGCACACCACTGGTCACAGACCTCCATGTAGAATATGACCTGTCTACAACCACTCTTTGCCTTCTGTGGGCAAGCCAGTTCTGGATCCACAAAGCAATGTCCCCTTGGATCCCATGCCTCCTTACTTTCTCAATAAGTCTTGTATGGGGTACCTTATCAAATGCCTTGCAGAAATCCATTTACACTACATCTACTGCTCTACCTTCATTAATGTGTTTCATCACATCCTCAAAAAATTCAATCAGGCTTGTAAGGCATGACCTGCCTTTGACAAAGCCATGCTGACTATTCCTAATCATATTATGCTTCTCCAAATGTTCATAAATCCTGCCTCTCAGGATCTTCTCCAACAACTTATTAAGCAGTGAAGTAAGATTCACTGGCCTATAATTTCCTGTGCTATCCCTACTCCTTTTCTTGAATAAGGCAGCAACATCCGCAATCCTCCACACCCGCAATCCTCCACACCTCCGGAACCTCTCCCGTCCTCATTGATGATGCAAAGATCATTGTCAGGGGCTCAGTAATCTCCTCCCTCACTTCCCACAGTAGCCTAGGGTACATCCCGTCCAGGCCCAGTGACTTATCCAACTAAATGCTTTCCAAAAGCTCCAGCACTTCCTCTTAATATGTTCATACTCAAGCTTTTCAGTCTACTGCAAATCATCCGTACAATCGTCAAAATTCTTTTCCGTAGTGAACACTGAAGCAAGGTATTCATTAAGTACCTCTGCCATCTCCTCCGGTTCCATACACACTTTTCCACTGTCACACTTGATTGATCCTATTCTCTCGCGTCTCATCCTCTTGCTATTCACATATTTGTAGAATGCCTTGGGGTTTTCCTTAATCCTCTCTGCCAAGGCCTTCTCATGGCCCCTTCTGATTCTCCTAATTTCATTCTTAAACTCCTTCCTGCTAGCCTTATAATCTTCTAGATCTCTATCATTACCTAGTTTTTTTTAACCTTTCGTTAAATTAAAGAGCCCCTGCTAGGTTATTTGTTTTATTTCCCTGAACTGGCATGGATAACTTCACTCACTTGAACTGTGAACTGATTCTACAATCTACGGACTCATTTTCAAGGATTCTACAAATTCACCATCTTCGTATTATTTTGTTTTAATTTGTACAAATTATCATCTTTTACAGATTGGTAGTTTCAGTCTTTGTTATGGATAGTTTTTCCTAAACTGTATTTCTTTTTCCTGTAAATATCTGCAAGAGAATGAATCTTAAGATAGTATATGGTAATATATATATATATATTGATAATGAGTCTGTCATGACTTTTCTGACTTCGACTTATGCACATTATGTTGTAAGTCCTGCCTTTTGCACTGTCAAAGATTGGGTTACACTCCCTAACACTGTCATCCAATCCTTCCTCTTGCTGACTGCTTTCCTCGCTTTCCTCAGTTTCCCCTCTGTTCAGTTTTCTGCTCTGTCATCAAACCTTATCTTTTCTGCTTATCTTCGTGGAAACCATTGAGGCTGGTAACTGAGCTGCTGAGTGTTCCAGTATTTTCTGTTTTAATTTCAGGTTTTCAGCATCCTTTTGTGTTTCAGGATGTTGTCATTGAACATGCACCATAGCTTTGAGCACATTGAAATGGGAGAATCTGACCGGATTTTAACTAATTGGTGTTTGTTTCGTCCAGTTCGTCCAGAGTTCACTGACACCATGGCTATAAAGCAAGGGCGCCATCCGATTCTTGAAAAGATATCAATGGAGAAACCTGTTGCAAACAACACCTACATCTCTGAAGAAAACAACTTCATCATCGTCACAGGGCCAAACATGAGTGGAAAATCTACCTACCTGAAACAGATTGCTCTTTGCCAAATTATTGCCCAGATTGGTGAGTAGGAAACAACTGGAGTGAAATTGGCAGGATGCATAGGAGGTACTTGAATACCACACAGGTGCAATAGGAGTGTTCTGCGAGTGTGGAGTGGCATGGGAGTGGTGTCGGGTTAATGTTCACATGGCATTGATGGTGCTTAGGGTATTGTTGGACTGGGTGTGATGGTGGTTGGCCTAATGTTTGGCTGGGAATGACGGTGGTTGATTTTTCAAGCTTCTGGGTATATTTATTGAGGCCACAACTGGAGTACTGTGGGCACTTCTGATCACCATGCTATAGGAAGGGTATGACTGCACAACAAAAGATGTAGAAGTTATTTGGGAAGTTATTGTCTGGTCTGAAACATTATTGATTGTGCTAACATAAGTTTCAAACAGAGAAGTTTGAAAACATGTCTGAGTCTATAAATTTTGGATGGGAGGAGAAAAAATAGAGGGGACCTGTTTCCCTGAGTGGGTAACAATCTGGGTGACAGTGAAAGAAACGTATGGCCAAAGCCCTTCCATTTGACTAATGCATTTAACCTGATGTCAGTCAAGGGCACTCTCTTGACTATATGATCTCCTTCTGTACTTTATCTCAGCTCAGCCCTGATGTCAGAGTGATGCTCCCTGAGTGCACTACTTCAATGTTATCTGGATGTGGCAGTCAGTGCTGCTTTGATTCCTCAGTGTAGTTCCAGTGTTAGCCTATGTTCTCTCTCACTGCTAATATCAACACTGCACACAGTCATTAAGGCCCCATGTTGGCTTGGAATTACCCTGATGCTGGTCTGATCATTCATTCTCAATAGCTGCTGGACTGTCCTAAAGTTCAAAGTTCAAAATCCAATGTTAATTTATTTCCCTACCCTTCAGGGAAGAGGCTCCGTACCATCCACACCAAGACCATTAGACTCAAACAGTTACTTCCCCCCCAAGCAGTAAGGCTGATCAACACCTCCATACACTAACTCCACCATTTTTATTATGTCAGTCACCTTATGTACTTTATGCATGTACGATCAATCTATGTATATAAGCTACTTTATGTATTTATATAACACACACAAAATGTTGGAGGAACTCCGCAGGCCAGGTAGCATCTATGGAAAAGAGTGAACGGTCGACTTTTCAGGCTGAAACCCTTCATCAGGACTGGAAAGAGAGGTGAGAAGTCAGAGTAAGAAGATAAGGGGAGGGGACGAAGAGTAAAAGGTAGTAAGTGATGGGTGAAACTGGGAGGGGAGGGTGAAATAAGGTGCTGGGAAGTCAATTGGTGAAAAAGCTAAAGGGCTAGAGAAGGGGAATTCTGATAGGACAGAAGGTCATGGAAGAAAGGGAAGGGGGAGGAACACCAGAGGGAGGTTATGGGCAGGTGCGGTGAGTACAATTACTGGAAGTTCAAGAAATTGATGTGCATTCCATCAGGTTTGAGGCTACCCTGGCAGAACATAAAGTGTTGCTCCTCTAACCTGAGTGTGGCCTCATCGTGATAGTAGAGGAGGTCTTGGGCTGATATGTCGGAATGGGAATCTCAGGTAGAATTGAAATCAGTGGCCATTGGGAGATCCTACTTCTTCTGGCGGACAGAGTGTAGGTGCCTGACGAAATGGTCTCCCAATCTGCATCGGGTCTCACCGATATACAGGAGGCCACACTGGGAGCACTGGATGCAGTAGATGAATAAAGGTGAAGTATCACCTCATTTGGAAGGACTGTTTGGGCCCTGAATGGTAGTGAGTGAGGAGGAGTAGGGACAGGTGTGGCACTTGCTTCGCCTGCAAGGGTAAGTGCTAGGAGGGAGATCAGTGGGGAGGAAGTCGCATAGGGAGTGATCCCTGTGGAAGCAGAAAGTTTTTTTGGGGGAGGTGGGGGGAAAGATCTGCTTGGTAGTGGGACCCTGCTGGAGATGGCAGAAGTTGTGGAGACTTATGTGATGGATGCACAGGCTGGTGGAGTGGTAGGTGAGGACAAGAGGACCTCTATCTCTGGTGCGTGGGTGGATGGGATAAGGCCACATGTACACGAAATGGAAGAAATGCGGGTGAGGGCAGCATTGGTGGTGGAGGAAGGAAAGCTCCTTTTGAAGAAGGAAGACATCTCATTAGTTCTGGAATGAAAAGTCTCATCCTGAGAGCAGATGTAGCAGAGACAGAGGAATTGAGAAAAGGGCATGGCATTTTTACAAATGACAAGGTGAGAAGAGGTATAGTCCAGGTAACAATGAGAATCAGTGGGTTTATAAAAAAATATCAGCAGATAAATTGTCTCCAGAGATAGATACAGAGAAATTGAGAAAGTGGAGGGAGTTGTCGGAAATGGACCAGGTAAACTTGAGGGCAGGGTGGAAGTTGAAGAGAAAGTTGATGAAGTGGACGAGCTCGGCATGGTGCAGGAAGCAGCACCAAAGCAGTCGTCAATGTTGCATAGTAAAAGTTGGGGAGTCATATCAGTGTAGGCTTGGAACATAGACTGTTCCACATAGCCAATGAAAAGACATAGCTGAGACCCGTACCATTATCAATCTTGGGTAGGAGTTAGAAACTGAAGGTACAGATGGGAGAGCTATGAGGTTGGTGACAGTGGATGGGATATCTCCAGACTTAATAATGTCAGTGATGATGCGGTGACAATGGCCTGGTGCTCCTTCGTGTGATCCTGTTCAGGGGATAAGTAAGAGGAGGTGTCTGAGAGTTGTTGCCTGGCCTCAGCACAGTAGAGGTCAGACAGCCAGACTACGACAGCACCCCCTTAATCTGTGGGTTTGATGGTGAGGTTAAGAATTGGAGAGAGGAATTGTAAAGTGGAGATAGTTGATGTATCGTCAGCTGTTAGCGATGAAAAGATCCACAGCAGGCGGAGCGGGGCCTTGAAAAGGAGGAGGGTTGAAGACTGTAGAAGGGGTTATCAGTGTGGGCTGTAGAGTCCTTGCCAAAGAAATAGGCACAGAGACGGAGGCGACGGAAGAAGAGCTCAGTGTCATGGCAGGCAAGGAACTCACTGAGGTGTGGGTGCAGGGGGATAAAGGTGAGGCCCTTCCTGAGGACAGAATGTTCTGCCTCAGAAAGGGGAAGGTCAGTGGGAATTGTGAAGATCAGCACGGATGAGAGCTGTGATCAGAGTCAGAGGGGGAAGAGGTTGGTAGTGTCAGAGGAGAGGGTAGGGTTGGGATGTTCATGGAAAGTGGGGTGAGAAGGAAGATGTGTCTCTGCGGATCCAAGAGCTAGCGGTGGGACCTGAGAAGCGGGATTGTCTAGTAGTGGTAGGGGAAGGAGAGACTGAGGTTCCAGCATCAGCTGGTAAAGTGCCGGCCAGCAGGTGCTATTGGTGAAGGTCCAGGCTGTAGCTGGAGTTGGAAGTTGAGCAGTAGGCACACTGAAGGTGTCCCAGGTCTTTGGAACCTGCATTAATGGTGGGAGAGTCTGGGTTCTGAACCTGCTTGGCATTGTTAGAACCGTTGAGGTCGGCAGCAGGGATCGCGTCCTGGGGACATGTGTGGCTGGTGGTGTTAGGACAGCAGGTTCTGTAGCCTGTAGACTGGCAATCTTCCAATCCTTGCTGGATGTGATAAAAACAAAGAACCAGCAATTAAAAGTGTAGATCCGAAGGAGGATAAAGTGTTGGACAGGTCCATTAAAGGTGGTGAAAAGAGAATACTGCAGTTATAAAGCGACTGAAATAGAGGTACCAGATAAGCGTGGCGCATAGAATGCAGCAGGCGAAGCAGTCATTTGTGGTCCTCTTGTTTGTTTATGGAGTTTTAAAAAATTGTCATTGTGTCTTTTTTTAATTTTTTGTGTTGCATCAGATCTGGAGTAACAAATATTTTGCTGTCCTTTACACCTGTGTATAAGAAACAATCTTGACTCTTAAATCTTGAAGTACCTATATGTCACCATATAGTACTCTGAGATTCATTTCAAGTCAAGTTTGTTGTCATTTAAGTATATACATGTGTACTGTCAAACAAGACAGCATTTCTCCAGACCAGGGTGTAAAGCACAGTGGTACACATAAAACAAATATAACACAATAACTTCAGAAAGTAAGAATAAAATCTATAACTGAGTTACACATAAATAAACAAAGTAAAGAGCATAAACTAAACATTGTAGAGTATGGAACAAATTAATGGCAGGAAGTTCAGAAGCCTCATGGCCTGCGGGAAGAAACTGTTTCCCATCCTGAATGTTCTTTATACATTGGAGTCTCCTGTCTTATGGTAGAAAATCAAAGAGGGTGCTGGATGTAAGAGTGGGATTCTTGATAAAACTAAGGCCCCTGTGTACATAGCGCTCCTGATAAATGTCCCCAATAGGTGGTAGGAGACCCCTGTGATCCTCTCAGCCATTTTTGCAGTCCTTTGTATGGAATTTGGGTCCAATGCTTGGCTTCTCCCATACCAGATGGATGTACAACTTGTCAGGATGCTCTCAATGGTGTTCCAGTAAAATTCAGTTAAGGAATGGTGGGTGAGCCTTACTTGCCTCATCTCCTTAGGAAGTGGAGGCGCTGCTGTGCTGCCTTGTTCAGGGAGGTGATATTGAGGGACCAGGTCAGGTCATCCGTGATGTGAACTCCCAAGAGCTTGGTGCACTTAACTGTCTCTATGGAGGAGCCATGTATTGGCAGAGGGGGATGGTTCATCATAACCTTCCTAAAAACCACAATCATTTCTCTGCTCTTGTCCATGATCAGACTGGAGTTGTTCTTTTCACACCAGTCCACAAGCGGCTGTACTCTGATGCATCGTTACTGATGAGTCCAATCATTGTCTCTTCTGCAAATTTGATGACGTGGTTTGAACTGAGTCATGCATCAGCAGTGTGAACAGCAGCAAAATGAAAGCTTTCGGCTTGAAACATTGACTGTTTACTTTATTCCATAGATGCTGCCTGGCTTTCTGAGTTCCTCCAGCATTTTGTGTGTACTACTTTGATTTCCACCATCTGTGGATTTTCTAATATTTGCAGCTCTAGGCTTAATTACTTCTGGTAGCAAAAGCAACATTTGTTGCAGGAATTCGCAGTGCATTTTGTCTTCCTTAGCACCAGTTCAACCTACAAGTTAACCTTTTAGGGAATCCTGCACTAGAACTCCCATGGCCCTTTCCAACTCTGACTTTTGAATTTTCTCTCCATTTAGTAAATAGTCTATGCCTTTATTCTTTCTACCAAATGCATGATCATGTACCTTCCGACACTGTATTTCATCTGACACTTCTTTGCCCATTCTCCTGATCTGTATAAGTCCTCTGCAGACTCCTGGCTTCCTCAATACTACCTTACCCTCAGTCTATCTTTGTAAAGATTAACAGCTTAAAGGTTTGGCACAACATTGTGTGCTGAAGGGCCAGTACTGTGCTATTTTCTATGAACCAGACTAGTATTGGAGTGATTGGCTTTGAAGGAGAGGCTTGATAGGCTGGACCTTTTTTTTTACCTTTGGAGTGCAGGAAACTAAGGGATGACCTTTTAGAGGTTTATAAAATCTTGAGGGACATGAATAATGTGGTTGGTCACAATCTTTATCGTGGAGCAAGAATCTAAAACCACAGCTTTAAGATAAAAGGGGAACAATTTAAAAGGGATTTGATGGGCATCTCTTTTACTCAGAGGCTGCTGGGACATGGAAACTATGAGGAAGTGAGGCAGGTACAAGTACAATGTCTGAAAGATAGGATAGGAAATATTTAGAAGGATATGGGCCAGTTGCAGGCAAATATGACTACCTCAGATAAACATTTTGGTTAGCACGACCAAGTTTTGCTGAAGGGCCTACTTCCCCACTCCTACCGTACAACTTGATCAGTCTATGACTTCTTACCAAAGGGCAGTAGAAGTATGAAACTCACTACTGAAGGGAGTAATTGAGGCAGATAGAGTTGATGTATTTAAGGGAAAGTTGGAGACTTTATTTTTCTTTGGGGAGAGAGGGTCTGGACATCATTGGAATGGTGGAATTTGAAAGGTCTCTGGAATTTTAATCCAGGCCACTGGATTGCTGGTCAATTAACTAACCTACTGTACAAAGGGAGAAAGGAGCAGAGCAGTTGAGATGAAGGTGAGCAGGAGGGGGACTCACTTGCAGCCTAAATACAAATAATCTTCTTTCCATGCAGTTAAAATAAAAGCGAAAGGCATTGCAATAAACATCATTAAAGCTCAAAGGTCCGGTGTGTCTTTTGGTATTGTGTATTGCACAGACATAGCAGGCTGAAGGGCCTCTTGCTGTGCTGCACCATGTTTTGTCTTTAAAAATTTATTTATTTGTGTTCTGAGGAATTTGATATGTTGATAAAGATTCCTGTTAATTCTCCACTAGGTTCCTTTGTTCCTGCTGAATACGCTTCATTCCGAATAGCTGACCAGATCTTCACCAGGATAGGTGTAGATGATGACATTGAAACCAACTCATCAACTTTCATGAAAGAGATGAAAGAGGTGCAGTTTTTTTAAAAAAGATAATAGAATATCAGAATATTTTGAAGATGACATTTAACATTTATTGTAGAAATGTTAGAATGCCTAAAGTTCGAAGTAAACTTATTACTGTACTAAGGTATGCATATGTCACCATATACTACCCTGAGATTAATTTTGACTGTGCTTGCATTTTACTTTATAATCAAGGCTAATAGTCATGATGTACTGTAGAAGGACAGATACAATGTTAGAGGTATGTCGCTGCGATTGTAGTGAACCGCATGCCAAGGCTGCTAGTAGGTCGCTGAGCCTTCTGCACTCTCTCTATCAACCAATTACTCTTTGAGTCAGAGGATGTAGGTTTTCTGCTAGACCTCTTCCTTTTCATTGGAGGAATGGTGGAACTTTCAATCCACAAACAACTTATGTTGTTGCAGGCATTTACAGGAAAATAAAGACATATAATTGAATTTGTGAAAAACTATGTATGGTAATATAGTAGTTAGCAGAACACTTTTACATAGCCAGTGACCCATGTGACCACATGCTTTTCCTCTGGGTGCTCGGGTTTCCTCTTACAATTCAAAGTCTTATTGGTTAGTAGGTTAATCATGCTGGTTATTACGTAAAATCTGTTGATATTGCAGAAACTTGTAAGATTAGTCAGCTCCATCATGGATACTAGCTTTGGTAGTATCCAAGCCATCTTCAGGGAGCGATGTCCTAGGAAGGCAGTGTCCATTATTAAGGATGTCCACCATCCAGGACATGCCTGTTTCTCCATTGTTACTGTTGGGAAGGAGGTACAGAAGCCTGAAGGCAACACTCAGCGATTCAGGAACAGTTTCTTCCCCTCTGCCATCTGATTCCTAAATGGACATTGAACCCTTGGACACCACCTCACTACTTTCTCTTTGCAGTATTTATTTTAGCTTAACTATTTGTTAGACATATATACTGACTGTCATTCAATTTTTTCTCCATATTTATTTATCATGTACTTCATTGCACTGCTGTAGTAAAATTAAATTCCACGACATATGCCGGTGATATTATTTGTGCTGTATACGATATATGCATTGTGTTGTTTATCTGTATACATGTGTGTGGTTGAACAATAATAAACTTGAATTTGAATTTATGTGCTCTGGTTTCCTTCTGCTTTACAAAGAGAACAGATTAACTGGCAATTTTGCAATACCCCTACTGTGTGGGTGAGGGTTAGAATCTACTGAATTGATGGGAACGTGGGAAGAATAATGTGGAATTAGTGGGAATTGTGCAATGGATTGTTTATGCACCGGGTTGGGGGTGGAGAGTGGTTTCATGTTCTGTCAATTATTTGTTTATTTTTTATTATTTGCGTGACTTGTTCTTGTTTGCACGTTGGACATTTGACAGTCCCTGTGTGTGGGGTTTTCATGGATTCTATTGTGTTTGTTTCTTGTCTGTTTGCAAGAAGATGGATCTCAAATTTGTAGATGGTATGCATACTTTGATAATAAATGTAATATGAACTTTGAACTCTGGACTCACTGGGCTGAAGGGCCAGTAACCAGTACCATGGTCACTATCATGTAACCTGGGACCTCATTGTTTTGAGTAAACTGCTGCATTTTTACAAATAGTGCTTGGACTTGAGAAATATTATAGAGACTATATACTGTTTTGAGTTGCCCTGGAAGGAAATACTTTATAGCATTATGTACATTTTCTTTCTTCTAGCCAAAAAGATCTTTGAAACAATATGATTACTTCCACTAAACAGAAGCTCATTTATTCCGCAGGGATCGCTCCCTACACAACTCCCTTGTCCATTCGTCCCCCCCATCCCTCCCCACTGATCTCCCTCCTGGCACTACACATGCCCTTACACTTCCTCCCTTACCACCATTCAGGGCCCCAAACAGTCCTTCCAGGTGAGGCAACACTTCACCTGTGAGTCGACTGGGGTGATATACTGCGTCTGGTGCTCCCGATGTGGCCTTTTATATATTGGCGAGATCCGACGCAGACTGGGAGACCGCTTTGCTGAACATCTACGCTCTGTCCGCCAGAGAAAGCAGGATCTCCCAGTGGCCACACATTTTAATTCCACATCCCATTCCCATTCTGACATGTCTATCCACGGCCTCCTCTACTGTAAAGATGAAGCCACACTCAGGTTGGAGGAACAACACCTTATATTCCGTCTGGATAGCCTCCAACCTGATGGCATGAACATCGACTTCTCTAACTTCCGCTAGGCCCCACCTCCCCCTCGTACCCCATCTGTTACTTATTTTTATGCACACATTCTTTCTCTCACTCCTTTTTCTCCCTCTGTCCCTCTGAATATACCTCTTGCCCATCCTCTGGGTCCCTCCCCCTTGTCTTTCTTCCTGGACCTCCTGTCCCACGATCCTCTCGTATCCCCTTTTGCCAATCACCTGTCCAGCTCTTGGCTCCATCCCTCCCCTTCCTGTCTTCTCCTATCATTTTGGATCTCCCCCTCCCCCTCCAACTTTCAAATCCCTTACTAACTCTTCCTTCAGTTAGTCCTGACGAAGGGTCTCGGCCTGAAACATCGACTGCACCTCTTCCTAGAGATGCTGCCTGGCCTGCTGCGTTCACCAGCAACTTTGATGTGTGTTGCTCATTTAATCTATTTGATTTATTTGGAGTAAAATGTCATGGGTATGGAATATGGGAAATGGATATTTTGTGAAGAGTACCTCTCAATATGAACTAATCCAGATGGAGGGAATTTGAGATAAAAACATGTGGGAAACAGAACTGAAGGTTTTGATGATAAGGAGAGATAAAGAGTGGAGAAAGATTGTTTGATTGAAGCATAACTATAAAAACCATAAAATGGGAACAGAATTGGGTCATTCAGCTCATCAAGTTTGCTCTGCCATTTGGACATGGCTGATTTATTTTCTGTCAAAGGTCTTCATTAAGTTAATAAGATTGTTGATAAACCTTCATTCTTATTCCTACAATAAGAACATAAACTTAGAACATTACAGCACAGTAAAGACACTTCAGTCCATGATAATGTGCCGTCCTTTTAATCTATTCTTAAAATCAATTTACCCTTCCCTCTTACATAGCCCTCCATTGTTTCTTTCATCTATGTTCCTATCTGAGTCTCTAATGTATCTGCCTCTACCACCACCCCTGGCATGTTCCAGTAAATATCTAAATTACCCTTTAATTGAAAGCCACTTCCCCCATAGGAGGTGAGGATTGGCCGGTGCAGTGAGCACCGCAATCTCTCCCACTAGCTGATGGCATCATGGTGCCAGGAGAGTTTAAATCTAGTGTGTGGTAAACATACGGCCTCTTTCTCGGTCTATGCATCGCTGTGGGGGGGCCATGGAAATGATAAACAAGGGGTGTGCTGCAGTAAAGAGGGCCCGGCGCACACTTTAGATGAGTACTTGCCGCTGTTTGTATGTTCAGTATCTATTTTGTTTTGCCACTTCAGTTATTCAGTTTAGATAAGTATTTATAACCAAGATTAGCTTGAAGGGTTCACTGACTGTTTAGTGTCTGTCTTGTAAGTAAGTAGTTGACCTACTTACCGATGGTGCGTCTCTTCTGTCCCTACTCACCAAAGCCGCAAACCTGATTTCACACAGCAGCACACCCACCTATCTCTGTGTAAGAAACCTACTTCTGATATCCCACTGCTATATTTTCCTTCGAACACCTTAAACATATGCCCTCTCATATTAGCTATTTTTTACTTGGTGGTGGTGGGGGAACCTGCTGCAAGGACGTGGCAGTGGTACAAACCCAAGTGCTGAACACAGGCGCGGAGGACGAGTCGGGAGGCGTTATGGTCGTAGCAAGCGTGGAATTGGTGTCCAGAGGGAGTCTTTAGCAGAAGTCTTGGTTTTAGTAGAGAATTCAGGAACGATGCTAGACTTAGAACTACTAGTCCCAAGAACCATGGAATGAGATTACTCATACAAGAGTCAACCAACGAACTGGCAACTCCTTGTTGTGGTCACAGAGTCTTTATCCTGCAGTTTTTGATGGGAAGCAGGTGTGTGTAGTTAGTGGAACCTGGGAATGATTAGAATTTAAATAGGGTTATTGAGGCCAAATTCCTGAGGTAAATGGCATGGTGGGGGATTGCCAGAAGGGACCATGACAGAATGTCTCTGGCTGTCACCTTGATCTATTCCTCTTATCATTTTGTACACCTCTATTAAGTCACCCCTCAATCTCCTATACTCCAGAGAGACAAGCCCTAGCTCACTCAACCTATCCTCAAATCCAGGCAGCATCCTGATAACTTTCTTCTGCATCCTCTCCAAAGCTTCCGTGTCCTTCCTATAATGAGGCAACCAGAACTGAACACAATATTTCAAATATTGTCCAACCAGGGTTTAATAGAGCTACAACATTACCTTGCTGAGATATTTTGTAAAATTTGAGTCCACATTTATAAATAGTTTAGAATTCTGTCAAGCAATAAGAATTGTTTATATTTGGTGATCATTTACAGATTCCTTGTGTATTAATTTCTTACAGATAACATACATAATGCACAATGTTACTGATAAATCTTTGATAATCATTGATGAACTGGGAAGAGGAACCAGTACAGAAGAAGGAATTGGTATTTGCCATGCAGTCTGTGAATTTCTGCTCAATTTCAAGGTGAAGACTTTGGACATTTAAATGTTTTATGCAATAAGCCAATATTTTACTGACCTGAAAAAGACATTTTCAAATTCGACCTTGACCACGATAAGATTGATGATTCTATATGAATAGAATGGGTATGGTGAGATGGAAAGAGGGCGTGGAATATCGAATACACACTCTGACCTGCCTTAGCCATTTCCTTGCACATTAAATCTCCATAAGCCATAGGATCAGAATTAGGCTGTTCAATCCATCAAGTCTGCACTGCCATTTGATCATGGCTGATATATTTCCCTGAACCTTGTTCTCTTGCTGTCACCCTTACTATTCATAACGTATGAATTTCTCTTTTAAATATACCCAATAGCCTCTACAGCTGTCAGTGGCTGTGTAAGAAACCGATCTCTGATGCCCCACACCTATATTTTCCTTCAAATACCTTAAACATATGCCCTCTCATATTAGCTATTTCTTCCTTGGCGGTGGTGGGGGAATGTCTCTGGCTATCAACTTGATCACTGATTCCTCCTCATCTATCTGTGTGTGTGTGTGTGTGTGTGTGTGTGTATGTATCTGACACCAGTAGAGAAGTGGTTATTGGTGAACTCACAGTCCCCTGGGAAGACAACATCGATGAAGCCCATGAGTGCAAGTTAACCAAGTATGCAGAATTAAGATCAGAGTGCAGAGACAGAGGGTGGAAGGTCTCATGCTATCCATTTGAACTCGGCTGCCGTTGGTTTATTGTGTTCACTTTCCAGAAGTGGCTGCGTGACCTTGGCTTCACTGGAAGAGAGATCAAGTCAACCAGCAGGGCTGTAGCTGAGGCAGCAGAGAAAGGATCAGTATGGGTGTGGACCAAGTATGTCCAGAGGGGCAGATAGTCAGACAGTATATACATATCCTGCAAACCCTTCAGTAGTTGCATAGTCACCTAAAGAGTAGACTATCTGTTGGATGGAAGTGACCAACAACTCTGATAGAGGCAGATGCTGAGTTTTTAAGCTCACCCGTGGGAGATGGTGCTTTAGCATTGCTGGCCCACCACCTCGAGGGAGTCTTGATCATAAGCGAGCCGAAACTCCTGAAGACAGGTGGCAGATCAACTGATGATCCCACTGGTGATAGCACAGGACAGTTAACATCTTAGTTCACGTGTATTTTCAATTCTGTGTGTGTGTGTGTATATATATATATATATAATTTTATTTTTTGCATTACTGTATGTGCGCTTGCTAGCTTGAATGTGCTGCATATGTTTTGCACCTTGGCCCCAAAGGAACACTATTTCATTTGGCTGTATTCATGTACGGTTGAATGATAATTAAACGAAATTGATTTGATCTCTGTTCTAAAGGGATGTCCTTTTATTTACAGTCTGTGCCCTCTGGTTCTGGACTCCCCCATTATTGAAATCACCCTCTGCACATCCACTCTATCTGGTATTCCTCTTTACCTCAAATGGGCTATAAATTATTGGAAACCCTACGGCCTATGTAGGTTTTAGTAATGTGTGATGTGGGCATGGCTACAAAGATGTCCATCTCTAATTGTCCCCTGAGAAACAGATATTTTAGATTGCTGCAGTCTATGTGCAGAAAGTGTTTCTGTAGTACTCGAGAAGCCCCATCTCCTTGCTAATACTGTGTGCCTCTGATTGTGCCCTTGTTAGCCTATTGCTGAAACCCTCTGGACTTTGCTATTCCAGTGCTCTCTGATCTGGCCCTTTATTTTAACTCAATAAAAAATTAATGTTTATCCACTGACGTATATCAATGGGTATATTTCAAGCAGAGGTTGATAGATTCTTGATCAGTGAGGGCATTAAAGGTTACAAGGAGAAGGCAGGACAATGGGCTTGAGAGAGATAATAAATCAGTCATGATGGAATGGTGGAGCAGACTTGATGGTCTGAATGGCCTTATTCTGCTCCTGTGTCTAACCTGCATGTAGTCTTGTTTAGCCATCACTTGATGTGATGAGCCAATCAGCCCAAGTAGTCTGTGTCGATGTTTCTGTCACATTTGAATCTTTTTTTTTTATCTCACTCTTTCGGCAAATTCTCTATTCCTTCTACCCCCCCCCCCCCCCCGACTTAGCCTAGCTTCTCATTAAAATATTTCTGTTATTTGCCTAACTGCTTCAGGTATTTACCACTCACTGTAATCACAGCTTTATATACTACCAGTTAGAGACTTCTGGAGTAATTCACTCTGTATGAAATACTTTGGGCGTTTCCAGAGATGTGATAAAAGGCCAAATAAATGCAGAAGACATGGAAATTTTGAAAATGTGCATTGTCAAATAACTTGCATTGCGACAGTGAAATTGCTGTGGATGCATTGTCCTTTTTTTTAAAGGAGAATTGGTAACAGTTCCAATTTGACTATGACAAAATAGAGATTAAAATAACAAGAGAAGGTTGAAATAAGATTCCTTCAGAACCTCACAGAATTCCAGTACAGACGAGCTACTAGACTGGTCGCTTCTTTCTAGAGACGTAGTCATAGAACACAACAGTAACCCACAGCTTTCTGGAAGTAGGGAAACTTGCTAGGAAAGCTCACCAATGTCTCTACTTTCTGAGGAGGCTGAAGAGAGCTGTACTATGCACATCTACACTCATGTCATTCTACAGATGTGCAGTAAAGAGCATCCTAACATGTTGCATCACTGCATGGTACAGAAACTGCACTGTGGCGGACGGGAAGGCCCTTCAACTAGTAGTCAAAACTGCCCAATGCATCACCGGCACCAGCACCAGCCTACCCATCATCAAGGATGTGAAGTGAAAAATGCCAGAAAAGGGCCCGTAACATCATGAAGGATCACATGCACCTTGTTCATGGACTGTTTGGTCCACTCCCATCAGGGAGGAGGTTACGTAGCACCCGCGCCAGGATCACCAGACTCAAAAACAGTTAACTTTCCCCAAGCAGTAAGGCTGAATACCTCCACCCACTAACTCCACCAATCCTTTATTATTTCCTATCTGTCACTTTTTGTACAACCTAGCATCACTTTATAAACATACAATCAATCTGTGTATTATATATAAGCTATCTGGTGTATTTATATTTATTGTGTATTTTTATTATGGTGTTCTTTATCCTTTTGGGGCTTTTTTTTGTACTTCATCGGATCTGGAGTAACAAATATTTCATTCTCCTTTACACTCTTCTCACAGAAATGACATTAAACTATCTTGAATTTTCACCTGGAAAACTCGAGCAGCAGGAGACCAGATAACAGCTAGCATGACCAAACAAGGACAGAAAACCATGTATCTCCATCTCCTGCAACAAACATAGAATATAAAACACCAAAGTACAGTAGAGCTCACACACACAAAATGGTGGAGAAACTCAGCAGGCCAGGCAGATTCTACGGAAAGGAGTAAACAGTCGACATTTCAGCCGAGACCCTTCATTGGGACTGGACAAAATATGAAAAGTCAAAATAAGAAGGTGGGGGAGAGGCGAAGAAGCACTACAAGGTGATAGGTAAATAGGTGAAACCAGGAAAGTGGGGTAGGGGGTGAAGTAAAGAGCTGGGAAGTTGATTGGGCTGGAGCAGGGGGAAACCATAGGAGAGGGTAGAAGACCATGGAAAAAAAAGAGGGAGGAAATGCACCAGGGGGGTGATGGACAGGTAAGGAAAAAGGTGAAAAAGTGAAATAGGAATGGGGGGGTGCAATTACTAGAAATTTGAGAAATCGATGTTCATGTCATCAGGTTGGATGCTATCCAGACGGAATATGAGGTGTAGCTCCTTCAGCCTGAGTGTGGCTTCATCCTAGCAGTAGAGGAGGCCATGAACTGACATATCGTAATGGGAATGGAAAGTAGAATTGAAATGGTTGGCTACTGGGAAATACCGCTTTTTCTGATGGACAGCGTAGGTCCTCAGTGAAGTGGTCTCTCAATCTATGTCAGGTCTCACCAATATACAGAAGGCCACACTGGGAACACCAGATACATTAGATTACCCCAACATACTCACAGCTGAAGTGTTTAGAGCCCTGAATGGTAGTGAGGGAGAAGATGTAGGCACACTTGTCCTGCTTGCAAAAATAATTACCGGGAGTGATGAGTGTACAATGGAGTCACATAGGGAACGATCCCTGTGGAAAGCAGAATGTGGGGGTAGGGGGATGGGGGTAGGGATGGATGTGCTTGGTAGTGGAATCTGTTGGAAATGGCAGAAGTTACGGAGAATTATGTGCTGGATGCAAAGGCTAGTGGAGTGGTAGGTAAGGACAAGAGGAACCCTATCCCTGCTGTGGCAGTGGATGGGATGAGGACAGATGTGTGCGAAATGGAAGAGATGTGGGTGAGGGCAGCGTTGATGGTGGACAGTACAGGTGTTGTGCCACTCAACTATCAATCTAACTCTTCCTTCACACATCACCCTCTATTTTTCTATCTAACAGTCTCTTAAATGAATCTGCCTCTGTTACCACTTCTGCCAGCATGTTCCACTGTCTGTGTAAAATAAACTACCTCTGACATCACCCCTATTCTTTCCTGCCACCACCTTAACATTATGCCCCTTCATATCAACAGGAAATATGCTGGAGGAACCCGGCACAACCTGCAGCATCTGTGTGAAGAAAGGGTAGATGCTGTGTTTTAACCCTAAACCCTGAGTTCCTTCAGTAGATGCTCAATCTGCTGAGTTCCTTCAAGCATAAACACAAGAGGTTCTGCAGATTCTGAAAATCTTGAGCAGCACACAATATGTGGGAGGAACTTAGGTCAGGTAGCATCAATGGAGAGGGATAAGAAGGTGATGATTCTGGCCAAGACTCTTCACAAGATCTAATGAAGGCTCTTGGTCCGAGCATCAGACTTCCCCTCCATAGATGCTGCCCGAGCTGCTGAGTTCCTCCAGAATTTTGTGTGGAGTCCCTCCAGAATTTTGTGTGAAGTTCCTCCAGCAGATGGTTTGTTGCTGCAGATCACAGCATCTGCATTCCCTCGTGTTTCTGTCTCCACTTTTCACTTATCTTTGAATGAAGTGTTTGCTTTGTTTCCACTCAGGCCTTCACACTGTTTGCCACTCACTTCCTGGAGATTTGTCAGCTGGATGCCCTGTATCCCAATGTGGAAAACAACCATTTTGAGGTTCAGCACAACCGAAGCAGCACAGGAAACTACAATAAAATCATTTACACATATGTCCTTGCTAAAGGCTGCACCGAGGAAAAAAACTATGGTAAGTTCTGCTGCTGGACAGCAAATACTCAGGACAAGAGAAAGCTGAATAGCTTCTCACCAGCTCTGCTAGGGTACGGTACTTTGGCCTCTTGAATCTACAATGTGATGATGGTTGATTTGACTTAAGCTCCTCTTGCCCATTTAGTATCTATCTTACTTCAGCCCATCCCCCTTCTGGGGCAGAGGCTGCCAATAGCACCTCTCCAGAGTCCCCAAGAATTCGGAGCAGAATTAGGCCATTCTACCATGGCTGATCTTAGAATCCGCCCAATCCCATACACCTGTCTTCTTGCCATATCATTTGATGCGCTAACCAATCAGGAAACGATCAACATCTGCTATAAATATACACACAGACTTGGCCTTCACTGCAGTCTGTGGCAGAGTATGCCACAGATTTATTATTCTCTCTGAAAAAATTCTTTCTTACCTCTGTTCTAAAGGGTCACCCCTCAATTTTGAGGCTGTGCTCTCTAGTTCTAGATACCTCCACCACAGGAAACATCCTCTCCACTTTCACCCTATCTAGCCCTTTCAATGTTCAGTAAGCTTCGATGAGATCCCCCTGTTTTCTTCTAAATTCCTGTGAATACAGACCCAAAGCTGCCAAACACTCCTCGTATATCAACCCCTTCATTCCCAGAATCATCCTTGTAAACCTCCTCTAGACTCTGTCCAATGACAACACATCCTTTCTGAGATATGGGGACCGTAACTGTTGACAATACTCCAAGTACGGCCTGACTAGTGTCTTACTAAGGCTCAGCATTTTCTCCTTGCTTTTATATTCTATTTTCCTTGAAATAAATGGCAACATTGCACTTGCCCTCTTTACCACAGACTCAACCTGTAAATTAGTCTGGGAGTCTGCACGAGGACTCCTAAGTCCGTCTGCACCTCTGATGTTTGAACCTTTTCCCCTTTTAGATAATAGTCCACAGTCGTACCGGAGGATTGGAGGGAGGCGAATGTTGTTCCCTTGTTCAAAAAAGGTAGTAGGGATAGTCCGGGTAATTATAGACCAGTGAGCCTTACGTCTGTGGTGGGAAAGCTGTTGGAAAAGATTCTTAGAGATAGGATCTATAGGCACTTAGAGAATCATGGTCTGATCAGGAACAGTCAGCATGGCTTTGTGAAGGGCAGATCGTGTCTAACAAGCCTGATAGAGTTCTTTGAGGAGGTGACCAGGCATATAGATGAGGGTAGTGTAGTGGATGTGATCTATATGGATTTTAGTAAGACATTTGACAAGGATCCACACAGTAGGCTTCTTCACAAAGTTAGAAGGCATGGGATCCAGGGAAGTTTGGCCAGGTGGATTCAGAATTGGCTTGCCTGCAGAAGGCAGAGGGTGGTGGTGGAGGGAGTACATTCAGATTGGAGGATTGTGACTAGTGGTGTCCCACAAGGATCTGTTCTGGGACCTCTACTTTTTGTGATTTTTATTAACGACCTGGATGTGAGGGTAGAAGGGTGGGTTGGCAAGTTTGCAGACGACACAAAGGTTGGTGGTGTTGTAGATAGTGTAGAGGATTGTCAAAGATTGCAGAGAGACATTGATAGGATGCAGAAGTGGGCTGAGAAGTGACAGATGGAGTTCAACCCGGAGGTGGTACACTTTGGAAGGACAAACTCCAAGGCAGAGTACAAAGTAAATGGCAGGATACTTGGTAGTGTGGAGGAGCAGAGGGATCTCGGGGTACATGTCCACAGATCCCTGAAAGTTGCCTCACAGGTGGATAGGGTAGTTAAGAAAGCTTATGGGATGTTAGCTTTCATAAGTCGAGGGACAGAGTTTAAGAGTCGCGATGTAATGATGCAGCTCTATAAAACTCTGGTTAGGCCACACTTGGAGTATTGTGTCCAGTTCTGGTCACCTCACTATAGGAAGGATGTGGAAGCATTGGGAAAGGTACAGAGGAGATTTACCAGGATGCTGCCTGGGTTAGAAAGTATGCATTATGATCAGAGATTAAGGGAGCTAGGGCTTTACTCTTTGGAGAGAAGGAGGATGAGAGGAGACGTGATAGAAGTGTACAAGATAATAAGAGGAATAGATAGAGTGGATAGCCAGCGCCTCTTCCCCAGGGCACCACTGCTCAATACAAGAGGACATGGCTTTAAGGTAAGGGGTGGGAAGTTCAAGGGGATATTAGAGGAAGGTTTTTTACTCAGAGAGTGGTTGGTGCGTGGAATGCACTGCCTGAGTCAGTGGTGGCGGCAGATACACTAGTGAAGTTTAAGAGACTACTAGACAGGTATATGGAGGAATCTAAGGTGGGGGCTTATATGGGAGGCAGGGTTTGAGGGTCGGCACAACATTGTGGGCTGAAGGGCCTGTACTGTGCTGTACTATTCTATGTTCTATATTGTTCCTTATATCAAAATGCATTATCATACATTTCCCAATACTGTATTCCATCTGCCACTTTTTTGCCCATTCTTCCAATTTGTCATTCCTGCAGCAATCGCATTGCTCTCTCAGCACTACCTGTCCTCCCACCTATCTTTGTATCATCAGTAAACTTTGCCATAAAGCCAAATCATTGACAAACAATGTGAAAAGTAGCGGTTTCAATACTGACTCCTGAGAAACACCACTAGTCATCAGCAGCCAACCAGAAATGGCCCCCTTTATTACTGCTCGCTGACTCCTGCCTGCCAACCATTCTGTTATCCATGCCAGTATCTTTCCTGTAACACCATAGGACTTTATCTTGTTGAGCAGCCTCATGTGTGACAGCTTCTCAAAACGCCTTCTGAAAATCCAAACAAATGACATCCACTGCCTCTCCTTTATCCACCCTGCTTGTTACTTCCACGAAGAACTTACAGATTTGTCAGGCAAGATTTCCCTATACAGAAACCGTGCTATTTTTGACTTACAGTAACTTATCATTCGTCTCCAAGTGCCTCAAAACTTCATCCTTACTAATAGACCAACACCTTCCCAACAACTGAGGTTAGACTAACTGTCCTACAATTTCCTTTCTTTTGCCTTTCTCCCTTCTTAAAGAGTGGAGTGACATTTGTCCTGGGCCATTCTTTAAAATTGTCCCCAGCTGTAGCTCATTACAGATACTTTCTCACACAGGAGTAAGGTCTCTGGAGCTTCTATTAGTGTTGCTCTGAGATTTTATGGGATGCCCAACCTCCTTTTGCAGCTAGGGTTGGGGCTGTCCATGGTGGAGTTCATTGAAGATCTTGCTTCATCAAAAATCTGTCAATAATGTAAACACTATGTTGGGAAAATGAATAAAGACTGAGTGGAGATTTGTTGCAGATTTTGAATTGAGATGGGTAAATAGAAAAGTTGTTCCCTTTGTTAGATGCCTTGCATTATTGAACATCCCTTATGATAGTGGCAGTGCTGCAGCCATTGGGGATTTCCAACGTTTCTGAGGGATCAGGTGCAAAGTCACCGACAGTATGTTTTCACTTCTTGTGAACAGGAAGCATTGTGAGAAAATGGCCTAAATATGACAGTCAAAAATCTTCTGCTACTACTCCCTGGTATGCACCTGGCTTGCATCACAATCAGACTACATTATGACATTAAATTAGATCATAAATTCAGTGGCATATGTCATGAAATTTGTTGTTTTACACCAGCAGTACATTGCAATGCATAATAAGAAACTATAAATTACAATAAGATATATACATACACACACACACACACACACACACACACACACAGTGGATTCCAGTTAATTGGGACACTGTGATCAGTACATTTTGGTCCAATTAAGCGGCTGCCCCAATTAGCCAAAATTTCATGGAAATAGTTAAAAAGGTATAAAAGTGACAAACTGAGTAACAAATTATGTACTTAGAAGAAATTAGAATTAGAACTCCATCAAAACTACCACAGTACTCTAAAACGGTATATTAGTTCCTAATTGTTATTGATGGAGGAACTCATCCTGTGTACAGTGCTGCATTCTTTTTATTGACTCTAAGTGAATAAAATCAGTGCACCTTGTGTAGAAAATGAACTGTCTTCGTACAATTTTATCAGTGATTTCATCCTCCAAATCTTCACTTTCATTGTAACATTCAAGATGATTTTTAATACCTTCAAATTCTTCATAGTTCCTAATCTGTTGAGGTCATGAAATTGTTTCATTTTCACTGCCTGACGTCTGCCAGCCTTAGTGCTTGAAATCATTGTAAGCAAAACAGTTCTGAATTGTCTTAAAGTTTATTACTTGCCAACTATCAGTGATAAAAAAATCACTGCTTTTTGAACACAAACATGCTACTTAAAAACTGCTATACATACGGTGTAATGTCTAACTTCCACACAACACACAAGCAACTAACACTAGTTAGAAACTGTTTGGCAACCCCAATTAAGTAGCACCATGTCCCAGATAAACAAAGGGAACCCCAGCTATTTTCTTGATTAGTTTTTCTCTTAGTTGTCCCAGATATACAGCCACCCTGATTAACCGATGGCCCAATTAACCAAAATCCACTGTGTGTGTGTGTGTGTGTGTGTGTGTGTGTGTGTATGTGTGCATGTATGAGCATATGTGTATGCATGTGTGAGCGTATGTGTTTGTGTGTGTGTGTATGTATATGTGTACATAGATGTGTGTGGGTGTGTATCTGTAGATATGTTTTTATACATATAAATGTATATGCAAGGATGTAATACTGAGGCTTTATAAGGCACTGGTGAGGCCTCACTTGCAGTATTGTGAGCAGTTTTGTGCCCTTTATTTAAGAAGGGAGATGCCGACATTGGAGAGGGTTCAAAGGAGGTTCAGGAGAAGGATTCTGAATCATATGAGGAGCAATTGACCGTTCTAGGCTTATGCTCGCTGGAATTTAGAAGAATGAGAGGGGATCTGATTGAACCCTATCAAATGTTGAAAAGCCTGGGTTAGGTAGATGTGGAGAGGATGTATCCATTGGAGGGAGAATCTAGGACCAGAGAGCACAGCCTCAGAATAGTGGGACATCCTTTTAGAACAGAGTTGAGGAGGAAATTCTTTAGCCAGAGAGTGGGGAATCTGGAATTTGTCGCTACAGAGGCTGTGGAGGCCAAGTCATTGGATGTATTTATGACAGAGGTTAATAGGTTCTTGATTACTCAGGACATGAGACGTTAGGGAAGAAAGCAGGAGAATGAGGTTGAGAGGGAAATGGATCAGCCATATGAAATGGCAGAGCAGTCTCAATGGGCCGAATGGCCTAATTCTGCTCCTGTATCTTATAAGACTTTAAGATAAAACAGAATTTGGCCATTTGGTTCATTGAGTCTGCTCTGCCCTTTAATCATGGCTAATCCAATTTTCCTCTCAGCCCAAATCTTTTGTCTTCTCACTGTATCCCTTCAAGAATCTATCAACCTTTGCCTTAAGTACACATGTGGCAAAGAATTTCACAGGTTCACCACTCTCCATTCTAAAAGGATGCCATTCTATTCTGAGGCTGCGTCCTCTGGTCTTGGACTTTCCCATCATAGGAAACATCATCTCACATCCATTCTATCAAGGCCTTTCACCATTTGATAGGTTTCAATTATGTCATCCCTCATTCTTCTGAATTCTAGTGAATACAGGCCCAAAACCATCAAACACTCTTCATATCACAAGCCATTCAATCCTGGAATTATTTTAGTGAATAACCTTTGAACCCTCTCCAGTTTCAGCACATCCTTTCTAAGATACAGGCAAAGCTGCTCAATAATACTCCAAGAGAGGGCTCACCAGTGCTTTTATAAAGTCTCAACATTACATCCTTGCTTTTATATTCTAGTCCTCTTGAAATGAATGCTAACACTGCATTTAACTTCCTCACAATGGACTCAACCTGTGTATTAACCTTTAGGGAATCCTTTACTAGGACTCCCAAGTCCCTTTGAGCCTCAAGTTTTTCTATTTTCTCTCCTTGTAGAAAATAGTCAACTCTTTCATTTCTCCTAGCAAAGTGAATGACCATACACTTCCTGACACTGTATTTTATCTGCCATTTTTTGCCTATTTTCCTAATCTGTCTATGCTCTTCTGTAGTTTCTCTACTTCCTCCAAACTACCTGTCACTCCACCTATCTTCATATCGTCTGCAAACTTTGTAACAAAGCCATCGATTCCAACATCCAAATCATTGACGTAAAACGTAAAAAGAATCGGTCCCAACGCAAACCCCGATGAACACTACTAGTCACTGGCAACCAACCAGAAAAGGCTCCTTTTATTCCCACTCTTTGCCTCCTGCTAATCAGCCACTGCTTTATCTTCCCTTTAACACTTTAGGCTTGTAGCTTGTTAAGCAGCCTCATGCGTGGCTGCTGGTCAAAGGCCTTCTGAATATCCAAGTACACAACATCAACTGATTTTCCTTTGTCTATCCATACTGAAATCCTCCATGATTATTGTAACATTGCCCTTTTGGCACGCATTTTCTATTTCCCGTTGTAATTTGTAGGCTAGACCCTTACAACTGTTCGAGGGTCTGTATACAACTGCCATCAGGGTCTTTTTACCATTGCAGTTACTTAGCTCTATCCACAATGATTCAACACCTTCCAACCCTGTGTCACCTCTTTCTAATGAAGTGAGTTGATTTTGTTTTACCAACAGAGCAACACTACCCCCTCTGGCTTCCTGCATGTCCTTTTGATACAATGTGAATCCTTGGACATTAAGCTCCCAGCTATAATCTTTCGGCCATGATTCTTGCCAAGCTGCGACTGTGCAGTTTTGTCTTATCAACAGCCTCTCCTCACTACACATTACCTCTGTTTGTAAACTAGCTACCTCATCTTCAGCCTTTCCTACAATACTTCTTGCACTGAAATATATACGGCACTAGTTGCACTAGGCTCAACTTTTTGATTCCCAACTTTGAGGTCTTACCAACATCTTTCTCCACAACCTGTCCACTAACTGTCTGGCACTCTGGTTCCCGTCCCTCTAGTTTAAACCCCACTGTGCAGCATTAACAAACCTTCGCTCCAGGATATTAGTCTCCCTCCAGTTCAGGTACAAATCGTCCCTTCTGTACAGTTCCCACCTTCCCTTGAAGGAAGCTCGATGATCCTAAAATTTCATGCCCTCCCTCCTACACTAACTCCTTAGCCACATATTAAACTATATAATCTTCCTAGCCTGTGGCACAGGTAGCAATCCTGAGGTCACAACCCTGGAGGTCCTGCCCTTTAATTTAGTACCTAACTCCCTATGCAGAACCTCATCACTCGTCCTACCAGTGTGATTGGTACCTACATGGACCGTGACATCTGACTGTTCACCATCCCACTAAAGTATGTTGAGGACTCAGTCCGAGATATCCTGGATCCTGGCATCCGCGAGCAACATACCATCCTCGAATCTCGTTCTTGCCCACAGAATCAACTGTCCATACCCTTAACTAATCTATCACCTCAGTGCATCTCTTCCCCCTCCCCCTTCTGAGTCATCACAAAACATGGTTTTATGGTGTGTGTGTGTGTGTGTGTGCTGGCTGAGTTTACAAATACCTGCAACTTTGTCCAATCCAATGCAATGGCCCCTCCATTCCAGACATTGACGCGATCAGTTAGAATGCTCTCTATGATATATCTGTAGAAATTTGTGAGAGTCTTTGTTTCATATGTTGTTTTCTGCTAGACATTGACCATAAAATTGTAGATTTATGTATCCAATAACTCATGGAACTAAGACAGCTGATCTGAGCAAAAGCAGTTCTAAATTTGCCTCAGAACAACTTTTAACAGGAGAAAGGATAGCAAATTTTTGTGCGATGCTGGGGTTCCCGTTTCCTAGTTATCCAGTGTCGGGGGAAATAATAATTAGAGGCCAGAGGGGACATATTTAATAGGAACTAGAAGAACAACTTTTTTACACAAAGGGTACTATTTATGTGGAATGGGCTGCTAGAGAAAGTGGATGAATACCAACAGTAAAGACAGTTGGAAAGTTACATGGACAGGAAAGGTTTGGAGAGGAATATGGGCCAAATGCTGGCAAATGGGATTAGTTTGGATGGATCATCTTGACCAGTAAGGGCTGGTGGGGCCAAAGGACCTGTTTTTGTGTTGCAGAACTTTAACTAGAAAGCTGACGAGACAAAATGTGTTTGGATTGTGCTAACCTGGTGAAGTAACCTCTCACCAAAACAGTGTCCACATTGAAAATCTATTGCAACTGAAATTAAGGAATTAGGCTCCTCAAGAATTTTTTTTTAAATGTGGGAAGGAAATGTAATGACAAGAGAACTTGATGCCTAAGCTTATTGTAGATCTATAAACATTCAAGTGTTCCAGCTCCAGTACCTGAGTAACTAGCCAGAATTTCTTCAACAGCAGCTCTGAAACCAGCAATGTTAATTGTTTAAAAAAGTGTTTCCAACCGAGGGTCCACAGACTCCTTGCTTAATGGTATTGCAAAATGGCATAAAAATGTTTGAAAACCCCTGGTCTAGAAGGACAAGGGTGGCAGGAATTTGGGAATACCACCGCCCGAATATTCCCCATCAAGCCACAGACCATTCTGACCTGAAATCTATTGCTATTTCTTTATTGTTGCTGAGACTAAGTATTGGGACTTCTACTTCCACCTCTCCCACCAATACCCCGTAACATTCTGAGAGCAGCTTCACCAAGTGGAATAGCATAGGCATCAAGTCCTCTTTCACTACCATCTCCTTGCAAAGCAGGCTCAACAGAGCAACTGGGCACCTCCTCTTAATTTTCTCCTGAATTAGTGAAGAATTCAGAATAACGTCAAAGTATTGAGCTTGAGAATCGGGAAAATATGTGGCAGCTTTACAAAAGTCCGGTTAGACTATATCTAGAGTGTTGCTTTGAATTTTGGTTGCCTCGTTATAGGCTTTGGAGGGGGTGCAAGAAGAGGATTTCCAGAATGCTTCCTGCTTTAGAAGACATGACTAAAGGAGAGGTTGAACAAACTTGGTTTGTTTACTCTGGAGCATCAAAGGCAGAGGGGAGACTTGGGAGAAGTTTATGAGATCATGAGAGGGATGTATAGAATACCTTTTCTCCAGGGTCAAAATATCTGATACTAGAGTGCATGTAATTGATGTAAGAGGGGTTAAGTTAAAGGACATATATGGGGCAAGGTTTTACACAGAGATTAGTAGGTGAATAGAATGTGCTGCCAAGCCTGGTGATGGAGACACACACAATAGTACTTTAAGAGGCTCTTAGATAAGGACTTGAATATGGAGAGATACGGACTTCTATAGGCAGAAGGGTCTAGTTTAGTCATCTTTTAATTGGTAGTTAAATGACCAATTTAAAGTGGAGGTTGATGTGAGGGTGTCAAAGGTTACATGAAGAAGGCAGGAGAATGGGGTTCAAGTTCAATTCAAGTCGGTTTTATTGTCATTTCAACCATAACTGCTGGTACAGTACATAGTAAAAACAAACAACGTTCCTCCAGGACCATGGTGCTACATGAAACAACACAAAACTACACTAGACTACCTGAAACAACACAAAACTCCCCTAGGCTTCAGGCCTACAGGGGACTACATAAAGTGCACAAGACAGTACAGTAATTAATAAACAAGACAATGGGCACAGTAAAGGACAAATTACAATATAATAATAAATGATGTAAATGTAAACAATGTTTTAGCAGGAATTGAGAAAGAAATGAGCAAAAATTGCAAAGGGAGTGGAGTGGTGCTCAGTTGAGTGTGTGTGTGTGTGTGTGTAGGCTGGTGTCAGACTAGACTCTGGGAATTGAGGAGTCTAATGGCTTGAGGGAAGAAACTGTTACATAGTCTGGTCGTGAGAGCCCAAATGCTTTGGTACCTTTTGCCAGATGGCAGGAGGGAGAAGAGTTTGTATGAGGGGTGCATGGGGTCCTTCACAATGTTGTTAGCTTTGCGGATGCAGCGTGTGGTAAATGTCTGTAATGGTGGGAAGAGAGACCCCGATGATCCCTTCAGCTGACCTCACTATCCGCTGCAGGGTCTTGCGATCCGAGATGGTGTAATTTCCAAACCAGGCAGTAATGCAGCGGCTCAGGATGCTCTCGATACATCCTCTGTAGAATGTGGTGAGGATGGCGGGGGGAGTGGAAAATGGACTTTTTTCAGCCTGAGAGGGTTGAGCATATCTCTGTGGGCTGTAGGACCTGTTCCTTTACTGTACTGTTCTATATCTATAGATGATCTATAGATTACCTTGCCAGCAATACCTTTATCGTAAGAGCTTCTTTTTTTAAAGAGCTCACATTTCTATGACATAGGAACAGAATTAATCCATTTGGTTCATGGAGTCTGTTCCGCCTTTCTATCATGGCTGATTTTTTATCCTTCTTATCCCATTCTACTGCCTTCTTCATGTAATCTTCGATACCCTCACACCAACCTCCGCTTTAAATATACCCAATGACTTGGCCTCCAGAGACATCTGTGGCAATGAATTCCACAGATTCACCACTCTTTGGCTAAAGAAATTCCCCTCATCTCTGTTCTAAATGGATATCTCTCTATTCTGCCATCTGGTCCTCAACTCTCTCACTATAGGAAACATCCTCTCCACGTCCTCTCTATCCAGGCCCATTTGTAATAATAGTCATTGATGTAACTAAAATTACAGCCATGTTAGTGATTGTACTGTGTAGTTACCTATAGACTGCTGTATCTCAATTTGAATAGTTCATTGTCAGCTGAGCCTAATGTGACATAGTTCCGAAATTCACAATCAGTTGCTCTGTGATACCTGAGTTGACCTAATGTCTTTTTGATATTTTTTATATTAAAGGTTTAAAAGCTGCTGAGGTTTCATCTCTTCCTCTGTCAATTGTTCTTGATGCCAAGGATATTGCATCCCACATCACCAAGCAAATATGGGTGAGTACTTCAAACCTAGAACACCGGCTAAAAAATGTGGTGGTTGTCCGTTGTGTGCCAGAGCTGACTTCACATTCTAGGACGGGCATGTCCCTATCTCACCAGGGTATGATACCCGCTGGCTACCCTCACTTGGTTCAGCCTACCTGTTGAAGTGGTGTTCCAGGGAGTGGTCACTGTCACATCCAAACAGCGACTTGGCCCCAAAGGTGAGAGGTAAGTGTCCGGTGGGGACCAAAGGTGAGTGAACTGCCCTGGAATGGACACAACAAGCCCCTCCACCATAGTAGCTACCCCTCCCTGGACACCCCATACACTGCAGTGGAGATGGTCTCAGGCAACAAAATGATATGCGGCTTTATTTTTAAAATCCCAGCAATACCATCGGTTTTGTTGAAGAAGATTGTTAGGCTGAATATGTTCCTGAAGGTTTTAAGGCCAATTTTTCATGCCTGCCACCCTCCACACCTGCTAGTGTTTGTGGCACAGGACCATGCTCACAGCGCTCGTGCCAGTACTTCTACCAGGCATGTCATCGTCATTGTCTTGGCTTCCCACCTCCAGCATTAAATGGACAATATCTTTGTTTTGTTGAACAAATGGTTCTGGAACAAATAGTGGATAATAAATTTTTCCAACCCCAAAGATTGTACAACCAGTGAATGAAGGCACTCCAAGGCCGTACTTCAAGTACAAGTTCACAGTTTGAGGATAAAGGGGAAGCCTTTTAGGACCGAGATGAGGAAAAACTTCTTCACACAGAGAGTGGTGAATCTGTGGAATTCTCTGCCACAGGAAACAGTTGAGGCCAGTTCATTGGATATATTTAAGAGGGAGTTAGATATGGCCCTTGTGGCTAAAGGGATCAGTGAGTATGGAGAGAAGGTAGGTACAGGGTTCTGAGTTGGATGATCAGCCATGATCGTACTGAATGGTGGTGCAGGCTCGAAGGGCCGAATGGCCTACTCCTGCACCTATTTTCTATGTTTCAGGTTTATTGTCATCTGACTGTACAAGCGTACAATGGCAATTCCTGCGATGCTGCTGGCACCAAACTGTATTGACTTTAGTTGTTACTTTGGACCTGTCATCAGCATGGAGAGGGGGGTCCCACTGCATGGGCAACAGACGGATCTCCTTATCAACTCTGCCCTGGCTTGTGCCCTGGAGAGGCCACTCCAGCTTCGCTTTATAGCGTCGGACAAACACGGAAAGCAGCAGTTACCGGTTATAAGTCATAATGCTTGATTGGCGTACAGCATGGCACCAGGGGTTGCTTCCAACGGTGGGAGAGACCCATCACATTTCAATGGACAGCTACCGCCAGCCTCTAGCTGGGCAGCCCCCAGCCAGTAAGGTGTTGTCCCACCACAGTCAGTCTTCCTGACATGGGGATAATGGGTTATTCCAGGAAGAGCTGACTGTAACTACTGCACCAGACAAGAAAGAAAACAAATGAATAAGACAACACCCCTCAAGTTGGAATGTTGGAATGTCCGCACAATGTTGACTGGACTTGACCATAACCTCAAGGATATCGAAGATGCACGAAAAACAGCGGTTATTAACAATGAGCTACTAAGGCTCAAGGTAGATATAGCTACCCTACAAGAACCACGTTTGGCGGATTCAGGTACACTGAAGGAAAGGGACTACACATTTTTCTGGCAGGGAAAGAACCAAAATGAGCCCCGCCAGCATTGAGTGGGTTTTGCCGTTAGGAACTCCTTGTTTCAAATGGTGGAGCCACCAGAAAATGGATCAGAACGACTTATGACTCTCTGCCTACACACCAGTCATGGCTCAGTATCTCTCGTCAGTGTGTATGCCCTACCTTGAACTCCACCTCTGAGGCAAAAGACATGTTCGACAACAAATTAGAAGCTGTTGTCAGGAATATTCCCAGTGATGAGCACCTCGTTCTCCTTGGTGACTTCAACGCCAGAATGGGAGCCAATAATGATTGCTGGCCGTCTTGTGTTAGCCACTTCAGAATTGGCAAAATAAATGACAATGGGCAACGTCTCCTGGAGTTCTGCTCCTATCACAGCCTGTGTGTAACTAACTCCTACTTTCAGACAAAGTCGCAGTACAAGGTCTCATGGCAACATCCACACTGGCACCAGCTAGACATGATCATCACCAAGCGCTCTTTCATCATCTCTGTACTAATCACCCGCTCACACCACAGTGCAGACTGCGAATACGGATCATGCTGCAAGATCAAACTACATCCAAAGAAAACCCACCACTCCAAACAAACTGGAAAACCTCGCATCAACACAACAGAGATGAAACAGTCAGAAAAGGCTGACCAGTTTGCCAAGTCAGTACAGGGTGCTATGACTACCTCCTCACAGAGAGGTACTGCAACAGAACAATGGTCATACCTTTGCAACACCATCCACGACTCAGCACTCTCTATCTTTGGAAAAAAGACCACACAGAGCAGTGACTGGTTTGAGGCAAAGTCCAACATCATGACTCCTGCCATCGAAGCCAAGCGTGCAGCTCTCACAGACTACAAGCACTCACCATCTGACCAAACACTCCAGGCACTTCGAGCTGCTAGGAGCAAAGTGCAGCTGACTGCAAGGCAGTGTGCAAGTGAGTACTGGCTGCAGCTCAGTGAGGACATTCTGACATCAGCTGTAACAGGCAACATCAGATCGGTGTATGATGGTATCAAGAAGGCCCTTGGCTCATCACAGAGCAAGACAGCACCCCTGTAGTCATCCAGCGGTGAAATAATCAGGGATAAAAGCAAGCAGATGGAACGCTGGGTAGAACACTACTCCCAGTTCTACTCAAGGGAAAATGTTGTTAGCTCAGCTATTGATGCCATCGATTGTCTACCAGTCATGGATGAACTCGACTCCGAACCAACCATTGAGGACCTCAGCAAGGCAATTGATAGTCTGGCCCCAGGGAAAGCTGCTGGCAATGATGGGATTCCTCCAGACCTGATCAAACACTGCAAGAGCTCACTCCTCCAACCTTTACATGAGGTCCTCCATCAGTGCTGGAAGGAAGGAGCTGTACCACAGGATATGTGCAACTCCAAAATCGTCACTTTGTACAAGAACAAGGGTGATAGGAGTGACTGCAACAACTACAGGGGTATCTCCCTCCAGAGTATTGTCGGCAAAGCCTTTGCTCGTGTAACTCTGGCACATCTACAAACTCTGGCAGAATGGGTTTACCCTGGCTCCCAAAGTGGTTTTCACGCAAAGAGGTCAACTGTCAAAATGATTTTCTCACTCCATCAACTCCAAGAGAAGTGCGGGGAACAACAGAAATCCCTCTATGTCGCTTTCATCGACTTGACCAAGGCGTTCGACCTTGTCAGCAGGGATGGGCTCTTTCAGATTCTCCTCAAGATCGCTGTCCCCCGAAACTCCAAAGTATCATCAAGTCGTTCCATGACGACTTGAGGGCTACTGTTCAGTACAGTGGCAGCTCATTAGAACCCTTCGCTATTTGTAGTGGAGTCAAACAGGGTTGCCTGTTGGCCCCAACATTATTCAGCATCTTCTTCTCTGCTATGAAACACGCGTTTGGGATGTCAACAGAAGGCACCTACATGCACACCAGGTCTGATGGGCGGCTGTTCAACCCTGTGTGCCTGAGAGCAAGAACAAGGGTGCGAAAGATCTTAATACGTGACATGCTCTTTGTTGATCACGCTGCTGTAACCTCGCACACCAAATAGCAATTACAAACTGTCATGGACCGCTTTTCTAAGGCATGCACGGACTTCTGGCTTATCATCAGCCTAAAGAAAACAAATGTCCTTGCCTAGAATGTAGTGGAGACACCAGTCATTACCATCAACAATTACGATCTCGAAGTGGTCCACGAGTTCACCTACTTGGGGTCGGCTATTAGCAACACTCTCTCCCTTGATGCTGAAATTAATAAGCGTACCAGCAAAGCAGCATCCATCCTTGCTCGACTCTCCTCGTAGGTCTGGGAGAATCAGAAACTCGCTACAAAGACCAAGACTGCTGTGTACAATCCATGTGTTATCAGCACCCTCCTGTATGGTAGCGAGACTTGGAACATCTACTCCAAGCAGGAGAGGAAACTCAATAGTTTTCACCTGCGCAGCCTTCCCCGCATCCTCGGAGTCACCTGGAGAGACAAAGTCCCAAACTCTGAGGTCCTCTCCCGCGCTGGACTTCCCACGCTTTTAAGACAACGCAGACTGCGCTGGCTGGGCCACGGCCCTTGTACGATGGATGGTAGACTGCCAAAGGACATCCTCTACGGTGAACCAGCAACAGGCAAGAGGAACGTTGGTAGACCCCAGCTTCGCTTCAAGGACCTCTGCAAGCACGAGATGAAAACCTTAAAAATCAACACAGAGTGCTGGGAGGATACAGCAGATGACCGCAACAAATGGCGAGGTACTCTTCAGCAACACCTAGAGCAAGGCAAAAAAGTGACCCTGAATCAGTTTGAGGAGCACAGAGCTAAACGGAGGGCACAGCGGACAGCGGACAACAATTCCACGACGCCCTACACATGCAGCAACTATGGCAGAGCCTGCAATTTCAAGATTGGCCTCAATAGCCACAGTCGGCACTGCTCAACAAACCAGTGACTACCGGAGGCGCAGTATCCATGGTCGACCACAACCGACGGAGGCCACACACATTGGGAGCTCCAGATACAGTAGATGATCCCGAATGACTCACAGGTGAAGCGTCAACTCACCTGGAAGGACTGTTTGGGGCCCTGAATGGCTGCACATAATTCTCTGTAACTTCCACCATCGTCACCAGGATCCCACCACCAAGCACATCTTTCCCTCCTCACCCCCTCCCCTGCTTCCCGCTTTCCGCAGGGATTGCTCCCTACGTGACTCTCCACTGGTCTCCCTCCTGATACTTATTCTTGCAACCAGAACAAGTGCCACACCTGCCCCTACACCTTCTCCTTCACTACTATTCGGGGTCAGGGCCCCAAACAGTCCTTCCAGGTGAGGCAACACTTCACCTCCAAGTCTGTTGGGGTCATCTATTGTATCTGATGTTCCTGGTGTGGCCTCCTGTATCTTAGTGAGGCCTGATGTAGATTGGGAGACTGCTTCGCTGAGCACCTACGATCCATCCACCAGAAAAAGTGGGATCTCCTGGTGGCCACCTATTTCAATTCTACTTCCGATTCTCATGCCGACATGTCAATACCTGGCCTTCTCTACTGCCACGATGAGGCCACACTCAGGTTGGAGGAGCAACACCGTATATTCTGCCTAGGTAGCCTTTAACCTGATGGCATGAACATCGATTTCTAGAACTTTCTATAATGGCCCCACACTTTCCTTCACATTTCCCTTTCCCATTTCCCTCTCTCACCTTATCTCATCACCTGCCCATCACCTCCCTCTAGTGCTCCCCCCTTCCCTTTCTTCTATGGCTTTGTCCTCTCCTATCAGATTTCCTCTTCTCCACACCTTTTTCTCTTTCATCAATTGACTTCCCAGCTTTTTACTTTATCCCTCCCCCTCTCTATCACCTACTACCTTGTACTTCCTCCCCTCCCCCCCCACCTTCTAACTCCGACTTCTCGTCTGTCTTTTTTCCAGTCCCGACTGTTTACTCTTTTCCATAGAGGCTGCCTGGCTTGCTGAGTTCCTCTAGCATTTTGGGTGTTCTGCATGTTCCTCTGCCTAGGTTTTCTCCTACATCTCAAGTATGCGCTGGTTAGTAGGTTAATTGGCCACTGTAGAATTGTCTCTTGTGTAGGCCACTGGCAATCTCAGAAAATAGGGAGTTGTTGGGAATGTGAGAGAGGATACGTAACAGGGAAATAGTGGAGAAATGGAACTAAACAGACTTCTCTGACTCAATGGTCCAAATGGATTCTACATCATGGGGAAGTATATGTTGGGAACCACTATAGCGAAGCTGTTAGCGCAACACGATGCTGTTACAATTTGGGGCATTGGAGTTCAGAGTTCAGAGTTCAATTCTGGCATTGTTTGTAAGTAAGTTAGTACATTCACCCATGAGCTCGTGGGTTACCTCTTACAGTCCAAAGACGGAACCAGTTAGTAGGTTAATTGATCATTGTAAATTGTCCTGTGATTAGGCTAGGATTAAATTGGTGGGTTGCTGGGTAGTGTGGCTTGGTGAGCCAGGAGGTCCTATTCCTCTCTGTTTCTCTAAGTAAATAAATAAAAGTAAATGTGACCCTGCCGTTCCTCAAAGTGTGGATGTGGGATTATTTTATAGTTACCTGAGTGGAGCAAACAACGTCTCATTTAAAGTCTTAATGGCTTGTGTTTAACCTTTCTTCAGGAACGTGAACCTAATTGTTCTGGATGATCTGACTCTCAGAACTACCTATGCAGTACACAATACTCATATGTCTTTTAAAAGACAATATATCTTTGAAGGGCATCTTGATTTGGTAGTAGAACTTTTCTTTTCTTGAATTTACAGCGGAAACAGAGAAACACTGCTGAGTCTCTACAACAGAGAGCTATGCACCATCTGGCTACTAGACTTATCCAGGCTGCAAGAAACTCCTGCCTGGACCCAGATCGCTTGCGGATGTATCTAATAGGCCTGAAGAAAAGGCATGAGGCAGAGTGTCTTACTGCCAGACAGTCTCCACAAG
Source organism: Mobula birostris (assembly GCF_030028105.1). NCBI lineage: Eukaryota > Metazoa > Chordata > Chondrichthyes > Myliobatiformes > Myliobatidae > Mobula > Mobula birostris. The sequence goes on from NC_092381.1 coordinate 4,218,425, forward strand.
CCAATAGTTCGCACTGAATACCATTTTACACCCACTATTATAACCTGATATTTGAACTACCTAATAAAAATATTGTTACCATTTTGTCTACAAAGATAAGGTTTTATTATGATAATCTTTCAGCAACCTGTAGTAAGGAAGAGATATCTTGGTAATGTTCATTCATTGGACCATTATTGTGCTTGTCTTCAGGCAAACAGTAATTTGCTCCCAGCTTCCCTGTCAGTTTCACAAACTGTTGCATTTGCATATTAAGCATCAGTTGCAAATTTTATAAAAGTTGAGTCTGGAGCTTAACAGCATAATTTTAAAGCTATCTTGTATTTCTGCAATTTTCAGTATCGATGGAACAGTTTGAACTGTGGAGTCTCACTCATGTAAAAATATTTTAAAAAGCTTTCCGCTATTTTTCCTCTCAGTTCACTTTGTTTTCTGTCCTCTTTCTCCCTCAGACCTCAATTTAACTGTGTCACTTTATTTTCTTTTCAACCCTCCCTCAGTTGTCATTGGTTGAAGAGAGGAACTTTAGTCCTTTCATTCACTAAGATCCACCATGGTCTGATGCTCTCTCTGTGCCATTGTCAGCACAGACTTGTGAGTACACTTGGTTATCAGTTATAGTCATGGTTAAGTCCTTATTCAAATGTTTGGATTTGAATGCAGCTGCTGTGAAATATTTGAATGCTACTTCGAAGTAGTAATAAATGTAAAAAGAGTTCAAAGCAAATTTATTGTCACCATATACAGCCCTGAGATTCATTTTCAAAGAAACACAACAGAATCAGTGAAAAACTACACACAAAGACTGACAAGCAACCAATGTGTAAAACAGTTGTGGAGTTTGCTGCAAATTCTGAGTTTATTGCATGATATGAAGTGATAGAACACGATGTAGAACATAATGCTGTAACAATGAATCCATTCTGTTTTTCTCTTCTGAAGGGTCAGGGTTTTCTTTCTTTCTCTTTCTGTCTCTGTCCCCAGTCTGTTAAACAGGCTTGCACCCTCTAGGGAAGAAAAGTTGGTAGGAAGGAGGGAAGTCTTTTCATGTTATCTTTCCAAGTTCAAGAAATGTTGAAGTGATTTGGGAAGCGGCAGTGAGGATATCCCACTGGGCAGCTTGCTGTTGACTAGTAGGTGTCTTCTAATGGATATTCTGCAGAGTTGGAGGAGCTCACAGGGCTCTTGATATCTTCCCACGGGTATGTAATCCAACCAGTTAGAAATGAGAGGTTTCCCTCCATTACCGATTTGTGCCTGAAAACAGAAGTTACAAGGAAAGTGCATGTTTACAAGTAACAAGGTGGGAGGAGGTACAGGCCAGGTAGCCATGAGAGTCAGCGGGTTTGTATTAGATGTCAGTAGATAAAGTCTCCAGAGATAGAAACAGAGAGATTGAGAAAGGAGAGGGAGGTGTCAGAAATGCATCAGGTAAATTTGAGGGCAGTGTGGAAGTTGGAGGTAAAGTGGATGAAGTTGATGAGTTCAGCATGGGTGTAGGAAGCAGCACCAATGCATTTGTCAATGTAGCGTAGGAAAAGTGCGGGATGGTCACCAGTGTAAGTTTGGAACGTAGACTGTTCCATGTAACTGACAAACAGGTAGGCTTAGCTGGGACCCACGCGAGTACCCGTGGCTACACTTTTTGTTTGAAGGAAGTGGGAGGAGCCAAAGGAGAATATATTTTGAGTGAGCAGACATCCCACCCTGCAAAAACTCATTTCAGGGAGGTAGCACCATCAATTTGTGGGAGACTTCCGGGAGGCGTGGGATGTCTGCAATAGAGTAGCTCCTTAGCAGCTGGCCAGCTAGTTTAAATAACATTAGCTATGCTAATGAACGAATGACACCTGTTAAACTCACCTCAACATGTCTTTTACAGTCTTAACCCACCATGGGCAATAGAAAAGTCACTGTTGCAAACAGTGCAGTGAGCAACACTGTCATTATTTTGATCCCTATTAGGCAGGGGTACACTTTAGTGTAGTCTGGGGTGACGTATGTTTTATATTTTTTTGGAACACTCTGCCATGGTGTGCTCTTGCTCGCTCTCTCTCTCTCTCGTGGTCACTTGCGCGCTCTCAAGCACTCTGGCTTTCTCTCTTGCTCGCTCTCCATCTCTCGCTCGCGCGCTCTCATTTGCTTGCCTTCGCTCTCGCTCTCTCGTGCACGCTGTCTATCGTGGTCGCCCTTGCGCTCTCTCTTGCTTTTCTCTCGCTCGCTCTCAAAAAAATTGATTTCCGTGATATTGTTTATAATTTGCGGGCATCAGGGAGCCACTATTAATATGCGGGAGACTCCCGGAAGTTCCGGGAGAGGTGGGATGTCTGAGTGAGGACAAGTTCCACTAGGCGGAGGAGGGGAAGTGGTTGGGTCTGCTGTCCAGAAAGAAATGGAGAGCTTGGAGGCCTTCCTAGTGGGGGATGGAAGTGTATAGGGACTGGACATCCAGAGTAAAAATTAGATGATGGGGGCCAGGGAACATGAAATTATTGAAAAGATTCAGAGCATGTCATGGATGTAGGTAGGAAGGGACTGAACTAGGGGGGATAAAACCGAGTCGAGGATTGCAGGTATGATTTCAGCGGGGCAGGAACATGCTGAAAGAGCGAGTATCTGGACAAGCGGGTTTGTGGTTCTTGGGTGGAAGGTAGAAATGGAAGGTGTGAGTGTGGGGAGGTTGGTGGCAGTGGATGGGAGAACCCCAGGGCCAATAAGGTTGGTGATGGTCCTCACTGTGGAAGGCACGAGCAGTGTACCAAATGGTGAAGGGTGAGAAGTGAGTGCAGTTACTATTACAAGGGAGAAGGTGCTCAAAAAGCTGAAAGACCCAAGGATACACGAGTCTCCCAGACCAGATAAACTGCACCCTAGGGTTCTGAAAGAGGTAGTGGTACAGATTGTGGAGGCATTAGTAATGATCTTTCAAAAATCATTGGACTCTGGCATGGTGCCAGAGAACTGGAAAATTACAAATGTCACTCCACTCTTTAAGAAAAGAGGAAAGTAGCAGAAATGAAATTATAATCCAGTCAGCCTGACTTAGTGGTTGGGAAGACGTTGGAGTCAGTTGTTGAGGATGAGATTATGGAGTACTTGGTGACACATAACAAGATAGGACAAAGTCATCATGGTTTCCTTAAGGGAAAATCTTGTCTGAGGAACCTGTTGGAATTCTTTGAGGAGATTACAGTGGGATAGATAAAGGGGATGAAGTGGATGTTGTATACTTCGACTTTCAGATGGCCTTTGACAAGGTGCCACACATGAGTCTGCTTACAAAGTTAAGAGCTTATTACAGGAAAGTTACTGGCATGGTTAGAGCATTGGCTGGTTGATAGGAGGCAGTGAGTGGGAATAAAAGGATCCTTTTCTGGTTGGCTGCCAGTGACTAGTGGTCTTCCGCAGGAGTCAATGATGGGACCGCTTCTTTTTATGCTGTATATCAATCATTTAGATGATGGAATAGATTGCTTTGTTGCCAAGTTTGCAGATGACATGAAGATTGGTGGAGGGGCAGGTAGTGTTGAGGAAACCTGGGCTGCAGAAGGACTTAGACAGATTAGGTGATATAGGTAGACAAGGTGTGTAATGCTTGAAGAGAGATTTCAGGGAGCTACGTTTAAAGCTGAGAAACAGGACCTCCAATGTAGTAATTTCTGGATTGCTGGTTGTGCCATGTGCCAGTGAGGGCAGGTGAATGCGTGGTCGAGGAACTGGTGCAAGGGACAGGGGTTCAGATTTATGGATCATTGGGATCTCTTCTGGGGAAAGAATGATCTATACAAAAGGGATGGGTTACACCTGAACCCGAGGAGGTCTAATATCCTTGTGAGCAGGTTGGCTAGAGTTGTTTGGGTGGGTTTAAAGTAATTTGGCACCAGGAGCAGGATTGATAGTGCTGAAGATGAGGTAGTGGTTTGATGTGTAGTGAGACTCCTAGCAAGGAGAGACTAATGACAGGGCAAAATTGCAGTCAACAGTCAGAGTTACTACGTAAAAGGCGAACAAGCTTGAAGAGGGCAAATACAGGATTGATGGTGTTCTATTTGAATGCGCGCAGTAAACGGGATAAGGTGGATAAACTTGCAACACAGTTACAGATTGGCATGTATGATATTATAGGCATCAATGAATCATGGCTGAAAGAAGAATCATGGCTGAAAAAATAAAATCAAATTATTAGAAAGGTGATGTAGGGTTGGAAGGTGTTGAATCGTTGTGGTTAGAGGTAAGAAACCGCAAGGGTAAAAGCTCCCTGATGGGAGTGGTATACAGATCACAAAACAGTAGTAGGATGTTGTCTACAAATTACAACGGGAGATAGAAATTGCATGCCAGAAGGGCACTGTTACAATTGTCATGGGGGATTTCAATATTCAGCTAAATTGGGAAAATCTGGTTGGTGCTGGATTCCAAGAGGTGGAATTTCTAGAGTGCCTACCAGATAGCTTTTTTAGAGCAGCTCATGGTTGAGTCCACTAGGGGATCAGCTATTCTGGATTGGGTGTTGTGCAATGAACCGGAAGTGATTAGAGAGCTTAAGGTAAAAGAACCCCTAGGGGAAAATGATCATAATATGATCAAATTCACCCTGATTTTGAGAAGGAGAAGCTAAAGTAAAGGGAATTACGGAGGCATGGGAGAGGAGTTGTCCAGAATTGATTGCAAAAGAATAGTGGCAGAGACGATAGCAAAGCAGCAATGGCTGGAATTTCGGAAAGGAATTCGGAAGGCACAGGATATATACATCCCAAAGAGGAAGAAGTATTCTGTTGGAAAGATCACACAGCCATGGCTAACGAGAAGTCACAGCCAACAAAAAAGAAAAAGAGAGGGCATATAATACAGTAAAAATGAATGGGAAGTTAGGGGATTGGGAAGCTTTTAAATACCAACAAAAGGCTGCTAGAAAAGTCATTAAGAAGATAAAAATGGAATATGAAAGTAAGCTAGCCAATAATTTTAAAGAGGATACCAACAGTTTCTTCAGATACATAAAGTGTAAAAGAGAGGTGAGAGTAAATATCAGTCTGCTGGAAAACAATGCTGAAGAGGTGGTAATGGGGAACAAGGAAATTGCGGATGAACTGAATAAGTATATTTCATCAGTCTTCATTGTGGAAGACGCTAGCAGTATGGTGGAAGTTCCAGGTGTCAGGGTCATGAAGCGTGCGAAATTAGCATTACCAGCCAGAAGGTTCTTCAGAAACTGTAAGGTCTGAAAGTAGATAAGTCACATGGACCAGATGGTGTACACTCCAGGGTTCTGAAAGAGGTGGCTGAAGAGATTGTGGAGCCATCAGTAATGAACTTTTAAGAATCACTAGATTCTGAACAGTTCTGTAAGACTGGAAAATTGCAAATGTCACTCCACTATTCAAGAAGGGAGAGAGGCAGAAGAAAGAAACTGTAGGCCAGTTAGTCTGACCTCAGTGATTGGGAAGATGTTGGAGCCAATTGCTAAAGATGTGGTTTCAGCGTACTTGGAGGCATATGATAAAATAGGCCGTAGTCAGCATGGTTTCCTCAAGGGAATATCTGCCCTGACAAATCTGTTGAAATTATTTGAAGAAATAACAAGCAGGATAGACAAAAGAGAATTGGTTGATGTTGACTACTTGTATTTTCAGAAGGCCTTTGACAAAGTACCATACAAGAGGCAGTTTAACAAGCTATGAGCCTATAGTATTACAGGAAAGATTCTAGCATGGATAAAGCAGTTGCTGATTGGCAGGAGGCAAAGAGTGGGAATAAAGGGATCCTTTTCTGGCTGGTTGCTGGTGACTAGTGGTGTTCCGCATGGGTCTATGTTGGGACCAATTCTTTTTATGTTATATGTCAATGATTTGGACGATGGAATTGATGGCTTTGTTACAAAGTTGTAGACAATACAAAGATTGGTGGAGGGGCAGGTAATTTTGGGCAAAGAAATCACAGATGGAATACAGTGTCCAGAATTATGTGGTAATGCACTTTGGTAGAAGAAATGAAAGGGCTGACTATTTTCTAAATGAAGAGAAAATACAAAAATCGAGGTGCAAAGGGACTTGGAAGTCCTTGTGTAGGATTCCCTAAAGATTAATTTGCAAGTTGAGACTGTGGTGAGGAAGGCAAATGCGATGTTAACAGTTATTCCAAGAGGACTAGAACATAAAAGCAAGAATGTAATGTTAAGACTTTATGAAGAACTGGTGAGGCTTCACTTGGAGTATTGTGAGCAATTTTGGGTCCCTTATCTGAGAAAGGGTGTGCTGGAACTGGAGAGGGTTCAAAGAAGGTTCACGAAAATGATTGCAGGATTGAATGGATTGTCATATGAAGAGTGTTCGATGGCTCTGGGCTTGTATTTATTGGAATTCAGAAGAATGAGGGGTGACCTAATTGAAATCTATCAAATGGTGAAACGCCTTGACAGAGTGGATGTGGAGAAGATGTTTCTTATGGTGGGAGAGTTTAAGACCAGAGAACACACACTCAGAACAGAGTGGCATCCTTCTAGAATGGAGATGAGGAAGAATTTCTTTAGCCAAGTGATGAATCTGTGGAATTTGTTGTCACAGGAAGCTGTGGAGACCAAGTATTTATGTATATTTAAGGCAGAGGTTGATTGGTCAGGGCGTGAAGGGATATGGGGGTGGGGTTGGAGGCAGGAAATTGGGATCAGCCATGATGAAATGGCAGAGCAGAGTCAGTGGGTCAAATAGCCCAATTCTGCCCCTGTATCTTATGGCCTTGTATCTACACTCTCACCACTCTCTATGTAAAAATCTTACCTCTGACACATAAACCCCCCTATACTTCCCTCCAATCACCTTAAAATTATGCCCCCTTGTATTAGCTATTTCCAACCTTGTAAAAAAAAATTCTGGGTGTACTCTCAAACTATACCTACATCTTTCCATAGATTAAACAGCCAAACTGCCATTAGACAGTGTGACATGTTTCCCTCGGTGCTTAAAAACCAGCAAATGCTTCCTAAGGAGGAGGTGCTGAAGGTGGGAAATCTCTTTAAAGATATATAACAGGTGAATCATATTATTTACTTTCTGCAGGAATTGAGTCTTTAAGCTCCACACTTTCTCCCCTGCACCTTTGAAAGACACTCCATGAATCCCTGGGCAATTTAATTTCCTCTGATTTACATCTAGGAATTAGGCATTCCCTGGGTACAAAGAGTGAACAGTCAGGTTTATAATAACTTGTACTTGCTGTAACTTGCCTATAACATCATAAAATATGTTTCACAGGAACATATTTCAAATGAAACTTGACACTGAAGCCAATGTTGGGTAAGGAACATAGAACAGTACAGCATGAGAATGGGCTCTTCATAGTTATGCCAAACTATTAAACTAATTATGCCTAATTAAGATAATCCTTATTCCTGCACATGATTGTCCCTTCATTCTCTACATCATCATGTAGATAATTAGCTATATTTGTCACATCTACATTGAAACATGCAGTGAAATATGTCGTTTGCATCAAATCAAATCAGCGAGGATTGTGCTGAACAACCTGCAAGTATCACCATTCTTCTGGTGACAACATAACATGCTCACGTCTCACTAACCCTAACCTGTACATCTTTGGAATTTGGAGCACCCAGAGGACGCAGTCCCTCCACACATTGAGACTTCTCCACGCAGTCACAGGGAGAACGTACAAATTCCTTACGCACAGTGGTGGGAATTGAACCCCAATCTGTGTAAGTGTGACAAATAAATCTAAACTCCATCACTGACAAGATAGTGGCACTCATAGATGCACCCGCCACTCTGGCTCTAACCAATGGTGAAATTTCTTGTCCTATTTGTCTTTTCTATGACCGAGAAACATGGCTGAACACTAAGGTATTATTTTTGTGAATCTCCTTCGAACCCTCTCCAGTGTCAGCACGTGCTTTCTACGATAAGGGGCTCAAACCTGCTCACAATTCTCTAAGTGAGGCCTCACCAGTTCTTTATAAAGTTTCAGCATTATATCTTGCTTTTATATTCTAGTTCTCTTGAAATGAAGTGCTAACATTGAATTTACCTTCCTCACCAGAGACTCAACTTGCAAATTAACCTTTAGGGAATCCTACACGAGGACTCCCAAGTCCTTTTGCGCCTCAGGTTTTATGGATTTTCTTTCTATTTGGAAAATAGTCAGTCTTTTCATTTCTTCTTCGAAAGTGCATGACCATACACTTCCGGACAGAGTATTCCATCTGTCATTTCTTTGCCCATTCCCCTAAACTGTCTAATTCCTTCTGTAGCCTCCCTACTTCCACAAAACTACCTATCTTCATATCATCTGGAAACTTTTCAACAAAGCCATCCAAATCATTGACATATACGTAAAAAGTATTGGTTGCAACACCGAACCCTGTGGAACACCACTAGTCACTGGCAGCCAACCAGCCAGAAAAGGCTCCCTTTATTCCCCTTCTTTGCCTCCTGCCAATCAGCCACTGCTTTATCCATGCTAGAATATTTTCTGTAAAACTATGGGCTCATAGCTTGTTAAGCAGCCTCACTTCTGGCACCTTGTCAAAGGCCTTCTAAAAATCCAAGTGCACATCATCAACTGATTTTCCTTTGTCTATCTTGGTTGTTACTTCTTCAAAGAATTCCAACAGATTTGTCCTGCAAGATTTTTCCTTGAGGAAATGCTGAGTATGGCCTAGTTTATCATGTGCATCCTAGTACCCTGAGACCTCATCTTTAACAATCGACTCCAACATCTTCCTACCCACTGAGGTCAAACTAACTGGCCCATAGTTTCCTTTCTTTTGCCTTTCTCCCTTTTTTGTAGATTGGACTGGTTTAACTGTAATGGACTATTTGATCTTTCTTTTTCTGGAACTGTTAGTTAAAGTTGAAATTTGGTAAATACACTTTCCTTATAATTTTATAAAGAATCTGTCACCCTGGGCTACCAATAACTGTAAATGGGCAGTATTTACACAGCATTTGCTCAAATCAAGGTTTCTTTAATTGAAACATTATGACATTCCTGTTTGGTTGAATCCAAAATCATACTGACCCGAGATGTATTGTTTATGAAAGGTGGCCTCACTGCTGAGTCATGTGACTGTTAGCAGAGTTAGCTAATGAGGCAAGTCTATATACAAGCCCCAGTGAGGGGGTTGTATTTGATGGGTGCCCGTTTGAGTTTCAGGAATGCTGTTTAAGGATTTATTAAGTGGTTTATTTGTGTGCTTAAGCTAGTGTTTAAACTAGTGTTGGTGGAAAGTGAGGTGTGTCATAAATAAGGTTCTTTAGCTTTAGTGCGACTCGAAAAAGATATCCATAAGTAATATTTGTGTTCTGAGTGGAGTGGATGTCTGACTTCCCAATGAACTGCTACTGAGAGTGCTGAGTTCTTAAAAGTGTTATCATACACTGGGAGTGTTCCCTGGAGTCCAGCTCACACCCAATGGAGAAGAAGAATATGAGACTTGGGTGGAGCAGACATCTCAGTTACTGGATGAGTGGCAGTGCTCAGAAAAAATGAGAAAAACAGACTGGTAGAGAGTTTAAAGGGTCCAGTGGCTGATATAGTGACGTTCCTAAAGGCAGAAAACTCATTCACCATGTCAGCTAATTACTTGCAAGCTCTAGAAGATGCTTTTGGCATTGCTGAAAATGCAGCCGATCTTAGGCACAAATCCCAGGAGGAAGGAGAGAAATTGCTGGAGGAAGGAGAAGGGAACGCTGTCACATGACGTGATTGCTCTACGAATTCAAATTGACCCGCAAGATGTGCCCTGCACTATCTTTTACTGAGTTACTCAGAGAAGTTAAGAGAGAAGGAAAACATAATTGAGCTTCGGAATATTTCCAAAAGCCAAGTAGTGTCTTCAATGATAGCCTCTGCTGCCAGGGAGATAGAGCTTTTGAGGAATGAGGTGAAAAACCTTCGAGTTGAGCTGAATCGATGGATGTCTGCTAATGTTTCAGCTAAATGTGACACGTCTGTTGGGAAACCCAACCCACCTATAGGAGTTAAGATGCAGAGAAGTGCTGTTGAAAAGGGTCTCTTGAGTAGAGAGGCAACCTGTATTTTCTGTTACAATTGTGGGCACATAGCCAAGTGCTTAAGGCATTGGACTAGCGACCTGAAGGTCGTGAGTTCCAGCCCCAGCTGAGGCACCGTGTTGTGTCCTTGAGCAAGGTACTTAATCACACATTGCTCTGCAACGACACTCGCACCAAGTTGTATGGGTCCTAATGCCCTTCCCTTGGGCAACATTGGTGTCGTGGAGAAGGGAGACTTGCAGCATGGGCAACTGCTGGCCTTCCGTACAACCTTGCCCAGGCCTGCGCCCTGGAAAGTGAAGACTTTCCAGGCACAGATCCATGGTCTTTGCAAGACTAACGGATGCCTACCCATGGAGAAAATGGACATTTCAAGCAAGACTGTGAGGGAGAGGAAAATCTTCAAAAAGTAAGTCAGCGGTTAATCAAACAGAGAAAAGAGGCAAAATTACAGAGGGATCCAGTAAAGGAATGGGCTGGTGAGGATACGTTCCAATCAGTGTATCGAGGGAAATAGTAAAGTGCAAAACACTATTCCTTAAAGTTTAGAGAGACCAAACTCTGACGTATTCATATGGATTGAAAGTGTTCATGCGAGAGTCATACTTGACACAGGTCCTCAAGTTACTTTGCTTTATAGATTCCTTTTAGAACTGGTATTTAATGTGGTTACCATTGATGCCACTCAGTGCCCTTGGGATTTGGTGGCTTAATATTGATGAGTACTCGTACAGTAGTTACTTGTTGAAACTGGAGTTTTTGGAAGCAGATGTTGGTAGTAATGGAGACTACTGTCAATGGTGTTGGTCTGCCTGGATGTAGTTGAAAAGGATGAAGCTTTCATTCTTGTGGGAACAAATACTGCCATTGTGAGAAGACTTGTGGGAGTATGCAACGAGAGAAATGGAGAGAACCTTTTGAAAACCTTGTCCATTCACCCTGTATTCAGAGCTGCTTTTGAGGAGGTCCAAGTTCATCCTAAGCAGGATGATGAGCAGAACGAGGAACTGTGTGGTACACCAAGTCTAACCTGTCATAGAAACATAGAAAACCTACGCACAATACAGGCACTTCGGCCCACAATGACATGCCAAACATGTACTTATTTTAGAAATTACCTAGGGTTACCCATAGCCCTCTATTTTTCTAAGCTTCATGTACCTGTCCAGGAGTCTCTTGAAACTTCCTATCGTATCCACATCCACCACCATTACTGGCAGCCCATTGCATGCACTCAGCACCCTCTGTGTAAAAAAAACTTGCCCCTGACATCTCCTCTGTACCTACTTCCAAGCACCTTAAAAATGTGCCCTCTTGTGTTAGCTATTTCAGCCCTGGGAAAAAGCCTTTGACTTTCCAGTTGATCAATGCCTCTCATCACCTCTCATCCTCTGTTGCTCCAAGCAAAAAGGCCAAGTTCACTCGACCTATTCTCATAGGGCATGCTCCCCAATCCAGGCAACATCCTTGTAAATCTTCTCTGCACCCTTTCTATAGTTTCCACATCCTTCCTGTAGTGATGTGACCAGAACTGAGCACAGTACTCCAAATGGGGTCTGACCAGGGTCCTGTACAGCTGTAACATTACCTCTCGGCTCTTAAACTCAATCCCATGATTGATGAAGGCCAATGCACTGTATGCCTTCTTAACCACACAGTCTAGCTGCACAGCAGCTTTGAGTGTCCTATGGACTCAGACCCCAAATTCCTTTGATCCTCTGCGCTGCCAAGAGTCTTAACATTAATACTATATTCTGCCATCAGATTTGACTTACCAAAATGAACCACCTCCCACTTATCTGGGTTGAACTCCATCTGCCACTTCACAGCCCAGTTTTGCATCCTATCAATGTCCTGCTGTAACCTCTGACAGCCTTTTACACTATCCACAACACCCCCAACCTTTGTGTCATCATGAAATTTACTAACCATCCCTCCACTTCCTCATCCAGATCATTGAAAAAAATCACGAAAAGAAGGGGTCCCAGAACAGATCTCTGAGGCACACCACTGGTCACTAACCTCCATGCAGAATATGACCCATCAGCAACCACTCTTTGTCTTCTGTGGGCAAGCCAATTCTGGATCCACAATGTAAGGTCCCCTCGGATTCCATGCCTCCTTACTTTCTCAATAAGCCTTGCATGGGATACCTTATCAAATGCCTTGCTGTAATCTATATACACTACATCTACTGCTATACCTTCATCAACGTGTTTAGTCACATCCTCAAAAAATTCAATCAGGCTCGTAAGGCACAACCTGCCTTTGACAAAGCCATGCTGACTATTCCCAATCATATTATACCTCTCCAAATGTTCATAAATCCTGCCTCTCAGGATCTTCTCCATCAACTTACCAACCACTGAAGTAAGACTCATTGGTCTATAATTTCCTGGGCTATCTCCACTCCCTTTCATGAATAATGGAACAACATCTGCAACCCTTCAATCCTCCGGAACCTCCCCCATCCCCATTGATGACGTAAAGGTCATTGCCAGAGGCTCAGCAATCTGCTCCCTCACCTCCCACAGTAGCCTGGGGTATATCTCCTCCAGTCCCGGTGACTTATCCACTTGAAGCTTTCCAAAAGCTCCAGCACATCCTCTTTCTTAACGTCCATGTGCTCAAGCTTTTCAGTCTGCAGTAAGTCATCCCTACAATTGCCAAGGTCCTTTTCTGTACTGAATACTGAAGCAAAGCATTCATTAAGTACCTCAGCTATCTCCTCCGGTTCCATACACACTTTTCCACTGTCACACTTGATTGGTCCTATCCTCTCACGTCTCATCCTCTTGCTATTCACATATTTGTAGATTGCCTTGGGGGTTTTCCTTAATCCTGCTCGCCAAGGCTTTCTCATGGCCCCTTCTGGCTGTTCTAATTTCATTCTTAAACTCCTTCCTGCTAGCCTTATAATCTTTTAGATCTCTATCATTACCCAGTTTTTTGAACCTTTCGTAAGCTTTTCTTTCCTTCTTGACTAAATTTTCAACAGCCTGTGTACACCACGGTTCCTGTACCCTACCACCCTTTCCGTCTCTTTTGAACGTACCTATGCAGAACACCACACAGATATCCCCTGAACATTTGCCACATTTCTTCCAAACGTTTCCTTGAGAATATTTGTTTCCAATTTATGCTTCCAAGCTCCTGCCTGATAGCCTCATATTTCCCCTTATTCCAATTAAATGCTTTCCTAACTTGTCTGTTCCTATCCCTCCAATTCTATGGTAAAGGAAATAGAATTATGATCACTATCTCCAAAATGCTCTCCCACTGAGAGACCTGACACCTGACCAGGTTCATTTCCCAATACAAGACCAAGAACAGCCTCTCCTCTTGTAGCCTTATCTACATAAGGCTATCAAGCGTGTATCAAGCTTCAAATTCCTTGGTGTCCACATTTCCGAGGATCTCACCTGGTCCCTGAACTCCTCCATCCTGATCAAAAAGGCGCAACAGCACCTTTATTTCCTGCAGAGCATCAAGAAAGCTCACCTCTGTCCCAGGATACTGACGGACTTTTACCACTGTACCATTGAGAGCATACTCACCAACTGCATCTCAATGTGGTATGGCAATTGTCTTGTATCGTATCGCAAAGCAATCCAGCATGTGGTGAAAACTGCCCAGCGGATTATCGGCACCTAATTGCCCATCATTGAGAATATCTACCATAAACGCTGCCTGGGCAGGGTGAAAAGTATTATCAAGGATGCATCTCACCCTAACCCTGGACTTTTTACTCTCCTCCCATCTGGTAGGTGCTACAGGAGCCTCCGGTCCCACAACAGTAGGCACAGGAAGAGCTTCTTCCCTGAGGCTGTGACCCTGCTGAACCTCACAACCTCAGCGCTAAGGAGTATTGCACCCATATTGTATTGTCTCAGTACGTTTATATTTGTGTGCTGTAGCACTTACTTTTTATCTGCAGTTATTTTGTAAATAACACTATTCTTTGCATTTCTGGTCAGATGCTAACTGCATTTCATTGGCTTTGTATCTGTACTCGGCACAATGACAATAAAATTAAATCTAATCTAATCTAATATTGTGTCAGGAAACTTTACTGAACACACCTAACAAACTCCACCCCATCTAACCCCCTTGCTCTAGGAAGATGCCAATCAATATTTGGGAAATTAAAATCTCCCACCACAACAACCCTGATATGATTACACCTTTCCAGAATCTGTTTCCCTATCTGCTCCTCACTGTCCCTGTTACTACTGGAAGATCTATAAAAAACACCCAGTAGTTATTGACCCTTCCTGTTCCTAACTTCCACCCTCAGAGATTCAGTAGACAATCCCTCCATGACTTCCTCCTTTTCTGCAGCCATGACACTATCTCTGATCAACAGTACCACGCCACCACATCTTTTGCCTCCCTCCCTGTCCTTTCTGAAACATCTAAAGCCTGACACTAAGTGACCATTCCTGCCCCTGATCCATCCAAGTCTCTGTAATGGCCACAACATCATAGCTCCAAGTACAGTACTGATCCACTCTCTAAGCTCATACGCTTTGTTCATGATGCTTATTGTATTAAAATTGACACATCTCAAACCATCAATCTGAGTGCATCCCTTCTCTATCACCTGCCTATTCTCCCTCTCACACTGCCTAGAATCTTCCTCTATTTGTGAGACTTCCTCCGTCTCATCATGTTACATCCTGGAAGAGTGGCTAAGGTGACAAGAACCCCCAAATTCGCCAGAATGCCCAATGCCTCGGCCATCCAGGTGGATGCTCCTGATGATCAGGAAGAAGAGTGATGCTTACCTGCAGCAATGCTGGTGAGATCTAAACTGCAGAACTCTTCAGCTGTCAACGCAAACAGGATGACAGTGATTGTCAGGAACATTCTGGAAGAGATGTTACCCTCAGGTGCGTAATTCTAATTGCCCATCTTTTCCCTGTGACAGTCTAATTTAATGGGTAAAACAGAAGAGAAACAGTCTCCTGGATCGAGGAAGTTGACCTCAAAGTCATTCACATTCGGTGACTCACTGATACCCAAGGAATGGAAAAGGAGATTAACTGAGAAAATGTTGGAACGTGAAGATATCTTTTTTACTGACGGGTTTGACGTCGGTTGCACCAAGAGTACTTGCTACACTATTAGGGTGACAGAGGACACATTTTTCTGAAAGAGGTCTCGCTGGTTAGCACCAGCAGAGGTTGAAGATGGCCCTTGTGGCTAAAGGGATCGGGAGTATTGGGGGAAGGCTGGTACAGGGCTCTGAGTTGGATGATCAGCCATGATCATACTGAATGGCGGTGCAGGCTCGAAGGGCTGAATGGCCTACTCCTGTACCTATTTTCTATGTTTCTGTGTTTCTAAGATGTTCTGGAGCACCTGCTTAAAGTGAAGGAAGTTAAGTTCAGTCATGTGATGGGGGGCCTAAGCTGCCGGAAAGTATGAGTGATAGTCAGGGGTAGGCATCCTTTAGTAGCCTCAAGAAGTGAAGTGCCTGAGGCTGAAGAAGCTGATGATGAGATAAGAAGGTCTCGAAGTCAGAAAAGACTGTTTCACCTATCCCAATAGTGAAATACGTTACTTCCATTTACAAATGTTTTCGGGGTCCTGAAATCATGAAATTATTTTCAAAACTGTGTCATTAATAATGGTTTAATAAGACCCAAAATCATGAGGACGTGACTATTTTTGGTGGGGGAAAGAGTGTAATACCCTGCTTAAGATTTCTGCTGCCTAGCTGTGAGGTAGTTTATATTAGCAGTTTTCTGTAAAAGCAGTGTGCCATGATGGAAAGTGTGCTTTGGCTTTGGCTAAGATAAGGACCAATGTTGTCCAATTTAGGAATGTGAATCAGCCAATCAGGATTGTGGGATGTGAGAGAAGGTTCTAGAGACCTGTGGGGAAGAGTTTTCTGAAGGTCGGTAGTCTGGTTTGGGTCCTTTTGGCGGGAGATGTGAAGCGGGGCACAAAGGAAGATGTTGCAGAATGCCGTTGTGAGGAGAGTCCCCGTTGCAAGAAGTGCTTTGTGCAGATGAATGGCTCCAAGGAGGAAAGGCCAATACTGAGAGAGCAGTTCGTTTGAGATGGTTTTCAAGGGGAGTTCGGTATGTGGTGGATGCTTTCATGAAGACTGTGGGTCCACTCCAGTATGAACTCCAACGTTATGTGCACGTTGGACTGGTTTAATTGTAATGGGCCCTTTTAGTTTTTTTTTTGTAACTTTGTTAAAGTTGAAATTTGGTAAATATAACGGCAACAATACAGTTCCCAATCTCCTCATTCACAGGAAGAAAAAAGACAGTGACAATTAGCAACACATCCCAAACCTGGCTCCCCCAGAAAAAGGCAGTGACCCAACTCCTCACTTGCAAAAAAAGAACAGCAACGGTACCATCAAATACCCCAGCCCCCCCATGGACACACAAAGAACTCACTGATCACCCACCCGCTGATTGCTCACAAGAAAGAAAACACTGAAAAACTGAAGGAGACCGATATAAAGCACAGTCCAACCACATAAATCTCAGAACATCAAACCATCCTTCCTTGACTCAGAACTCAGCCTCGTCTGAACGGTGGCCTCAGTTGGGAGCAATCTCTGACCCTCTGACCTCTGTTGGCAGCTATCACTGACCCTCTGACCTCCATTGGGAGTGATCACTGACCGGGTCTGAGCACCGTCGTCCCAGTGGTCTCCATCTGGAGCGATTGCTGACCGGGTCCAAATGCGGTTGCCCCAACAGCTTCCGCCTGGAGCAATCACTGACCGGGTCTGAATGCTGCCGTCCCAGCGGCCTATGTCTGGAGTGATCACTGGCAGGGCCTGAATGCTGCTGTCCCAGCGGCCTATGTCTGGAGTGATCACTGACAGGGCCTGAATGCTGCTGTCCCAGCGGCCTACGTCTGGAACGATCACTGACAGGGTCTGAATGCTGCTGTCCCAGCGGCCTATGTCTGGAACGATCACTGACAGGGCCTGAATGCTGCTGTCCCAGCAGCCTACGTCTGGAACGATCACTGACAGGGCCTGAATGCTGCTGTCCCAGCGGCCTACGTCTGGAACGATCACTGACCGGGTCTGAATGCTGCTGTCCCAGCGGCCTATGTCTGGAGTGATCACTGGAGGGTCTGCATGCTGCTGTCCCAGCGGCCTACGTCTGGAACGATCACTGACAGGGTCTGAATGCTGCTGTCCCAGCGGCCTATGTCTGGAACGATCACTGACAGGGTCTGAATGCTGCTGTCCCAGCGGCCTATGTCTGGACTGATCACTGACCGGGTCTGAATGCTGCCATCCCAGCGGCCTACGTCTGGAGTGATCACTGACCGGGTCTGCATGCTGCTGTCCCAGCGGCCTATGTCTGGATCGATCACTGACCGGGTCTGAATGCCATCATCCTGACAGCCTCCATCAGGAGAGTTTGTTGACTGGGTCCGAACGCCTTCATCTCAATGCTTCAATCTTCCTTGTCACTCCGAGATGGAGTAATTCATGACCTCACCTCATTTTCCCAGGAATCAGCTTGCGTTCTCAGTCCTTTTTCAGGTTCTCATCTCTGATCTCTGTGAGGCAGCTCCCCGGACATAGCCGTGCTGGATCCTTCGATAAAGATCCAAACTGGTACATCACATTCACCAACAGGTTCCGTAACACAAACAATACAAAAAGAACAACCAGAAGGCATAGAAAAAGTGAAATAATTTAAAAATTTGCTATCTGGAAGATGTCACCTGAGGAATAATTTGCTGTTGCCATCTTGACTTTCTATATAATTTAATGCTGGTGTACGATCTGTCATTTCTGGACTACTGATGACTGTGTATGGGCAGTATTTTCACAGCATTCGCTCAAATTGGGGCTTCTTTAACCCTTTCATTCCCAGAGTTATTCTTTTGAACCTCCTCTTGACCCACTCTAACACCAGCACATCTTTTCTCAGAAAGAGTTCAAAACTGCTCACAATACTTTCAACTGCAATTTGACCAAAGTGTTACAAAGCCCCAGCATTACATCCTTGCTTTTATATTTTAATCTTCTTGAATTGAATGCTAACATTGCACTTACTTTTCTCACCACCAACTCAACCTGCAAGTTAACCTCTAGGGAATCCTGCATGAGGACTCCCAGGTCTCTTTGCACTAATGATTTTTGAATTTTCTCCCCATTTAGAAATAGTTTACACTTTTATTCCTTTTACAAACACTTCCCTGCACTATTTTTCTTTATCTGCCAATTCTCTGCCCATTCTTCCAATCTGTCTCAGTCCTTTCGCATATTCCCTGTTTCCTTAACACTACCTGCCTGTGCCTGTGCAAACTTGGCCACAAAGTCAAAAATTCTGTCATCGAAATCATTGACATATAATGTGAAAAGAAGTGGTCCTGACACTAACCCCTGCGAAACACCACTGGCAGCTAACCAGAATAAACTCCCTTTACTCCCACTCTTTGCCTCCTGCCAGTCAGCCAACCTTCTTTCTATGCAAGTAGCTTTCCTGTAATAACATGGGGTCTTGTTCAGAAGCCTCATGCGTGGCACTTTGTCAAAGGCCTTCCAAAAATCCAAGTGAACAACATCCACTGACTCATTGTCTAGAGCTGGGGCAAAGGGCCTTTTTCTGTGCTGTATAACTCTATGACAGAAACGAAAAAGCAAAATAATCACAGTGATCACAGTGCTCTGTGAGAGACTAATGTGATGAGAGAGTGTGGGATTATGAAAACAAGGCTGAGAACTGCTCCAATGTTACAGGTTGCTGTCAGATGAACCGCATTGGCTCAGAAGTTAATCACCTGGGTGCAAATAGAGAAGGAAGAATTAGAATAAAGTGGAGGTTTTGAAGCACAAGGTTGTTGCACCGCTTAAAATAATTCATATAGTAAGCACATCTTTGATCATCTTGCACAGCTGAAGGGTGAACCTACCTTAATCTTCGTGATATGTATGCAACGCATCACTCTAATGCATAAAACAAGACATTGTTTTGCCTCCTCTACTTTTTCTGTGTACTGAAGATCGTTGCCTTTTGCAACAGGTATTGGATAGAAGAGGATGATGAGGACTGTGGACATGGGTCTGTGCTCCCTCTCAAGTATCCCATACTGTAGTAAAGTCTTCAGAATGCCTGACTGTCTGCGTTGAGCTACATAGTGTAAGGGGGTCACACCTCTCAGTGGTTTTGGATTGTACACTGGTGTGAAGGATCTGAAATGCAAACAGAGAATATAACAATAAACACAAGAGATTTTGCAGATGCTTCAAATCCAGAGCAGCACACACAAAATGCAGAGGAACTAAGCAGGTCAGGTAGTATCAATCGATGCTTCAGATAATGAAGGCCTAGATAGAGTGGATGTGAAGAGGATATTTCCTGTAGTGGGGAACTGTAGGACTAGAGAGCCCAGCCTCAGAATAGAAGGACATCCATTTAGAACAGAGGTGAGGAGGAATTCCTTTCGCCAAAGGGTGTTGAATCTGTGAAATTCATTGCCACAGAAGGCTGTGTAGGCCAAGTCATTGAGTATATTTAAAGATGAGGTTAATAGGTTCTTGATTAATCATAGCTCAAAGGTTACAGGAAGAAGTCAGGAGAATGGAGTTGAGAGAGATAATAAATCAGTCTTGATGGAATGGCAGAGCAGACTCGATGGGTGAAATAGCCTGATTCTGCTGTTATGTATTATTGTTGACTTTTCGGGCTGGATCCCTTCATTGGGACTCATCAAGTCTTGGCCCAAAATATCAACCCTTTATTTCTTTTCATAGATGCTGCCTGACCAGCTGGGTTTAACCAGCATTTTGTATAGGGAATCCAGAAACCTAATCAGTCACATCAAAAGTAGCCTCTGAGCTAAGAGATTATTTCATCATATTTAAATGGTGCACTCTATTTTAATGTGCAAGCCCTAAGAGAACAAAATCACAAATTACTATTGTTTTAGACCATTAAATATGGTGATGATGGTGCCTGATATTTTCTTCTAAAGTTATGTTCTGTTTAATATGCCCTAAAGGAGAGTTCCTTTGAATCAGATTTTGTTTCCTTAGTCATAGCCAATTGACCATGAATTTCCAGTATGTGATAACGGTTCACATTTCTGTAAAGTGCAGTAACAGCTGAGAGACAGCTCGTTAATTCTGTTAAGCTCATTCCCCCACAGCCCACATCCCTTCATTGTTTGCCACTGAAAGTTTTATCCAATTCACTTTAAAAAGGACAGTTGCAACTCCATAACATGCAGTGCTTTCAAAATCACAGTAATTTGAAAACTTTTTAATGTAAGACCATAAAACATTGGAGCAGAATTAGTCCATTTGGCCTAACGAGTTTATTCTGCCATTCTAACATGACTGATTAATTATCCCTATGAACTCCATTCTCCTGCCTTCTCCCCATAACCTTTGACACCCTGACTAATTAGAAACCTACTAACTTCTGTTTTAAATATACCCAATGATCGACTGGTCCTTTTGAAGAACATTTGAAGTCCATGACTTCCTTTTTCTTTCTCCTCTGACCGTACAGCACTCCAGGGTACTACCCTTCCAACAGTGTGACCCTCAGTACTGCCCTTCCTACAGTGTGGCCCTCACTCAGTTACGCTCGTCCCGCAGCATGACCCTCCCACAGTATGACTCCCCCTTGGTATTGCCTGTCCCACAGTGTAACCTCCCTCAGTACTGCTCCCCCCAACAGTGTGACCAGAAGATGAAGGAGCAGATTTAGGCCATCGAGTCTGCTCTGCCATTTCATCATGGCTGATCCATTCTTTCTCTCAACCCCAATGTCCTGCCTTCTCCCAGTATCTATTCATGCCTTGACTAGTGAAGAATCTATCTGCCTTAAATATACCCAATGTTTTGCCAAGTACTGTCAATCCCACAGTGTGACCCTGCCTCAGTACTGTCCCTCCATCAGCACTAGCTCAGAATTGCCTTCCTACCAGCAGTGTATACCTGACACAGTACTGCCCTTCTCAGTATTGTGAGGTAACAGATGGCATTAAGCGGTATCTCATAGTAATAATCATATAAAGACAAGCCATAGATGGGGCAAAATGTGATGTGGGACATGCTGAGGGCATACTGGAGGACCTCTGCAGGTCAGGCAGCATCTATGGAGAGAAACGAACAGGATGCTTTGGGCTGGGACCTTTCATCAGGACTGTTACAGGTCCATTTAACATACTCTAAGATCAATCAATCAATTCCTTCCCACATAGCTCTCCACTTTTCTTTCATCCATGTGTCTATCAAAGAGCCTCTTAAATGTCCCTAATGTATCTGTCTCTACCATCACCCCGGCAGCAGATTCCACTCACCTCCCACTCTCTGTGTAAAAAAAACTACACTGACATTCCCCCCCCTATACTTTCCTAAGATCACCTTAGAGTTATGCACTCTTATATTAGCCATTTTCCACCTGGGAGTAGGACTCCGGATGTCCACTTAATCTACAGGAGGAATTCTATCCCTTTCATAGAACTTCCAACACAGAACAGAGAATGGTACAGCACAGTACGGGCACTTCAGCCTATGATGTTCTGCCAATCTGTTAACCTACTCCAACATCAATGTAACGCTGCCCTCCTACATACAGTACTTCTCAAACTGGAAGTCAAAGCAAAAAGCTTCCTTCTCAGCTGCAGAATAAACTGTGGACCCACTCTCCCATGTCGGAGTCTTCAGGTGGGTTTTTCATTACATTGATTGGACTCTCAAAGAAACGGCCGGAATGCGTCATTATTTTTGTATGTCCCAGATTACGAGATTTTGAGCGCCACGTTAACACTGCCGTTAGCGTGACACTATTATGTTCGACTCGTCGCAGTTAAATTTCGGCGCTGTCTGTGAAAGGCTTGTACGCCTTCCCCATGACTGTGTGGGTTTCCTCCCAAAGTCCAAAAATGTAACTTTAGATGGTCATTGTAAATTGTCCTGCATTTAGGCTAGGTTCAGTGGGTGGGTTGCTGAATAATGTGCCTCGTTGGGCCAGAAGGCCTGTACTTCTAAAATAAAAATAACCGATTTTCCAACAGCAACTCACCTTAGGGTATGAAACACAAACAAACAGCCTAGGGATTTTAAGTACATTACATCAAATTGCATTATGGGAGGGAGGTTATTAATGACATGGTAAAACAAAATATTGTTACATTCCTCATGGTATCTTGTGACTGTCTTAGGATGATGTAATGGTCTTGCGGAGGTCACATGATGTAATTTTCCCACCAGTGAGGTCACATGATGACCTGTTCTCACCAGGTATATAAGGGTAGACCCCTGGTGACGCAGTGAGTTTCAGTTTAAGTTGTCAGTCAGATACTCCGCAAATGCTATGTATTTGTCCCATGACACAGTTTAGTTTTAGAACGGAGTTTTACTTTCTATTGTAAGGTACAGAAGTGTTTGGCCGGCAGTTTCAACAATAGCTGCCAGCTTTGTTGGTGTACCTTTTCAGTAGTATTGGAGAGTGAGGACATAACTAAGGTACGGATCCTGAAGCAGTCTAGTAAAGCCGATATCGTTCAGCAGTATTGGAGCGGATCGACCATTATTGAATTTTCATTCAAGAAAGAGTGACCTGCATGAAATAACCTCTGCTAAAGCAGAAAAGGTTGTGCAGTGTGTATTCTACAGAGGAAAAGGTCAGTTCCTTTAAACCGTTTTACTTCCGTTGTCGTGAATCCTGCGGACAAGGCAGGTTCCGGCTGGGATCAACAGCAACGTCAAGTCTTCGAGGAATTCTTTACTTCAGGAAAGTCCCTCCTAATTGACTGCATAAATCTCTTGGACTTTCAAATTTACCATTCTAAGAACTGTGTTCCAATTTACCACTTTAATACTGTGTTCACATTTACCGCTAGTACTGAGTTTGGCGATTTGTTAAGTGGCCGCATAGCAGTTTACTTCCGGTTAAGGTTTTCATTTGTTTATCTTCTTACTAATATTGAGCAGAGTTTAATAAATGTTTGTTTATAAAACCTGACTCATTTCTATATTCATTGTTGCCAGTCACGTGACAATATAGAATTAAAATAAAAAACCTGGCTGAAAACAGATTGTTGAAGGAAGTGGTGGCTGTGGCTAGTAATTTATGCCTCTGTCAGGAGGCTGAATATCCACATTGGAAAGCCCAACAGAACAGTGTTGGCTATCATGTAGCTGGTTTTGAGTGAGTGCTCTTTGTGGAAACATGGCACTATAAGCAAACATGACTAAACAAGCAGTACATAGAAGCTTCAGCAAACACTCTCAGTTAAGGGTGGCCAAGTAGTGTCGCAGTTAGTGTAATATTACTGCTGTGCCAGCTCTAAGATCAGGGTTCGAGCCCTGCCACCACCTGTAAGGGCTTTGTACGTTCTTGAATCTGTGTGGGGTTTCCTCAAGTGCTCCAGTTTCTTCCCACATTTTCCCAGCCGTATGAGTTAGGTTCAGTGAGTTGTGGCCATCCTGTGTTGGTGCTGGAAACATGGTGACACTTGCAGTTGCCGCCAGCACATCCTCGGACTGTGTTGGTCATTAACACAAATGATGCATTTCACTGTATGTTCCCGTTGCCATTTCTCGTCCTTATCTACCACCCCACGAACCTCTGCATCCAGCCCAAAACTCTCTACAACTTCCACCATCCTGCCACTAACCATACCTTTCCCTTCCCCCTGCTGTCCACTTTCCGCAGGGATCGCTCTATCCTTGACTACCCTGTCCACTCATCCATTCCCACTGAGCTCCTTCCTGGCACTTATCCCTACAACTGTGACAGGTGCCACAACTGACGCATCACCTCCTCCCTCTGCACCATTCAGGGTCCCAAATAGTCCTTCCAGGTGAGGTGACACTTCACCTCTAAATCTCTCAGCCTTATCTACTGCATTCAGTGCCCCGAGTGCAACTTCCTCTACATTGGTGAGACACGATATAGATTGGGCAACTGCGTCGTTGACCTTATTCATTCCATCCGCCACAATAGGCATAATTTCACAGTGGCCAACCATTTCAATTTGACTTCCCATTCCCATTCCAACATGTCTGCCCATGGCCTCCTGTAATGTCACATTGAGGCTACACTCAGGTTGGCAAAGCAACATTTTAGATTCCAGCTGGGTAGGCTCCGACCTGATGCACGAACATCGATTTCTTTAACTTCTGGTAATTACTTCCCCCTTTCCCTTCTCCATTCTGTACTTTGTCTCCCCTTTCACCCCTTCTCTTCTCACCTGTCTCTTACCTTCCTCTCGTGCCTCTCCTCCTTTCCTTTCCTTCTGCAGCCCTTTGCCTTTTTCACCTATCACCTCCCAGCCTCTTACTTCATTGCCCTGCCATGGGAATATTACAATATCAGGATATTGTAATATATCGAGTATTGACAATATTACGGCATAGGCAGGAAGAGGGATGAGGTCCTGAAGTGTGAGTTTCGGGAATTAGGCAGAAGGCTGAAGAACAGGACCTCAAGGGTGACGTTCTCAGGATTGCTGCCAGTGCTACGTGACAGTGATGGTAAGAATTGGAGGAGATGGCAGTTGAATGCATGGCTGAGGAGTTGGTGCAGGGAGCAGAGTTTTAGATTTTTAGATCATTGGGATCTTTTCTGGGGAAGGTGAGACCTGTACAGATTGGATGGGTTGCACCTGAACTCGAGGGGGAGTAATATCCTTGCAGGTAGGTTTGCTAGCATGGTTCGGGAGGGTTTAAACTAATTTACGGGGGGGATGGGACCCAGAGCGATAGAGCAGTGAAAGAAGTGCATGGAGTAAAGCCAGATCTAACATATAGAGAGGCTTTGAGGAAAGAGAAGCAGAATAAACGGTGTAAAGATAGTAAGGTAGAAGGGCTGAAATGTGTGTACCTCAATGCAAGAAGCATCAGGAACAAAGGTGATGAACTGAGAGCTTGGATACATACATGGAATTATGATGTAGTGGCCATTACAGAGACTTGGCTGACACCAGGGCAAGAATGGATTCTCAATATTCCTGGATTTCAGTACTTTAAAAGGGATAGAGAGGGCGGAAAAAGGGGAGGAGGGGTGGCATTACTGGTCAGGGATACTATTACAGCTACAGAAAGAGTGGGTAATGTAGCAGGATCCTCTTTTGAGTCAATATGGGTGGAAGTCAGGAACAGGAAGGGAGCAGTTACTCTACTGGGGGTATTCTATAGGCCCCCTGGTAGCAGCAGAGATACAGAGGGGCAGACTGGGAGGCAGATTTTGGAAAGGTGCAAAAATAACAGGGTTGTTATCATGGGTGACATTAACTTCCCTAATATTGATTGGCACCTGATTAGTTCCAAGGGTTTAGATGGGGCAGAGTTTGTTAAGTGTGTCCAGGATGGAGTCCTGTCACAGTATGTGGACAGGCCAACCAGGGGGAATGCCATACTAGATCTAGTACTAGGTAATGAACCGGGTTAGGTCACAGGTCTCTCAGTGGGTGAGCATCTGGGGGACAGTGACCACCGCTCCCTGGCCTTTATAATTATCATGGTAAAGGATAGAATCAAAGAGGACAGGAAAATTTTTAATTGGAGAAAGGCAAATTATGAGGCTATAAGGCTAGAACTTGCGGGTGTGAATTGGGATGATGTTTTTGCAGGGAAATGTACTATGGACATGTGGTCGATGTTTAGAGATCTCTTGCAGCATGTTAGGGATAAATTTGTCCGGTGAGGAAGATAAAGAATGGTAGGGTGCAGGAACCATGGGTGACAAGTGAGGTGGAAAATCTAGTCAGGTGGAAGAAGGCAGCATACATGAGGTTTAGGAAGCAAGGATCAGATGGGTCTATTGAGGAATATAGGGAAGCAAGAAAGGAGCTTAAGAAGGGGCTGAGGAGAGCAAGAAGGGGGCATGAGAAGGCCTTGATGAGTAGGGTAAAGGAAAACCCCAAGGCATTCTTCAATTATGTGAAGAAAAAAAGGATGACAGGAGTGAAGGTAGGACCGATTAGAGATAAAGGTGGGAAGATGTGCCTGGGGGCTGTGGAAGTGAGCGAGGTCCTCAATGAATACTTCTCTTCGGTATTCACCAATGAGAGGGAACTTGATGATGGTGAGGACAATATGAGTGAGGTTGATGTTCTGGAGCATGCTGATATTAAGGGAGAGGAGGTGTTGGAGTTGTTAAAATACATTAGGACAGATAAGTCCCCGGGGCCTGACGGAATATTCCCCAGGCTGCTCCACGAGGCGAGAGAAGAGATAGCTGAGCCTCTGGCTAGGATCTTTATGTCCTCGTTGTCCACGGGAATGGTACTGGAGGATTGGAGGGAGGTGAATGTTGTTCCCTTGTTCAAAAAAGGTAGTAGGGATAGTTCAGGTAGTTATAGACCAGTGAACCTTACGTCTGTGGTGGGAAAGCTGTTGGAAAAGATTCTTAGAGATAGGATCTATAGGCATTTAGAGAATCATGGTCTGATCAGGGACAGTTAGCATGGCTTTGTGAAGGGCAGATCATGTCTAACAAGCCAGATAGAGTTCTTTGAGGAGGTGACCAGGCATATAGATGAGGGTAGTGCAGCGGATGTGATCTATATGGATTTTAGTAAGGCATTTGACAAGGTTCCACACGGTAGGCTTCTTCAGAAAGTTAGAAGGCATGGGATCCAGGGAAGTTTGGCCAGGTGGATTCAGAATTGGCTTGCCTGCAGAAGGCAGAGGGTCGTGGTGGAGGGAGTACATTCAGATTGGAGGATTGTGACTAGCGGTGTCCCACAAGGATCTGTTCTGGGACCTCTACTTTTCGTGATTTTTATTAACGACCTGGATGTGGGGGTAGAAGGGTGGGCTGGCAAGTTTGCAGACGACACAAAGGTTGGTGGTGTTGTAGATGGTGTAGAGGATTGTCAAGGATTGCAGAGAGACATTGATAGGATGCAGAAGTGGGCTGAGAAGTAGCAGATGGAGTTCAACCCGGAGAAGTGTGAGGTGGTACACTTTGGAAGGACAAACTCCAAGGCAGAGTACAAAGTAAATGGCAGGATACTTGGTAGTGTGGAGGAGCAGAGGATCTCGGGGTACATGTCCACAGATCCCTGAAAGTTGCCTCACAGGTGGATAGGGTAGTTAAGAAAGCTTATGGGGTGTTAGCTTTCATAAGTCGAGGGATAGAGTTTAAGAGTCGCGATGTAATGATGCAGCTCTATAAAACTCTGGTTAGGCCACAGTTGGAGTACTGTGTCCAGTTCTGGTCACCTCACTATATGAAGGATGTGGAAGCATTGGAAAGGGTACAGAGGAGATTTACCAGGATGCTGCCTGGTTTAGAAAGTATGCATTATGATCAGAGATTAAGGAAGCTAGGGCTTTACTCTTTGGAGAGAAGGAGGATGAGAGGAGACATGATAGAGGTGTGCAAGATAATAAGAGGAATAGATAGAGTGAATAGCCGGCGCCTCTTCCCCAGGGCACCACTGCTCAATACAAGAGGACATAGCTTTAAGGTAAGGGGTGGAAAGTTCAAGGGGGATATTAGAGGAAGGTTTTTTACTCAGAGAGTGGTTGGTGCGTGGAATGCACTGCCTGAGTCAGTGGTGGAGGCAGATACACTAGTGAAGTTTAAGAGACTACTAGACAGGTATATGGAGGAATCTAAGGTGGGGGCTTATATGGGAGGCAGGGTTTGAGGGTCGGCACAACATTGTGGGCCGAAGGGCCTGTACTGTGCTGTACTATTCTATGTAGAAAGGCAGTTTATATCTGTTATAGTGAGAGAGCACTGCACTGTTGTTGACCCAGTTTTTATGAAGTTTTGGGTAACCCGAGGTCATTTCTAAGGTAAGGACATGTTCAGCAAAGCTTTGCGGGCCAAAGGTTTGTGCTGTGGGTTTTCTATGTTACTAAACCTGGCCCTTAGTTATCTTAAAATAGTCCAGTGAATTACCTGCAGATTAGTGCCAAGTAGTTGTTGCTGTCTTCCAGATAGCTGATGGTCCTCTCCAGCAGTTTGTGCACGAGTGGTATACTGGCCCTACGGGCGAACAGCCAGTAGAGGATGGTGTTGATGCAGATGTCCGTGTACTCCTGATAGAACACAGAGCACCTTTTGTTACTGGTCCTGTGGATGAATGCAATATAATCGGAGAGGAGGGAATCAAATCCCAGGGTGTCAATATGCCGGAGGACCCGTGACAGTGAATAGTAAACGAGTGGCTCCCACTGGTGATACACTGGATCTAGTATCCTTCTGGCTGCCACTTTCTCCAGAAGCTCCCCAAACAGAGATGGTGGTGTGTCCAGTTCTTTAGAGCACCTCTCAGTTTTGTTAGCCATGCCCTCAGGACAACTGCAGAAAGTAGCGTTGTAGCTCCGACTATCCCTTACAGTAGGTCGCATCTCCTGAAGGTCTCATAGAAATTGTGACATCTCCCTTTTGTTACATAACATAGCCTATTAGGTCACAGAAGAAAATGTCTTCAAACATGAAGCGCCTTCATGGAGGAAATTGAGGAAAAAATGTTTCTATTTGAGGAGCCTTTCCTCCTTGCTTTTATCCCATGGGCCACTTTCCTCTCATACCAGATTCCTCCTCCTTCAGACCTTTAGCTTTTCCATCTATCACCTCCCAGTTTCTCAACTTCATTCCCCACTCCCTCAACCTATCACTTTCCAGCCTGACTTCCTTCCTCTCTCCCTATCTTCTTATTCCAGCTTCTTCCCCCTTCCCTTCCAGTCCCAATGGAGGGTCTCAGCCCAAAACGTTGACTGCTCATTCATTTCCATAGATGCTGCCCGACCTGCTGAGATCCTCCAGCAGTGTGTCTGTGTGTTGCTCTGGATTTCCAGCATCTGCAGATTCTCGTGTGTTCTATTTGTGGAGGGAATTCTGAATGCAAGAGGGATAGTATGTCCTTTCCCACAGAATGTGGAACTCTGTCCTAGATGGCATAGTTTATTTACGAGGGGTATTTGATAAATTCGTGGCCTAAGGTAGAAGGAATCAATTTTAGAAAACCAAGCACATTTATTTTTCCTACATTTTGCACACTTAGTCCAGCGGTCGTGGAGCATATGGATCCCTTCTTTGTAGACGTCGGCGTCTTGGACTTCCAGAAGTGGTCCACAGCAGGGGTGATTGATAAATTTGTGGCCAAGGGTAGAAAGAGATGAGTTATTAACTTCAAACTTTCTGCATTTTCACTCAAAGTTGAACAAGAGCTGTATAACTAATCTCCTTCTACCTTAGGCCACAAACTTATCAATCGCCCCTGCTATGGACTACCTGCAGGTCCAAGATGTTCTCATTACATGCACGTGCATTTCAATTCCTTGAGCGATAGTGCAGAAAGTTTGAAGTTAATAACTCCTCATCTTCTACCTTAGGTCACGGACTTATCAATCACCCCTCGTATTTAGTGATACAACGCAGGTAGGCCCTTCCAGCTTTTTGAGCCGCACCACTAGCCACCCCACTGATTTAACACCAGTGTAACATCAGGACAATTTACAATGAAAAATTAAACTACTAACCAAAACGTCTTTGGTTTGTGGGAGGAAACCAGAGCACCCGGTGGAAATTCATGCATTCACAGGGAGGGTGCCTACAGTCCTTATACGTGACCTTGGAATAGAACTCGTTGATACTTGTAACAGGAAGCTAGATTAGCATACAGAGAGAGGAATAAAACACTGATAATTGGGAAAATGGATTGGAGAATGCGACTTACATGGACTGGAGGACTTGAGGTAGAAGGAGAGAAATGGATAGGTTGGGACCCTTCTCCTTGGAGTGTAGGAGGTTGACAGATGACCTTACGGAGGGGAAGGATAGGGTAAATGGTCAGTCTTTTTCCCAATGTGTAGGAGAGTCTAGGACTACAGGGTGCAGGTTTAAATTGAGAGGGGAAGATTTAAAGGGGGCCCAAGGGGTAGGTTTTTCACCCAGAGGGTGGTGAGTAAATGAGATGAGCCGCCGGGGAAGTGGTTGAGGTAAGTACAATTACAACATTTAAAGACGTTCAGACAGGTAGAGGATAGGAAAGGTTTAGAGGGATATGGGCAGATAGTACCAGCTCAAGTAGGCAAATTGGCTCGTGTAAAATGTAGGTAGTTAATAATAATACTTAATAAGAATTGGCACAGAGCTGATGGCTAGCTGGCATATTTCTGTACAATTCTACAAAAGCCTTTTCATATCTACTCTCACTAATCTTGGTTTTGGTATTTAAAATTAAACATTAGCTTTATTTGTCATGTCTGCGGATATGCTGAAGACAGCTGGAGGTATTGCCACACAATCGGGCACCATTATAGGATGTCCAGAACTTACCAACCTTAAACTGTATGTCTTTGGAATGTGGGAGGAAACCAGAGCATTCGGTGGAAACCCATGCGCTCATGGGGAGAACATACAAAGAGCTTACAGACAGCAGTGGGAATTGGACCCTGATTGCTGATTGGTATTGGTTTATTAGTGTCTGTCTTGCATACTGTTTATACAGATCAAACCATTGTACTGGGGTAGAACAAGGTTCAACAAAAACAGAATACACATTGAAGTCCTGACAAAGGGTCTTGGCCCGAAACGTCGACTGTACCTCTTCCTATAGATGCTGCCTGGCCTGCTGTGTTCTACCAGCATTTTGTGTGTGTTATATAATTAAGGGTAACAATATAGAATAAATGTACTTTTAGCTTGTTGCTCTCATTCTTCAGAGATGCAGTAATTATTTTAACCCTTTATCCACTGGTTTGGCCACATTGGGACAGGTAGTTTCACCTTGGTCAGTTAACCGTATGTGCAAGCAGTGCAGAACATTTCCTTCCTTTGCCTCGGGTAACTAGACTGCCATTTTAAAATATTATTGTCAAGAGGTTAGAGTTAAGAATAATGTTGTTAATGTACTTAAATTTGGAACAGAGCATTGAAATCATTTTTACAGTGTTTTAAAAGAATGGAAGGATTTATATTTAAAAAAGGAAAGGGGGAAAATGGACCATTACCTTATTCCAAGCTGACACCATTTTGTCTTATGAACTTTCATTTTGTGTTATCAATTTTAGCATGTACCAAGGATATACCAAGCATATGTCAAATTAAACTCTTTCCTTTCATGGATAAAATGATCCATCATATTTGTTGCATATTTGATTGGATCATGGTTAACCTATCATTAGCTTCAACTCCATGTTCCAGAATGTTTCCCATGATCTTCATTTCCTAATACTAGAAATCTGCCTCAGCCGTCAATCTAGTCATTCCACACCCAGAGCTCTGGGAAGAATTGCAAAATATTAGTCATTACAGAAGAAATTCCTCATCATCTTTTCCTCAAACAACTGACTGTTGATCTGAGACCTCATACATTGGTTTGGGCTCCTCCATCAGTGTAAACATCTTCTCAGCATCCATTCTGCAACCTCCGTATATATGCAGACTCTGCCTTGGTAAAGCAGCCTACGTAATTAAAGGTCTCACCACATTGGAGATTCTCCCTTCTACCCCCTCCCAAGGACCCCCTGCCATTGGAGTCCAGAGGAGGTGAATGAGAATGATCCCAGGAATAAAAGTGTTAGCATACATGAAGGGTCTGTACTCACTGGAGTTTAGAAGAATGAAAGGTGGGGCAGGGGGAAGGGGGGATCTCATTGAAACATATTGAATGCCTATGTAGCCCCTCCCCGGCCACCCTCAGGGTCGCTCGGCTCGCTGTCGTCTAGGGAAACAGCCCTCGGCCCCGCCAAACTGGGTAATTAGTTTGTGTGGATGCTGTGTGATGTACCCCACGCCGCCCAAATAACAGACAATACACCAGATACAATTAAATGATTTACAGTTTATAGATATTACTGGAACTATATAATTAATAGAGAATAAAATATAAAAGGAAAATAAAAAGGCGCCACACTTATCAAAGTTCAATCTCTTCGTGCACAAAACAGTTGGAGCTCAGGACCCTTCTTCTTCACCCTGCAACCCCTCAGACCACCTCAACCGGCTGCCTGGGACCAACAGACCAAAAACGGTGGTCGACCTGACGCTCCACACGAGTCCGTCTCCGTCTCATCGCCAAACACCCTCCTCGGGGTCCGACCCCGTTAGCGGACATCACAGCACCTAGTCCATCCTCTGTCTCTCTCTCCCGCCTTCTGCCCCGAAACCCCGCGCATACGAATCTCCCAGATACACCAAAATCATAACAACTATCCCAATTGGTTAATAGCACTCTGCTGTCTGTATCAACCCAAGCAAATGTCTAGCTGGAGACTTTCTCAGCGTAACAAAGAAGCATTCCCGAGAAGAAGGCGAATGCAATGTTGGCATTCATTTCCAGAGGAATAGAGTATAGGAGCAGGGATGTGATGTTGAGGCTCTATAAGGCGCTGGTGAGACCTCACTTGGAGTACTGTGGGCAGTTTTGGGCTCCTTATTTAAGAAAGGATGTGCTGACGTTGGAGAGGGTTCAGAGAAGATTCACTAGAATGATTCCGGGAATGAGAGGGTTAACATATAAGGAACGTTTGCTCTTGGACTGTATTCTGGGAATGAGAGGGTTAACATATGAGGAACGTTTGGCCGCTCTTGGACTGTATTCCTTGGAGTTTAGAAGAATGAGGGGAGACCTCATAGAAACATTTCGAATGTTAAAAGGCATGGACAGAGTGGATGTGGCAAAGTTGTTTCCCATGATGGGGGAGTCTAGTACGAGAGGGCATGACTTCAGGATTGAAGGGCGCCCATTCAGAACAGAAATGCGAAAAAATTTTTTTAGTCAGAGGGTGGTGAATCTATGGAATTTGTTGCCACAGCAGCAGTGGAGGGCAAGTCATTGGGTGTATTTAAGGCAGAGATTGATAGATATCTGAGTAGCCAGGGCATCAAAGGTTATGATGAGAAGGCGGGGCAATGGGACTAAATAGGATAAAATGGATCAGCTCATGATAAAATGACGGAGCAGACTCGATGGGCCGAATGGCCTACTTCTGCTCCTTTGTCTTCTTTGTCTTATGGTCTGTAACATAACAAGCCATTTTAATCAGCCTACGCAATAAAAGACGAAACCCCCTTACACCTAGATAGAGAGGATGTTTCTAATAGTGGGAGAGTCTTGGACCAGAAAGCAGAGCAACTCCTAGCAGCAAATTCCGGAGGATTTGGGGCCTTCCCTCTGAAGATTCTCGATCGCACAGTAGCAGCAGCAGCGAACCGGGCATGGCCTGCCCATCTTCTTTGAACCCTAGAACTTTCCCCCTTTTATCTTAAAAGCATGTCCTCTGGTATTAGACATTTCTACTATGGGAAATATATACTGGCTGTCTACTCCAGGCCTCTCATAGACTTCTGTCAAGTCTCCCCTCTGTCTCCACCACCCCAAAGAATGCAACCAAGGTTAATCCATGTCTCCTCACAGCATAAGTGTGACCTGGGCACAATCCTGACCTCCGATTCTGCTTGTAGAAGACTATAGATCTCCATTGGAAGGCCCAAAAAGGTGTACAATTTGGTAGGTTAATGTAACACTCCAAGTTTGTAGGTGAGTGGTAAGCATAAAATTATGAACAGTATGGACAAGGTACTACTCTCTACTGGGGCATAAGCTGCTGACAACAGCTCACAGAGTCATCTGTCCTGGGCCAGTCTTTCCAGTTATCCCAGGTGTAGTCCATCTTCTCCCTCTGCCAGGGATGTGGTCTTGGAGCTTCTGTTGGCATTTCTGTAGCTCTGTGTTTTTACAGGACAGGGTTGCTAGCCCCATGCCCAACACTCCTCCTTTTGCAACCGTCCATGGCAGAGTTATGTCACGGCATGAACATTTTCTCCGTGTCTGACATTGATTTAAAGAGAGGAGATTTAAAGGGGATTATTCCACTCCATAGTTGCTGTCCAGCTTGCTTAGTTCCTCCAATAAGTGTGTATTGCTCAAGATTTCCAGCACCTACAGAAGACCCAACACAGATTGGGGGTAATTTGTCAAATGCATTTGCTCTGTCTGCAGCAAAAGGCAGGATCTCCTAGTGGATACCCTCTTCTATTCAACTTCCCATTTCCAATCTGATATATCTCTACTGCTGCCACTACGATGCCAATCTCAGGATGAGGGACCTCATATTCCATTTGGGGTAACCTCCAACCTGATAGCATGTACATCGATTTCTCCTCCCTCCCTTCTCTCTCTCTTCTTCCATTCCCCATTCTGGGTCCCCTCTCACCCCTTCTTTTCCTCACCTCCCTCTGGTCCCGCTCCTCCCACGGTCCAGTCTCCTCTCCAGTCCTTCACACCTTCCACCCACCACCTACCACCTACTCCCGAGCTTCTCACGTTATCCCTCCACAGCCCTACCCACCTACCTTACCCCTCACCTGCCACCTCCTGCTCCCCACACCCTCTGCTCCGGCCCCGATGAAGGGTCTCGGCCCGAATCGTCGACTGTATATTCCCCCTGGCCTGCTTGAGTTCCTCCAGCATTTTGTGTCTGCAGAACCTCGTGTCGTTGTCACGGCATCCGCCCTGCCCGTAACTGCAAGAAGCTGCAGAGTCAGTACGTTTTGACAACTCGCGATACCTCCTCTTATTTACCCCTCGATCGTGACCCCACTAAGGAGCACCAAGCCATTGTCTCCCACACCATCACCGACTTTATCCGCTCAGGGGATCTCCCATCCACTGCTACCAACCTTATAGTTCCCACACCTCGCACTTCCCGTTTCTACCTCCTACCCAAGATCCACAAACCTGCCTGTCCTGGCCGACCTATTGTCTCAGCTTGCTCCTGCCCCACCGAACTCATTTCTGCATACCTCGACACTGTTTTATCACCCCTTGTTCAATCCCTTCCGACCTATGTTCATGACACTTCTCACGGTCTTAAACTTTTCGACAATTTTAAGTTCCCTGGCCCTCACCACTTTATTTTCACCATGGATGTCCAGTCCTTATATACTTCCATTCCCCATCAGGAAGGTCTCAAAGCTCTACGCTTCTTTTTGGATTCCAGACCTAATCAGTTCCCCTCTACCACCACTCTGCTCCGTCTAGCGGAATTAGTCCTTACTCTTAATAATTTCTCCTTTGGCTCCTCCCACTTCCTCCAAACTAAAGGTGTAGCTATGGGCACCCGTATGGGTCCTAGCTATGCCTGCCTTTTTGTTGGCTTTGTGGAACAATCTATGTTCCGTGCCTATTCTGGTATCTGTCCCCCACTTTTCCTTCGCTACATCGACGACTGCATTGGCGCTGCTTCCTGCACGCATGCAGAACTCGTTGACTTTATTAACTTTGCCTCCAAGTTTCACCCTGCCCTCAAGTTTACCTGGTCCATTTCCGACACCTCCCTCCCCTTTCTAGATCTTTCTGTCTCTGTCTCTGGAGACAGCTTATCCACTGATGTCTACTATAAGCCTACTGACTCTCACAGCTATCTGGACTATTCCTCTTCTCACCCTGTCTTTTGCAAAAACGCCATCCCCTTCTCGCAATTCCTCCGTCTCCGCCGCATCTGCTCTCAGGATGAGGCTTTTCATTCTAGGACGAGGGAGATGTCTTCATTTTTTAAAGAAAGGGGCTTCCCTTCCTCCACCATCAACTCTGCTCTTAAACGCATCTCCCCCATTTCACGTACATCTGCTCTCACTCCATCCTCCCGCCACCCCACTAGGAATAGGGTTCCCCTGGTCCTCACCTACCACCCCACCAGCCTCTGGGTCCAACATATTATTCTCCGTAACTTCCGCCACCTCCAACGGGATCCCACCACTAAGCACGTCTTTCCCTCCTCCCCCCCCACATTCCGCAGGGATTGCTCCCTACGCAACTCCCTTGTCCATTCGTCCCCCCATCCCTCCCCACTGATCTCCCTCCTGGCACTTATCCGTGTAAGCGGAACAAGTGCTACACATGCCCTTACACTTCCTCCCTTACCACCATTCAGGGCCCCAAACAGTCCTTCCAGGTGAGGCAACACTTCACCTGTGAGTCGACTGGGATGATATACTGCGTCCGGTGCTCCCGATGTGGCCTTTTATATATTGGCAAGACCCGACGCAAACTGGGAGACCGCTTTGCTGAACATCTACGCTCTGTCCGCCAGAGAAAGCAGGATCTCCAGGTGGCCACACATTTTAATTCCACATCCCATTCCCATTCTGACATGTCTATCCACGGTCTCCTCTACTGTAAAGATGAAGCCACACTCAGGTTGGAGGAACAACACCTTATATTCCGTCTGGGTAGCCTCCAACCTGATGGCATGAACATCGACTTCTCTAACTTCCGCTAATGCCCCACCTCCCCCTCGTACCCCATCTGTTACTTATTTTTATACACACATTCTTTCTCTCACTCTCCTTTTTCTCCCTCTGTCCCTCTGAATATACCCCTTGCCCATCCTCTGGGTCCCCCCCCCCTTGTCTTTCTTCCCGGACCTCCTGTCCCATGATCCTCTCGTATCCCTTTTGCCAATCACCTGTCCAGCTCTTGGCTCCATCCCTCCCCCTCCTGTCTTCTCCTATCATTTTGGATCTCCCCCTCCCCCTCCAACTTTCAAATCCCTTACTCACTCTTCCTTCAGTTAGTCCTGACGAAGGGTCTCGGCCTGAAATGTCAACTGTACCTCTTCCTACAGATGCTGCCTGGCCTGCTGCGTTCACCAGCAACTTTCATGTGTGTTGCTTGAATTTCCAGCATCTGCAGAATTCCTGTTGTTTACGTTTTGATAATTTGTAGTTTATTCGGAAATAATTAACCAGGGGCTTCGCAGGCAGGGTACCTACATCTCGTGACGCCATCCCGTTTCGTGACGTGTGACGCCCGTTTCCCCGCCCCTTTGTCAATAGGCGGTGGGACGCTCTCCCACAATGCACCATGACCCAGGCTGCCGGTGTGCATTCTGTCGCGCCATGGATTGTGGGAGCGCTTTGCCGCCATGGCCCTGGTGGCCAGAGCTCGTCACGCACCCAGTGAAAGCGGGCAAAACTGAGTGGGTTTCAGCAGCGGACACAGGCCCGAGCGCGATCGCTCCTGCCTGCGGCTTCTCAAGTCCCGGAGTCGGTTTGTTTCCATTGCTCCATCTCGGCATTGTTGGCTTTGATCTGGATTGCGGCAGTATCCAGGCTTCACCGCAAGGGCAGATACAGTCAGCTAGCTGGTTGCAGTTCAACACCGTATGGCGGAAGGCGCGGGTCTCTTCCCACTTGGGCATCAGCTCGCTGACTTTTTGCATAGAAGAAAGCAGGTTCTACCATCAAGGAGCCACGTTGTGCTCCCTTCTCACTGCTGCTATCGGGTAGGAAGCACAGGAACATTGGGCCCTACCATCGGGTTCAAGGACGGTTATTACCCCACAACCAACAGGCTGCTGAACTGCTGCGGACAACTTCACTCAGCACAGCTCTGAACTGATTCGACAACCTACACACTCACTTTCAACGACTTCTTACAACTTGTGTTCTGGGTATAATTTTAATTTGCAAAATTAGTCTTTTCCACGTTGATTTTTCTCAATAAATTCGATTGTATTTTTTTATTTTCCTGTAAATGCCTGTAATAAAATGAATCTCATGATAGTACAGTAGTATTTAGTAACTTATATGTGCTTTGATAATATATTTTACTTTGACTTGCTCTAGACACCCTGCCAGTTTCCCCTTGCCGACAAAACAGAAGCAAGGAACAGTGGACAAGACCTGAGATTAATGTGAAGGAGCTGGCAGGCTCTTGATCAATGCCTCCTCTACTCTTGGCCACTGACTGTGTTTATTGTGGGAGGTGCACTGTTAACAGAGAGAGATGTGAATCTCTAGTTAAACTGTGATTGATCTGCACACAGTGACTCTCCACAGCTGGTGAGGTGTCCATAAACACAGGAGATTCTGCAGATGCTGGAAATCCAGAGCAGCAGACAGAAAATGCTGGAGGAACTCAGCAGGTCAGGCAGCATCTAAGGAGGGGTGCCCATACGAAATATAAAGTGTTACTTGTCCAACCTGACTTTGACATTGTCATGGCAATAGAGGAAGCCATGAACAGATATGTTGGAGTGGGAATGGGAAGTTGAATTGAAATGGGTGGCCATCAGAAGGTCTTGTCTTTAGTGGATGACAGAGCGAAGGTGCTTGACAAGTTGGTCCCCCAGTCTGTGTTGGATCTCCCCAGTGTAGATGACTCCGACCGACTGGCAAATGAAATGCTGCCTCACCCGGAAGGACTGTTTGGGACTCTGAATGGTGGTGAGAGAGGAGGTGAAGGGGCAGGTGTAGCACATGGAAACATACTTTGAAATGCATCGTTTGCATTAACAACCAACACACTTATGCATGTGGTGAGTGCAGCCATAAGTGATGTCACATATTCTGATGTCATCCACGGATGCCCACAATGTTCAGCAGCGTGACGCAGGCAACACCAACATCACAGAACAGAATGCATGAAACAACACCAAAAGAAACAGGAAAAAAAGCCTTTTTCTTCCTTTCCTCCCACCCATACAGACAGAACTGCAATCCTAGAACAGGACACGGAGTCTTCACTCTAGGCTTCGGCCATCGGGCTTTGACTTCTGGAGTTCCAATCCTTAGGCCTTCATGAGGGAGATGAGTGGAGAGGGACAAATGGACAGGGGAATCGCGGGAAGAGTGATCCCTGTGAAGAGCAAAGTTCAATGTATACTTATTATCAAACTACGTATGCGTTATACAACCTCGAGATTCGTCTTCTCACAGGCAGCCACAAAACAAAACAGAGGTCGTGTTGATAGGGATAGGGTTCCCCTCGTCCCAACCCAGCAATATTCGAGCCTCCGTATCCAGTGCATCATTCTCCATAACTGCTGCCATCTACTACCTGATCTTACCACGAAGCCCATCTTTCCCTCTCCTTGCCTCTGGATTTATCTGGCCTACCTATACTCACCATCACCTTTCTCCAGCTCTCCTGTTGGTGTCGTTCACTGACTTGCTCTGTTAGTATCCCTATTATTGGTTGTAATCGCACGACCCACTGCTTTTCTCAAAGTACAATCAGCTGCACCTTCTGTCTCCCTCTGTTGGTGTTTCAGTTGCAATGTAAAATGCAGCGATGAAGAGCACTGCCTCAGTCTCCTGGGCCTCTTATTGAAAACTTCACTGCCTTCTCCATTTCTCCACCTCACTCACGACTTTTCTCACAGTCCAAAGGTCTTCCTCTGTCAGCCTTGACGGACTGAATCTCCACACTCCCACAGGCAGTGGGTTCCAAAGAGTCACATAAACTTGACTAAGCTGCCCACCAGCTCAGTCTAAACAGCAAGTCTTTCCCCATAGATACACCCTGACCTCAGTGCTCCCCAGACGTGAGGATGTGCTTTCTGGTGCCAGTGACCGGGGTTCAATTCCCACCTCTGTCTGTGAGGAGTTTATATATCCTCCCAGTGACAGCGTGGCTTTTCTCTGGGTGCTCTGGTTTCCTCCCAGATTTTAAAGTCGTACTGGTTAGGGTTAGTAAGTTGTGTGGATGCTATGTTAGTGTCAAAAGCATCGTGACATTTGCGGGTGGCCCCTATTTGACAATGGTACAACATAATACCTCCCACGATGGAGTCAGACTGTGTAGGTCATTGATACAAGTGAAACATTCACTGTAGATTTCAATATTTTGTATACCTATGACAAATGAAACTAATCTTTTATCTTTAAAAGGAACTACACTCAATACCATCTGTACCTAATAAAGTAGCTACTGATTTTAAGTTTGTGGTCTTCTGATGCTGTAGCACATCCCCTTCAAGCTTTGACATGTGCATTCAGAGACGCTGTTCTGCACGCCACTGTTGTAATGTGTGGTTATATGAGTCGCCTTCCTGTCAGTTTGAACTAGTCTGACCTCTCTCATTAACAAGGTGTTTTACAGAACTGCTGCTCTCTGGATTTTCTTTTTGTTTCTCGCACCATTCTTTGTAAACTCTACAGACTGTTGTGAGTGAAAATCCCAGGAGATCAGTGTTTCTGAGATACTCAAACCACCCCATCTGGCACCAACAATCATTCCACGGTCAAAGTTACAGAGATCACATTTCTTCCTCATTCTGATGATTGGTTTGAACAACAACTGAATCTCTTGACCATGTCGGCATGATTTTATGCACTGAGTTGCTGTCACGTGATTAGTTAATTAGATATTTGCATTAATGAGCAGTTGTACAGGTGTACCTAATAAAGTGGCAACTAAGTGTCTGTACATTGAGATTCATTTTTTGCTGGCATTCACAGGAAAATAATAAGTCTACAGCCTAATCCAACATCACTGAACTGGATAGGCTTCCAAACAATGGCAGGCATTGTGGGCGATTCTTGCATTAGATATTTGTACTAAAGAGCAAATGTACCTAATAAAGTAGCCACTCTGTGTGCATGCCTGTACCCCTGAGTCTCTCTCCACTGTATCTTTTTAAACAATGAGAAAAACAAGAATACGGCACTGTGACTGCCGCAAGGTGCTTGTCATATAGTGTTTCAGCTCCGGGTCATGTCTTGTATCACGGGAAGAACAGAATAACTGTTCTTCCCAAAAGGATGCCACTTTAGCGATGAGCATTTGATCACGAAGTTCAATTCCAGCTCCAGTTTCCCTCCACACTCCAAAGATGTACCAGTTTGTAGGTTAATTGTCCCATGATTAGGCTAGGGTTCAATTGGCTAGCACAGCTTGTTGGGCAGAAGGGCCTGTTCCTGCACTGTACAATATCCCTAAATAAATTGATAGATAGATAGATAAATAGGTAGGAATAAACTGAGATGTAGTAACGTGGATCACAAGTAGAAACACTAGCTCACACGTTGGTTAATTTTAATCAGAAATAACTGTTAGTGTAAATCAATTTTGAATCACATAGTTCTTTAAAAAAAATGCTATGTGATCCTAATCAGAAGGGATTCTACAGATGCTGGGAATCTAGAGTGATGCATACAAAATGCTGGAGGAACTCAGCAGGTCAGACATGGAGATGAACAAACAGTCGACATTTTGGGCTGAGGACTGGAAAGGAAGGGGCAAGACGCCAGAATAAAAAGGTGGTGGGAGGGGAAGGAGGACAAGCTACAGAGTGATGGCTGAAGCCAGGTAGCTGGAAAGGTAAAGGGCTGTAGAGGAAGGAATCTGAGAGGAGAGGAGAGTTGCCCACAGAAGAAAGGGGAGGAGGACGGGCAGTAGGGGGAGGTAGTAGGCAGCTGCGAAGAGTTAAAAGGCTAAACAGGGAAAGAGGAGGGAATACATTTCAACCAGAAGGAAAAATCAATATTCATATCATCAGGTTGGAGGCTACCCAGATGAAATATAAGTTGTTGCTCCTCCACTCTGAGGGTAGCCTCATGGCACAAGAGGAGGCTATGGACCAACATGTCGGAATGGGAATGGGAATTGGTATTAAAATGTCTGGCCACTGAGAACCAAGCAACACACATCAAAGTTGCTGGTGAACACAGCAGGCCAGGCAGCATCTCTAGGAAGAGGTACAGTCGACGTTTCGGGCCGAGACCCTTCGTCAGGACTAACTGAAAGGAGAGCTAGTAAGAGATTTGAAAGTGGGAGGGGGAGAGGGAGATCCAAAATGATAGGAGAAGACAGGAGGGGGAGGGATAGAGCCAAGAGCTGGACAGGTGATTGGCAAAAGGGATATGAGAGGATCATGGGACAGGAGGCCCAGGGAGAAGGAAAAGGCCACTGGGAAGTTAGTTTAGGCAGATGGAGTGTAGGTGCTCAGTGGTTTCACTGTCAGAGTTAAAGAAAAACCCACAGGCTGGAACAGTGCAGCCGAATAGGTCTGCTTGACTTGTAGTCACCAGAAACAACGAACACATTCACATGCAATGGATTAGTAGGTCAGATGTTAATTGATGGGTGGACAAGCCCACAAAATCGACCAATCCAGTGATGTTGCATAACAGACCTATAACCAGTCACCTGGTGGGTAGGACATGTAAGCTTTTAGGCAAAACCAGCCTGGTAATATTCCACCAGTTTTCTGGTCGGTTGGGACTGGCGCAATCCAGAAACTCCATGACTGAGTGTTGGCCCGGATTCACCGTTTTCGATTGAGGGTTCTGCTTCAGCAGGTTGCGGTGCTAACCTGTCTTGTTCACCAGCCTGTTCTGCTCTAGATGTCGGCTGCATACACTACCATCCTCAATTGCTAAACTAACTTGTTGGCCCTCTTTCACCAAAACTTCCCCTTTCATCCACCTTCAGCTCTCAGGGTTCAAAGTGAACAGAAACTGATCTCCGACCTCAACATCCTGATGTTCCACGTTTGAATCGTACTGCACCTTCATCGCCTGCTGTCTGTCTCTCACGCCGTTTTCTGGCTCTGGGCACAGTAAGTCAAATGGGGGATGCAACCTGAGGCCTATCAATGGCTCAGATTGAGAGAAACTTGGGGTTCTTTGTGGGGTTATCTGGATCTTGAGCAAAAATCTAAGAGCGGGAGGAGAGAAGCAGCGCGCTGCACGTGCGCAGCCCTCCGGTGAAAAATGATATCGTATCCGTTAAATAGGGGCCGTGGACAATTCTGATTTGATGGAGAATGGATGTGAAAGCACAGAGGAACATCTGGAGAAATTTCTGAAACGCTCGTTCGCTGCTGTCGTTACTGTGCGGTTGGGAATCTTTCGGAGGGTAGGCCTCAAAATCCCCGGCCTTGCCTGCTTTTGGTGACCGAGAAGGAGGTAGAATCATTTGGATAGAGATGGCGCTCAGTACTCGGTGTCGGAGAGCTGATCAGAGCTCGAAGTTTTCGGATGACTCAGAGTCGGACCGTGGTCGGGTATGGCAGGGAGAGTTTTTCTTCCTTCTCTCCGTCTGCGTGAGATGTGGGACATTTGGGAGACTTTGAAACTTTTACTATGCTCATGGATTTCTTCAGCAAGTTATGGTATTGTTGCACTGTTGTAACTATATGTTATAATTATGTGGTTTTGTTAGTTTTTTTCAGTCTTGGTCTGTCCTGTGTTTTGTGATATCACACCGGAGGAAATATTGTATCATTTCTTAATGCATGCATTACTAAATGACAATAAAAGAGGACTGCGTGTCTTCATAATCTAAAATTGGTTGATCTGGTATGTCCCCATTCAACTTTTGTATATCCTGCTTGACAGCCTGAACAGCTCTTTCAGCCATACCTTTCGATGATGGGTGATAAGGCGACGTATGGTGCAGTTGAACTCCATTGTCTTGCAAAAATAGTTTGAATTTTTCACGTAAATGCACACCATTATCACAGACCACAGAATCAGGGTGTACACTCCATGTGTACAAAATAGTGCGCGTAAGACATTTA
Organism: Mobula birostris; assembly: GCF_030028105.1. NCBI lineage: Eukaryota > Metazoa > Chordata > Chondrichthyes > Myliobatiformes > Myliobatidae > Mobula > Mobula birostris. Next base: position 4,261,685 of record NC_092381.1, read on the forward strand.
TCATCATCTGGCTGGTCAAAGTCTTCACCGCTTTGGCCTCGATCCGTTTAGAATGCACATCAGCAACTAGCATTAGCTTATGGCCATATAATGGACCTTCATAGTCTGTGTAAGTGTCTCCTTGGTTTGGTGAGCCAATGCCATGGAACCGTAAGTATGGGAGCATTTAAAGATTAAGACTGCTGGCATGGTTCTCCTCAGTTGACCATTATAGGTGCTAAGCTTGCTTTTGATGCATGGCACAGGGTGGCGCAGTTTAGCACACACGAGTTGGCTGTTCATCTTCTACGTACCTTTTCACTTGTGCCAACTTTACATCTCGCTCAGCTTCTTCTTTAACCTGAGAGCGGTGATCAGAGATCTGTTGACCCAGTCCATAAGTTGTACCAGTTTGCTTGGAAGGTCTGACTTGCCAGGATAGTCATGTAATGTAGTGGAAGATGTCTTACGGCATCTGCAATGTTACTGTGTCTATCGGGAACATAACATTTCGTGTACAGATGAGTGGACGGGTGGATAGGTGTAGGGCCTACCATTGCATCTTTGGTGACGCCATCTGTGGTACGGTCTTGATCTCACCAAGCAATCCCACCGATGGCTTGTGGTCCGTATGGACCTTGAAACATTACCCATACAGGTAACACTGAAAATGCATGACCCCCCGAAACAACTGCCAATGCTACCTTGTCCAACTATTCTTTCATTCGGCTGGGCTAAGAGTGCATCATGCAAAAACGACAGGCTTTTCATCACCGTCCATATGCTTTAGGGTTAGCACTGCACCAACACCATACGGGGAGGCATTGCAGTACAAAACTAATGCCCTCCCAGGTCTGATGTGCATTTTGATTGGCATCCCAGGGCAGGTAGTCAGAGTGTGCATGGCACAACTGGCAGGTGTGTTTACAGACATTTTTAATCTCCTCCTCTCCCAGTGTAGAATGCCCTCCTGCTTCAAATTATCCACCATTGTCCCATTCCTAAAAAGACCAAGGTAACTTGTTTGAATGACTGGCGTCCTGTCACACTCACCTCAATAATAAGCAAATGCTTTGAGAGGCTGGTCAAGGATTACATCTGCAGTTTGCTACCACCCAAACTGGACCCCCTACAATTCACCTACCGACACAGCCGATCAACAGATGACAGAATAACCACAACTCCTCACACTGTCCTTGCACACCTGGAGAAGAAGGATGCTTATGTGAGAATGCTGTTCTTGGACTACAGTTCAGCATTCAACCCATAGTTCCATCCAGGCTTGACAAGAAGCTCAGAGACCTCGGCCTTGACCCTACCTTGTGCAGCTGGATCCTGGACTTCTTGTCAGATCACCAGCAGGTCGTAGGAGTGAGCTCCCTCACCTCCAACCCTCTGATTCTCAATACAGGAGCCCCTCAGGGCTGCGGACTGAGTCCCCTCCTTTACTCTCTGTATACCCATGACTGTATCACCACCCACAGCTCCAATCTGCTAATTAAATTTGCTGACGATACTACATTGATTAGTCTAATCTCAAATAATAACGAGGTAGCCTACAGAGAAGTAGTCATCACCCTGACACAATGGTGTCAAGAAAACAATCTCTCCCTGAATGTCACAAAAACAAAGGAGCTGGTGGTGGACAATGGGAGGAATGGAGACAGGCTTACCCCTATAGACATCAATGGATCTGGGGTTGAGAGCTTTAAGTTCCTTGGCATACTCATCACCGAGGATCTCACATGGTCTGTACGTACTGGTTGTGTGGTGAAAAAAGCACAAAGTGCCTCTTTCACCTCAAGACGATTGAGGAATTTGGTATGGGCTCCCAAATCCTAAGATCTGTCTACAGGGGCATGATTGAGAGCATCCTGACTGGCTGCATCACTGCCTGGTATGGGAACTGTACCTCCCTTAATCGCAGGACTCTGCAGAGAGTGGTGCGGACAGTCCAGCGCATCTGTAGTTGTGAACTTCCCACTATTCAGGACATTTACAAGGACAGGTGTGTAAAAAGGGCCCGAAGGATCATTGACAACTGGAGTCACCCCAACTACAATCTATTCCAGCTGCTACCTTCCGGGAAACGGTACCTCAGCATAAAAGCCAGGACCAACAGGCTCCGGAACAGCTTCTTCCACCAGGCCATCAGACTGATTAATTCATGTTGAGACAGTTGTATTTCTATATTATAGTGACTATCCTGTTGTACATACTATTCATTGTAAGTTACTATAAATTGCACATTGCACATTTAGACAGAGACGTAATGTAAAGATATTTTCTCCTCATGTATATGAAGGATGTAAGTAATAAGGTCAAGTCATAATTCATATTGAATTCATTTGTTAGGCTGTCTGAAAAGCAGATTCTTTTGCCTGTTCCAACGCCACCTCATAACTTTCTTCAATAGATTGTTAAGTGAAGCAAGAAGCATGGCTGTGTCAGGCAAAAACGTGGCGTAACGAATGAACATGCCCCAAAAGGAGCAAAGTTCATGTATATGCCCTGGTGCTGGGGCTTCAAGAATGGGACAAAGCTTTTCTTTGAATGGATGTATAAATTTGGATTCAAGGTGAAAACCCATGTATTCTAGATGATTTGCCAGAAGGATACATTTCTTGTGCTTTAGTTGTAGACCAAGTTGTATCAGTTGGAGAAGTTTTATCAGGATTATTCAGGTACTTTTCTGGGGTCTTCGCGGCAGCCAGAGTATCATCTAAGTCAGTTGCTGTATTGGGCAGGTCTTTAACTCAGGATGTGATCATACATTGGAATATTGCTGGGGATGAATTTATGTCGAATGGGAGCCTTATTGGAACAAATCTTTGTGCGTTGCAATAGGAGAAAGGCTCTTGGGATGATCTTCTAGCTCAAACTGTTGGTATACATGTTCAAGGTCAAGTTTACTGAATAATGTTCTGCCTCCTAGTGCTTGGATTCACTGTGACCTTGTAAGCTCCACATATTCTTACGCTCCCATCACTCTTGGCTACCGGCACAGTTGGGGTAGCCCAATGTGAAAATCTCACAGGTTCATCGATCCTGTTTTCTTGTAATCACGTAAGCTCTGCCTCAACTTTGGGGTGAAGCATATATGGCAAGGAACGTGACTGGAAGAACTGTGACTTGACTGTGCCTGATTCTGGAAGGTGTGGCCCTTAAGCTTAACTTTATTGGGAATGGTGAAAAGTTTATAACACTTTAGTAAGCTCTTGACCAATATGTTGGTTTTCATCACCTTGGACAGGCACTTGCTGTAGCCAATTGTGCTCGAGCAGGTTCCTGCTCCCTTAGTAATATGCAGGACTAGTTGATGCAATTGATGTTTATGCTCAGGAAGATCCCTGCCACGACCAAGCAGCTGTACCTGCTCCCCTGTGTAAGTCTTCAGTCTGTAGTGCGGTGGCATAGAGTCAGAACCAAACATATCTACCCGTGTTCCTTCACTGCATTTCATAATAGCACATCCAGTGTTGAGTTCAAAGAGAATGGGTCTGCCATTACTCTTTAAAAACCATCCATACGGGGGAACTGGCCAAGTGCCCTTCCTTTTGACGAGTAGAGCAGGTGGAATTTCCGTGTCGGCAGTCGGTAAGCTTCTGGTGAAATTCACTGCAACGGTAACACCGGAAACTCAAAGTTTAATTCCCTTTTTCCTTAGCTGGGGTCACTTTGTTAACCTCTGGCACTCGTGGGTGATGGGGACATCGCCTCTCTTTGTACTTTGCACTGTTGCAACAAAACTGTATTCTTGTTATTCTGGGTTCCGCTGAAGGATCTCGGCCTGAAACGTCGACTGTACAATTTACCGTAGATGCTGCCTGGCCTGCTGGGTTCCTCGGGCATTTTGTGAGTGTTGCTCGGATTCCCAGCATCTGCAGATTTTCTCTTGTTTGCATTCTTATCTGCTGCTTCTGTGGTATTTGCAATATCAAAGGCTGACTTAAGTGTTAGCTCTGGTTCTGGCGATAGGCAACGTTGAATGCGAACATCACGCATGCTGATGACCAAGCAGTCACGTATCATATCTTCTTGAACACCATCAAAATCACAAAATTCAGTCAGTTTTCTTAATTCAGCAACAATCATTGCTACTGATTCATTTTCTAATTGAATATAAGTATAGAATCTAAAGTATTACACAATAACTGATGGTTTGGGATTGTAATGAGACCTAATTAACCTCACAAGTTCCTCATAAGATTTTGAGGAGGGCAAATTGAGACTGACCAAACTTCAGACAATGTTGTATGTTTTTTGGATTGCATACACTGAGCAGGATGCTGGCTTTTTTATTGAGCTCAGTGATGTCATTTGCCATGAAGAAACAGTCCAAATGTTTGACGTAAACATTCCAGGGCATTGTGAATTGCCACATTGCTCAACTTTTCAAATTATGCTCATTGTTCTAATGTGAAAATGTATTTCAAATGAGTGAGTGTCACAGATCCCATCCTCGTCGCCACTGTTACAATGAAGGAAAAACCCGGCAGCTAGAACAGACCATTTATTGTGCTCAGTGCAGCTGAATAGGTCACACAGAAACAATGAGCACACGTGCACAGAATTAGTAGGTCAAACGCTAATTGCTAGACAGACAAGCCTGTAAAATTGACCAATCGCGTGATGTCACATGATAATGGAGGCTCATGCAGTGGTAGGTGAGAAGAGGATCTCTATCACTGGTGGGAAGGTGGGGTGAGCGTGGATGCTCGGGAAATGGAGGAGATGCTGGTGAAGGCAGCATCAATGGTGCAGGAAGAGAAACCCCATTCTTCAAAAAAGGAGGACAGCTTTGATCTCTCTGTGATCCCATTTCTTGGCTGGTACCTTACGTCGATATTCTTTGTTGTGGATTTGATGCAGTCTTGCAGTTTTAACTTGGCATTCAGTACAAAACTGCTTGCATCTGCTCCGCAAGTTTTGACATGATGTGTGATTTTATAGATCGCGTTACTGCCACATGTCTGAACATAAACAAAGTGGATAGATAGCCTGTGACTGTACAGTGAACCTATTACATCTATCCTCTTTAGATACATGTTTATCGTGTATTGGTTTCTTAAGGTTGCCATTGTGGGGACAAGCTCCCACTGTCTATGAAATGCTCCCAATGACGTGTACCTCAAACAGCCTCTGACAACCAAGACCAGCTCCTGGCTTTCATGTGTGACTCAGCTAGTAAACCTGCTGAACTGTTTCCATTGGTACAAGGAGGATCAAAGACAGGTTACTGGTGCCTTAAAACCAGTCGCTGTGGGCAGACGGGCTCGTCAGCTGTGTTTGGCAGCTCCTACATAGAAACAAAGAAACATAGAAAACCTACAGCCCTTTGACTCACAAAGCTGTGCCCAATGTGTACTTACCTTAGAACTACCTAGGCTTACCCATAACCCTTTATTTTTCTAAGCTCCATGTACCTATCCAGGACTCTCCTAAAAGACCCTATCATTTCTGCCTCCGCCAGCAACCCATTCCACACATTCACCACTCTCTGCGTAAAAAACTTACCCCTGACATCTCCTCCATACCTACTTCCAAGCACCTTAAAACTATGCCCTTTCATGCCAGCCATTTCAACCCTGGGAAAAAGCCTCTGGCTATCCACACGATCAATACCTCTCATTATCTTGTACACCTCTATCAGGTCACCTCTCATCCTTCGTCGCTCCAAGGAGAAAAGGCTGAGTTCACTCAATCTGTTTTCATAAGGCAAGCTCCCCAATCCAGGCAACATCCTTGTAAATCTCCTCTGCACCCTTTCTATGGTTTCCACATCCTTCCTGTAGTGAGGCGACCAGAACTGAGCACAGTACTCCAAGTGGGGTCTGACCAGGGTCCTATATTGCTGCAACATTACCTCTTGGCTCTTAAACTCAATCCCACGGTTGATGAAGGCCAATGCACTGTGTACTGTATAAAGGAATACGGTGCTCCTCTGGAAGAAGGAAAACTCTGATCTCAAAGCTCCACTGCCTTGCAGCCTTACCCACTCAAGTGGAAGACTTTAGCATTAAAAACCCAGAGCTGAAGTCTCTAAGGCAGCCCTTCATTGAGTTCAACTCTGACTGGCAACTCCTGTGACGCTGCAGGCACTGAACTGTATCAGTGTCTGCTGTTCCTTTGGATTCATCAGCTGCGTGGAGAGGGAGTATCCACTAATGGGCAACAGCTTGCTCTCCATATCAGAATGCCCTTATCTCAGACAGTGACGACACAGACAGCTGGGAAGCAGCATCCATGCTCAACACCGACCAATGGAAGGCCTCTCACATATCTGAGTAGCGAGTCACTTGTAAACATCGGCTTACTCTCGTCGGCTAGCTGGTGACTCAGCATTAAAAGCAATCGTCTTGTGATTGCCCCTTTAAACATCACCCGGATTTGCTCTACAAATGGAGACCAGATGTGAAGACATCTGATTCCACTACTCATTCATAAAACGTGTTATTCTCCATGAGAAAGCTGTCTTCACTACATCTGGGCAGCACAAAGTTCTTTATAGCTGATGAAATTCCTTTGAAGTATACTCACAGAGAAATGCCGCAAATAGCAATGTTTTAATGAACAGAAAATCTGCTTTTGGTGATGTTGATTGAAGACTAAACATTGGCTTCAGGATCCTGGTGAGATAGAAACATATACAGTCAGAAAAAGCCACTGGTTCCAGCAGATCCATGTTGATCATTGGCCACTCATTTACCCCCATCACAGTTATCTAGTCCTTCTGCCCACTGAATACATGCGACGGCCCAGTCTATCACGGGGAAGGCTTCCACACCATTGAGCACTGTCACAGGAAAGCTGCATCCATTATCAGAGACCCCACCATCCAGGCCAGGCTTTCTTCTCGCTGCTGCCATCAGGAGGGAGCTACAGGAGCCTCAGGACCCACACCACCAGGTTCAGGAATAGTCATTACCCCTCAACCACCAGGTTCCTGAACCAGTGGGGATAACTTCATTCAACTTCACTTGCCCCATCACTGAACTGTTCCAAAAAAGGACCCCCTTTATTCTCAGTATGCTTCCCACCAGTCAGCTGATATACCAACGTAGATAGAAGCTTTCCTGTAATTCCGTCGGCTCTTATCTTGTTATGCAACCTCATGCGCACAGCTTGTCAAAGGCCTTCTGAAAATCCAACATCCACCAATGCTCTTTTGTCTATCCTGCCTGTTATTCAATCAAAGAATTCCAACGGAGTTGTCAGGCAAGGTTCCCCCTTAATAAAACTGTGCTGACCCGTATGTGGAAGGAAACCCGAGCACCCGGAGGAAACCCCTACAGTCACAGAGAGAATGTAGAAGCTCCCTCACAGAGAGCATTGTGAATTGAACCCCAGCCTTCTGATCACGTGAAGCATTATGCAAACTGCTGCACTACCATGCCATGGGCCAAGGGGCCAGTTGCAGTGCTGTACTGTTTTTGTCCCCTTGTTTGACGTATTCCATTAGTACAAATATCTCACCATTGATCCTGCCAAGTCCCCTCAGCAGCTTCTATGTTTCAGTAAGATTACTCATTGTTCTACAAAACTCCGAAGAATATCGATCCAAATCCAGAGGGTCCAGAGGAGGTGTACAAGAATGATCCTGGGAATGAAAGGGTTAACATATGAGGAGCGTTCGATGGCTTTGGGCCTGTTTGCACTGGAGTTTAGAAGAATGAGAGGGTGGGATTTATTGAAACCTATCAAATATTAAAAGACCTAAATAGAGTGGACGTGGAGAGGATGTTTCCTCTGGTGGGGGGAGTCCAGGATCAGAGGGCACAGCCTCAGAATAGAGGGATGTCTGTTCAGAACAGGCACAAGGAGGAATTTCTTTTGCCAGAGGGTGGTGAATCTGTGGAATTTGTTGCCCCAGATGGCTGTGGAGGCCAAGTCGTTAGGTATATTTAAAGTGGAAGTTGATAGGTTCATGGTTAGTCAGAGTGTCAAAGGTTACGGGGAGAAGGCAGCAAAATGAGGTTGAGAGGGATATTAAATCAGCCGTGATGGACTGGAAGAGCAGGGTCAAATTGCCAAATGGCCTCATTCTGATCCTATGACTTATGGTCTCATTAAATTTTTTGAAGCTATGAGTTGTATAGTACAGGCCATTTGGCCCATCATATCCTTGATGACCTTCAAGCAATCACTGATGGTCATCCTATTTACCAGTACTTGCACTTTAGGCCCCTGTGCCTTGTCAATTCTAAAACCCGTCCAGTTGCCTCCGAGATGAGAGAGTCTTGCACCAACTCTGTTCAGACAATATATTCCAGATTTCAAGCATCCTTTGGGTGAGAATATTGTTCTTCTGACCCCCTCTAATTAAGTTCAAGTTTATTGTCATTTGACAGTACGTAAGTACAACCAAACGAAACAATATTCCTCCAGACCACGGTACAACCACAAAACTTATATCACACGCATCACTTAAACCAAAATATTTCCACAATTGAGTTAACAAAATACAATTCAAAGTGCACATAGTGTGAAGCACAAGTAACCAGTAAACAACTCACTATTCTAGTGACCTTGGTGGTGGTCGTCTCACTATTGATTTGTCTTGCAGCCAGGGTGAAGAAGCTGTTTCCCGGTCTGGCAGTCCTAGTCCTGATCCTCCTATACCTCCTTCCTGATAGTAGCGGGTCAAAAAGATTCAGGGATGGGTGGTAAGGATCCTCAACAATGCTTCACGCCCTTGGTGTACAACACTCCCAGTAAATATCAGAAAGGGGGGAGAGGGAGACCCTGGTGATCCTCTGTACAGTCATGTGGTCAGATGTCTTGCAACTTCCCTGCCACATAATGATGCAGCCAGACAGCACGGGTAAAGAGCAAACAGTACAGTAATCCCCTTGTACTTCACAGACAATCTCTCTCCTTTGTTCCATGTACCTCTGCTAAGGGGATTTAATTGATGGTTTGGAAGAAATGGCAGATGTTCCATTTTGCTCTTTAGTGCCTGTTTTTTTGTATGAAGTCTGTTATGTTACTTCTGTTTAAACATACTGTGGGTTAACAGTAAAGAATCATATTCTGGAAGAATTAGAGAACTTTTATTTACAGTAATAAGACCACAAGACAAAGGAGCAGAAGTCGGTCATTCGGCCCATCGAGTCTGCTCCACCATTTTATCGTGAGCTGATCCATTCTCCCATCTAGTCCCACTCCCCTGCCTTCTCACCATAACCTTTGATGCCCTGGCTACTCAGATACCTATCAATCTCTGCCTTAAATACACCCAATGACTTGGCCTCCACTGCTGCCCGTGGCAACAAATTCCATAGATTCACCACCCTCTGGCTAAAAAAATTTCTTCGCATCTCTGTTCTGAATGGGCGTCCTTCAATCCTTAAGTCATGCCCTCTCGTCCTCTCGTACTAGACTCCCCTATCATGGGAAACAACTTTGCCACATCCACTCTGTCCATGCCTTTCAACATTCGAAATATTTCTATGAAGTCCCCCCTCATTCTTCTAAACTCCAAGGAATACAGTCCAAGAGCGGACAAACGTTCCTCATATGTTAACCCTCTCATTCACAGAATCATTCTAGTGAATCTTCTCTGAACCCTCTCCAATGTCAGCACAAACTTTCTTAAATAAGGAGCCCAAAACTGCACACAGTACTCCAAGTGAGGTCTTAACAGCGCCTTATAGAGCCTCAACATCACATCCCTGCTCCTATACTCTATTCCTCTTGAAATGAATGCCAACATTGCATTCGCCTTCTTCACCACTGACTCAACCTGGAGGTTAACCTTAAGGGTATCCTGCACAAGGACTCCCAAGTCCCGTTGCATCTCAGAACTTTGAATTCTTTCCCCACTTAAATAATAGTCTGCCCATTTATTTCTTCTGCCAAAGCGCATAACCATACACTTTCCACATTGTACTTCATTTGCCACTTCTTTGCCCATTCTCCCAATCTATCCAAGTCTCTCTGCAGACTCTCTGTTTCCTCAGCACTACTGGCCCCTCCACCTATCTTTGTATCATCAGCAAACTTAGCCACAAAGCCATCTATTCCATAATCCAAATCGTTGATGTACAACGTAAAAAGAAGCGGCCCCAACACGGACCCCTGTGGAATACCACTGGTAACCAGCAGCCAACCAGAATGGGATCCCTTTATTCCCACTCTCTGTTTCCTGCCAATCAGCCAACGCTCTACCCATGTATGTAACTTTCCCATAATTCCCTGGACTCTTATCTTGTTAAGCAGCCTCATGTGTGGCACCTTGTCAAAGGCCTTCTGAAAATCCAAATATACAACATCCACTGCATCTTCCTTGTCTAGCCTACTCGTAATTTCCTCAAAAAATTGCAATAGGTTTGTCAGACAGTATTTTCCTTTAAGGAATCCATGCCGAGTTCTACCTATCTTGTCATATGCCTCCAGGTACTCCGTAACCTCATCCTTGACAATCGACTCCAACCACTTCCCAACCACCGATGTCAAGCTAACAGGTCTATAATTTCCTTTTTGCTTCCTTGCCCCTTCTTAAACAGTGGAGTGACATTTGCAATCTTCCAGTTCTCCAGAACTATGCCAGAATCTATCGACTTTTGAAAGATCATCTCTAATGCCTCCGCAATCTCCACAGCTACTTCCTTCAGAACACCAGGGTGATTCCATCTGGTCCGGGAGATTTATCTACCCTTAGACTATTCAGCTTCCTGAGTACTTTCTCTGTCATAATTGTGACTGCGCACACTTCTCTTCCCTGCCACCCTTGAGTGTCCGGTATCATGCTGACTTCCTCAGTGAAGACTGATGCAAAATACTCATTCAGTTCCTCTGCCATCTCCTCATCTCCCATTACAATTTCTCCAGCATCATTTTCTATCGGCCCTATATCTACTGTCACCTGTCTTTTACTCTTTATATACTTGAAAAAGCTTTTAGTTCCTCTTTGCTAGCTTCCTTTCATAGTTCATCTTTTCCCTCTTAATGACCTTTTTAGTTTCCTTTTGCAAGCTTTTAAAAACTTCCCAATCCTCTGTCTTCCCACTAATCTTTGCTTCCTTGTATGCCCTCTCCTTTGCTTTAACTTTGGTTTTGACTTCTCTTGTCAGCCATGGTTGCATCCTTTTTCCACTTGGAAATTTCTTCTTTTTTGGAATATACCTGTCTTGCACCTTCCTCACTTCTTGCATAAACTCCAGCCACTGCTGCTCTGCTGTCATTTCCGCTAGTGTCCCTTTCCAGTCAACTTTGACCAGTTCCTCTCTCATGCCACTGTAGTTTCCTTTACTCCACTGAAACACCGACACATTGGATTTCGGCTTCTCTTTTTCTAATTTCATAGTGAACTCAATCATGTTATGATCACTGTCTCCTAAGGGTTCCTTCACCTCAATCTCTCCAATCACCTCCGGTTCATTACACAATACCCAATCCAGTACAGCCGATCTCCTAGTGGGCTCAACAACAAGCTGTTCTAAAAAGCCATCTTGCAGACATTCTACAAATTCTCTCTCTTGAGATCCAGTGCTGACCTGATTTTCCCAATCTACTCGCATGTTAAAATTCCCCACAATTATCATAACACTGTCCTTCTGACAAGCCTTTTCTATTTCCAGTTGTAATTTGTAGTCCACATCCCTGCAGCTGTTTGGAGGCCTATAAATAACTGCCATCAGGGTCCTTTTACCCCTGCTATTCCTTAGCTCAACCCATAAAGATTCTGCACCTTCCGATCCTATGTGTCCTCTTTCTAATGATTTAATATCATTTCTTACCAATAAAGCCATGCCTCCCCCTCTGCCTATCTGCCTATCCTTCCAATACACCGTGTATCCTTGGACATATATCCATATATCCTTAATATACAAACATGTCTTAACTCAGCCATGTGCTGGAACATTCTGGCAATCCTGCACATGCTCAGTGCTCTGTCCAATCATGTACTGGCACATCATTGCACGTGACATCACCACATCTTCCTTTCCTTAAAAAGAAAACCAATTAACAATGTTAATCAAAGCAAATGCATAATTCAACAAGTCTCTGTCAGTCTCTCTGTGGGTTTACGAACACAAGTAGACCTTCTAAGTGGTACACACAGATCTTATGTGTCCCTGTTATTATTTACATGTTTTGTCTCGTCTGCATCAGTTAACTGAAACTCTGAAGTTGGCTGTTTCTTGAGGTCTTTGCGATTTCTTCTTAACACTGCTCCTTCTTCTGTTTGGACCATGTATGATCTGGGTTGTGCTTCTTCAAGTGCTGTAGCTTTCTGTATCCATGTGTTCATTTTGTCTTGTATCCTCACGTCATCTCCCTGATGCAGTTCAGGTAATGGACAAGGACATCTATCAAAGTATATTTTCTACTTTGCTTTGTGTTCATCTTTCCATCTTTTCACTTGTTCACCTTCTCAGAAGGCTCTTATCCGTTGGCAGATTAGATCTCAAACGTCGTCCCATCAAGAGCTGAGCAGGCGAAAATCCACATTCAAGTAGAGTATTGCAGCAGGCTAACAAGGCTTTATAAAATTCACTTCCACTGTCTTTTGCTTTGTGCATCAGTTTCTTGACAATTCCTACCGATTTCTCAACTAATCCATTGGACTGAAGGAAAAATGGACTAGATGTTGTATGAACAAAGCCCCATTCATGAGCAAAATGTTTCATACGTTCACTGCTGAATTGTGGACCATTGTCTGTGAAAACTTCATCAGGTACACCATGTCTTGAAAAAAATGATTTCATGCATGTAATTACATTTTCTGCAGTTGTTCTGCCCAGGCAACACACTTCAGGATACAATGAGTATTAATCTGTTATTAATAGAGAGTCTTTGTTGTTAGTTATAAAAAGATCAACGCCTACCTTCTGAGGATTCGGGTGTGGATGCAGTGGCTCCTTAGGGTTGCTAAATTGGTATTTAAGGCATGTTTGACAAGAAGACACCAATTCTGCAATCTCTGGGTTAGTGCTTGTACCATCACTTGAAAATATGTGCGTTTACTGTATGTCCTCTAGGTGAACTCCTTGCAAGTTGTGCTAGAAGAAAGATCAATCTTCCACAAGAAAACTGTTTGGGCCCATTTCACAGTGCTATTTTAACGCTCCGTGAAATTTCAAGTGTCTCTTCCAACCTTGGATTTGATTTTATTTTACAGCTGTTGTTTCCATTCTTGTCTTTAATTATTTAAAATTATGACAAATTCAGAAAAAACTCCGCAAGGACATTAGAATGGATCAGGAACAGGCCATGCAGTAACTGTGGAGGAGAATAAACAGTCGATATTTTGGGGCAGTCCCGATGAAGAGTCTTGGACCAGGGCATCGACTGTTTATTCCCCTCCATAGATGTGGCCTGACTTGGTGGGTTCTTCTGGCATTTTGTGTCTGTTGCTCTGGATTTCCAGCATCTGCAGAATCTCATGATACTTAGGAACAAGCCACGGACTCAGACCTTCTCCACTGTTCAAGAGAATCATGGCTAATATTATCATTGCCTTCAGCTTAATTTACTTGTCTGATTCCCACAATGTTTCATCCCACTTCTGACACCATGTTATGTAACTTCTGTTTAAACGTACCGTGGGTTAACAATAAAGAATCAGATTCTGGAAGAATTAGAGAACTTTTATTTACAGTAATAAACAAACACGTCTTAACCCAGCCACGTGCTGGAACATTCTGGCGATCCCGTGCATGCTCAGTGCTCTGTCCAATCGTGTACTGGCACATCATTGCACGTGATATCACCACAAAGTCTGGATATTAGTTTGCTTTGTACTTGTTTTAAAGTCTGTGTCTGACACTGGGTTTCTGAGAATTGGGATGAATTTCCATTAGCCTCTTGGCTTTAAGTTTTGTGATGGGAAGTTACGTGGATTCATTGTATTGCTGCTCCCGTTCCAAACACTGAATAACTTCTGATTCATTGTTGCAATAACACCCGAATAATTGGTCACCGTTGGGTGGAGTGGGTCATCTTTCAATGAAGCAAAGTCCCTGATGCCCTCTTGCTCTGAGGCCTTCTGTTTTATTTTCCAGAGACTGTACATTTGCCAGCAGAATAGTTGGGAGTGGGAGCAGCAGTACAATGCGATACATGATGATACAGAAAAAGAACTGAATTGCAGTAAGTATATTAAATAATTAAATTAAGATAAGTGGTGCAAAAACAGAAATTTAAAAAAAGTAGTAAGGGAGTGTTCATGTGTTCAATGTCCATTTAGGAATCGGATGGCAGAGGGGAAGAAGCTGTTCCTGAATCGCTGAGTGTGTGCCTTCAGGCTTCTGTACCTCCCACCTGATAGTAACAATGGGAAGTGGGCATGTTCTGGGTGGTTGGGGTCCTTGATGATGGAAGCCGCTTTTCTGAGGCACTGCTCCTTGAAGATGTCTTGGATCATACAGAGTCTAGTACCTATGATAGACCTGACTAGTTTTATAACTTCAATCCTGTGCAGTAGTCCCCACCACTGCAGCCAGTCAGAATGCTCTCCATAGTACATCTGTAGGAGTTTTCTAGTGTTTTAGGTGACAAACCAAAACTCCTCAAACTCCTAATGAAATATAGCCGCTATTTTGCCTTATTTATAACTGCATCAATATGTCCGGACCAGGTTAGATCCTCAGGTATTGACACCCAGGAACTTGAAATTTCTCACTCTCTCCACTTCTGATCTCTCTATAAAGTTTGGTTTGTGTTCCACTGTCTTAAGCTTTCTGTCTTACTGATGCTAAGTACAAGGTTGTTGTTGTGACACAACTCAGCTAACTGGTATATCTCGCCCCTTTACACCTTCTCATCGCCATCTGAGATTCTGTCGACAATGACTGTATCATCAGTACATCTTATGGTGGCATTTGACACACAGTCATGGGTATAGAGAGGGTAGAGCAGTGGGCTAAGCACACGCCCCTGAGGTGTGCCAGTGATGATCGTCAGTGAGGAGGATATGCTATTACCAATCCGCACTGATTGCGGTCTTCCGGTTAGGAAATTGAGGATCAGTTGCAGGGGGAGGTACAGAGGCCCAGGTTCTGTAGCTTATTGATCAGGACTATAGGAATGATGTTGTTTAACGCTGATCTAAGGTCAATGAACAGCATCCTACATACTGTAAGTATGTGTATTGTCCAGGTGATCCAAGGTCACACGGAGAGCCATTGAGATCGTGTCCACTATTGTATGTGTATTGTCCAGGTGATCCAAGGTCACACGGAGAGCCATTGAGATCGTGTAGACCTATTGTGGCGATAGGCAAATTGCAGCAGGTCCAGGTCCCCGCTGAGGCACGAGTTGCTTCTAGCCATGAGCAACCTCTCAAAGCATTTCATTACCATAGATGTGAGTGCTACTGGCCTAAAGTCATTAAGGTAGTTCACACTGCTCCACCATTTTGTGTGTGTTACTTGGATTTCCAGCATCTGCAGATTATCTCTTGTTTGTGATCACTCTGCTCTTCTTGGGCACTGGTATAATTGTTGTCCTTTTGAAGCAGCTGGACCCTGAATGAGAGATTGAAAATGTCTTTGAATACCCCTATCAGTCAGTTGGATGTTTTCAGACCCTTACCAGGTAGTCCATCAGGGTCTGCCGCCTTGTGAGAGTTCATCCTCCTTAAGTTCTGCTCCACCATTCCATCATGGCTGATCCCGGATCCCACTCAACCCCATTCATCTGTCTTCTCGCCTTTGAGGCCCTGACTAATCAGGAAACTATCAAATTCCGTTTTAAATATACGCAGGGACTTGGTCTCCACCGCAGTCTGTGGCAGAGCATTCCACAGATTCACCACTCTCTAGCTAAAAAAAATTCCTCCTTACTTCTGTTCTAAAAGATCACTCCTAAATTTTGAAGCTGTGCTGGATACCCTCACCATAGGAGACATCCTCTCCACGTCCACCCCATCTAGTCCTTTCAATGTTTGGTAAGTTTCAGTGAGATCCCACTGCATTCTTCCGAATTCTAGTGAGTACAGGCCCAAAACTATCAAACATTCCTCATATGTTAATCCCTTTATTCCTGGAATTATCATCATGAACCTCCTCTAGACTCTGTCCAATGACAACACACCCTTTCTGAGATATGGGGCCCAAATTTGTTGATATACTCCAAGTACGGCCTGACTAGTGTCTTATAAAGCTTCAGCATTATCTCCTTGCTTTTGTATTCTATTCCCCTTGAAATAAGTACCAACATTACATTTAAAAACATAAGAAATAGGAGCAGGAGTCGGCCATCTGGCCCGTCGAGCCTGCTCCGCCATTAAATAAGATCATGGTTGATCTGCCATGGACTCATCTCCACCTACCTGCCTTTTCCCCCCAACCCTTAATTCCACTTCTATGCAAAAATCTATCCAACCTTGTCTTAAATATATTTACTGAGGCAGCCTCTGCTGCTGCATTGGGCAGAGATTTCCACAGATTGCGTAGGTTTGCCTTCTTTATCACAGACTCAACCTGTAAATTAATCTTCTAGGAGTCTTGCACGAGGACTCCTAAGTCCTTCTAATGTTTGAATTTTCTCCCCGTTTAGATAATAGACTGCACTGTTGTTCCTTTTATCAAATGCATTATCATACATTTCACCACGGTGTATTCCATTTGTGAATTTTTTGCCCGTTCTTCCAATAGCTGCTGCAATCATGTTGCTTCCTCAGCACTATCTACCTCTCCACCTATCTTCGTATCATCTGCAAACTTCGTCAGAGAGCCATCGATTCCATTCTAAATCATTGACAAGCAATGTGAATACTGACCTCTGAGGAACACCACTAGACACTGGCAGCCAACCAGAAAAGGCCCCCTTTATTCCCACTCACTGCCTCCTGCCTGTCAGACATTCCTCTGTCCATGCCAGTATCTATTCTGTAACATCATATGATTTTATCTTGTTAAGCAGACTCATGTGTGTGTCACCTTATCAAATGCCTTCTGGAAATCCAAGTAAATGGCATCCATTGCCTTTCCTTTGTCCGCCCTGCTTGTTATTTCCTCGAAGGACTCTAACAGATTTTTCAGGCAAGATTTCCCTTTACAGAAACTATGCTGACTTTGACTTATTTTATCATTAGTCTCTAAGCAGCCCGAAACTTCATTCTTAATAACAGTCGCCAACACTTTCCCTGCCTCTGAGGTTAGGCTAACTAGCCTATAATTTTCCAGTCCTCCTGGACCACCACAATCCGATGTGATTCTTAAAAGATCGTGACAAATGCAAATGTTATCTCTTCAGCAGCCTCTATCAGGACTCTGGGATGTAGTTCATCTTGCCCAGGTGACTTATTCACCTTAAGACCTTTGAGATTGTAATAGCAATGACACTCACTCCTGCTCCCTGCCACTCACGGACCTCTGGCACACTGCTGCTGTATTCCACAGTGAAGACAGATGCAAATTACCCATTGAGTACATCTGCCATTTCTTTGTCCCCCATTACTACCTCACCAGCATCATATTCCAGTGGTCCAATATTAACTCTCACCTCTCTTTTACTCTTTATATAACTGAAAAAACTTTTAGTACCCTGCTTTATATTTTTGGCTAGTTTGCCCTCATATTTTATCTTTTCCCTTCTTATAGCTTTTTTAGTTACCTTTTATTGGATTTTAAAACTTCCCAATCATCCAACTACCCACTCACTTTTGCTACCTTATATGCCCTTTTATGCCACCCTTAACTTCCCTTGTCACCAACAGTTGCCTACCGCTGCCATTTGAGAACTTCTTCTGTGGGACATATCTATCCTGCACCTTGTGAACTATTCCCAGAAACTTCAGCCATCTTTGTTCTATCGTCATCCCCACCAGTATCCTCCGCCAATTCACCTGGGTAAGCTCCTCTCTCATGCCTCCATAGTTCCCTTTACTCCATTGTGATACTGATACACGTGACTTATGCTTCTCCCTCTCAAATTGCAGTATGAATTCAATCACAGTATGATCACTGCCTCCTGAGGGTACTTTTATGTTAAACTGACTAATAAAATCTGGGTTATGACACAACACCCAACCTAAGATAGCCTTTCCCCTAGTAGACTGAAGCACAAGCTGCTCTAAAAAGCCATCTTGTAGGCATTCAACAAATTCCCTCTCTTGTGAACTGACACCATCCAGATTTTCCCAATCCCCTTGTATATTGAAGTCCTCCATTACAATTATGACATTACCCTTATTACATGCCTTTTCCAGCTCACTTTGCAATCTCAACCCCACATCTTGGCTACTGTTTGGAGGCCTATTTATGGTTCTCATAATGGTTTTTTTAAACCCTTCCAGTTTCTTAACTCCACCCACAAAGATTTGATATTCGCTGATCCTATGTCACCTCTTTCTAAAGATATAATTCCATCTCTCACCAACAGAGCCACACCACTCCCTATGCCTTCCTGCCTGTCCTTTCAATACAAAGTATATCCTTTGATGCTAAGCTCCCAAGTATGGCCTTCTTTCAGCCACGACTCAGTGATGCCCATAACGTGATACTGACCAACCTCTAATTGTGTCACAAGTTTGTCCACCTTATTCTGAGTGCTACGTGCATTTAAATACTGCACCTTCAGTCCTGCATTCTTTGCCCTTTTGAATTTTTCCTCTGTGGTACAATTTAACTCTTTGCTCTGTCTGCATTTGTACCCAATCATTGGCTTGTCCTTCCTTACATTCATGTTACACCCATCATCTACTTGTAAACCTGCTGGCTCATCCTCAGCTCTATCATGTTGGTTCCCATCTTCCTGCCATTTTAGTTTAAACCACTCCTGTCTGCTCTAGTAAATCTGCCCGCAAGAATGTTGGACCCCTCGGATTCAAGTGCAACCTGTCCTTTTTGCACAGGCCCCCCGCTCCAATTCTTCAGCCATACATTTATCTACCACCTCATTCTATTCCTAGCCTCACCGTTGTGTGGCGTAGCAATCCTGAGATTACTACCTTTATTCTGTTTTCAGGACCTCCTCCCTTTTTCTACCTATGTTGTTGGTACCAATATGTACCATGACTTCTGGCTGCTCACCTTCCCTTTTCAAGATACTGTAGATGTTTTCAGAGATATCGTGGACCCTGGCGCCTGGAAGGCAAACCAGCAGTCACGTTTCTTTTTCACGTCCACAGAATCATCTATCTGTCCCTCTAACTATGAAGTCCCCTATTACTGCTGCCATCCTCTTCGTTTCCCTACCCTTCTGAGCCACAGGGCCAGACTCAGTGCCAGGGGCGTGACCGCTGTTGCTTCCCCCAGGTAGGTCTCCCACATCCCTTCACCCCACAATACTCAAAATGGAGTACTTATTGTTGAGGGGGACGGCCACAGGGATGCTCTCCACTATCTAACATTCTCCCTTTCCTCTCCTGACAGTCTCCCATTTATCTATCTCCTGTAGTCCTGGGGTGACTACCTCCCTGTAGCTCCTGTCTATCACTGCCTCACTTTCCCTGACAAGCTGAAGGTCATTGAGCTGCAGCTCCAGTTCCCTAACACGGTTCATAAGGAGCTGTATCTTAATGCACGTGGTGCAGATGTGGCCATCAGGGAGGCT
The DNA here is from genome assembly GCF_030028105.1 of Mobula birostris. Classification (NCBI taxonomy): domain Eukaryota; kingdom Metazoa; phylum Chordata; class Chondrichthyes; order Myliobatiformes; family Myliobatidae; genus Mobula; species Mobula birostris. The sequence continues at coordinate 4,281,170 of NC_092381.1, forward strand.
GGGAGTTCCCCAAAGTCCCGCATCTGACACCCAGAGCAGAACACTGGCCCTGTAGACGTACTCTGTATTTTCTCAAGAGTTAGATAGAAATAAGGAATGAAATTACCTGCTTACCTTGCCTCCACCTGTTTGTGCCGATCTCTTGTTGAGCCAAAGCCTTACCACTCTGACCATGGTTGCTCCACCAGTTGGTACCCGGCTTTTTTGGAGACTGTTTTTATAGCTCTTCGCCGGACTTATGCAGGAATGCTTCTACTACCCCATCGCCGTTCTCCAATCAAAGACATCACTCTCTACGTCGAAAACCTGCCCCTCACATCTCCTTCGAAGTTACCTCCTCTCACCTTAACTGCATGCCCTCTGGTGCTATCTCAATCCGGCTGGTGGCGCGATGGGATCAGCGCCAGACTCCGGAGCGGAGGTTCCCGAGTTCAAATCCAGGTCGGGCCACCCCTGAGCACGCTTTCCATCCATGCCGGGTTGAGCGTCGAGCTAGCCACTCGGCCTTGTGAAAAAAAAGGGTCGAGTCAGGAACGTTCATATCGTGACCCGGTTAATCCGAAAGGAGACCAATCCTGACACCACGCGCCAGACAGGAATGGCTGATTGTCTGGTGCGACACGCAAAAGAGAAAAAAATCTCAATCCTGGGAAGTAACATCAATTCTCCTCATAATCTGTTACTAAGGACCTCCACCACCCAGGACATGCTTTCTTCTCGTTGCTACCATCAAGGAGAAGATACGGGAACCTGAAGACACACATTCAATGTTTTAAAAGCAATTTCCATCAGGTATCTGAATGAACAATGAACCCATGAACACTATCACACTATTTTTTTCCTCCTCACTTTCTTTGCACTACTTATTTAGTTTAAAATTTATATAAATATGCTATGTCTTCCTTATTGTAATTTATAGTCTTTTAATTATGTATTTTGTAATTACTGCTGCTGCAAAACAAGAAATTTCAAGGAAAGGCTATCTTAGATTGGGTGTTGTGTAATAACCCAGATCTTATTAGGGAGCTTAACGTAAAGGAACCCTTATGAGGCATGATCATAATATGATTGAATTCATACTGCAATTTGAGAGAGAGAAGTATAAGTCACATGTATCAGTGTCGCAATGGAATAAAGGGACTTATAGAGGTGTGAGAGAGGAGCTTGCCCAGGTGAATTGGAGGACGATACTGGCGGGGATGACGACAGAACAAAGGTGGCTGAAGTTTCTGGGAATAGTTCACAAGGTCATAGTCATAATCATAGTCATACTTTATTGATCCCGGGGGAAACTGGTTTTCGTTACAGTTGCACCATATATAATAAATAGTAATAAAATCATAAATAGTTAAATAGTAATATGTAAATTATGCCAGGAAATAAGTCCAGGACCAGCCTATTGGCTCAGAGTGTCTGACCCTCCAAGGGAAGAGTTGTAAAGTTTGATGGCCACAGGCAGGAATGACTTCCTATGACGCTCTGTGCTGCATCTCGGTGGAATGAGTCTCTGGCTGAATGTACTCCTGTGCCCACCCAGTACATTATGTAGTGGATGGGAGACATTGACCAAGATGGCATGCAACTTGGACAGCATCCTCTTTTCAGACACCACCGTCAGAGAGTCCAGTTCCATCCCCACAACATCACTGGCCTTACGAATGAGTTTGTTGATTCTGTTGGTGTCTGCTACCCTCAGCCTGCTGCCCCAGCACACAACAGCAAACATGATCGCACTGGCCACCACAGACTCGTAGAACATCCTCAGCATCGTCCGGCAGATGTTAAAGGACCTCAGTCTCCAGGTACAGTCTGGATATCTATCCAGGTGTGGGATAGATATGTCCCACAGAAGAAGTTCTCAAATGGCAGCGGTAGGCAACTGTTGGTGACAAGGGAAGTTAAGGGTGGCATAAAAGGGCATATAAGGTAGCAAAAGTGAGTGGGAAGTTGGAAGATTGGGAAGTTTTTAAAATCCAACAAAAGACAACTAAAAAAGCCTCAAGAAGGGAAAAGATGAAATATGAGGGCAAATTAGCCAAAAATATAAAGCAGGATACTAAATTTTTTTTCAGTTATATAAAGAGTAAAAGGGAGATGAGAGTTGATATTGGACCACTGGAAAATGATGCTGGTGAGGTAGTAATGGGGGACAAAGAAATGGCAGATGTACTCAATGGGTAATTTGCATCTGTCTTCACTGTGGAATACAGCAGCAGTGTGCCAGAGGTCCGTGAGTGTCATTGCTGTTACTAAGGAAAAAGTGCGAGGCAAACTCAAAGATCTTAAGGTGGATAAGTCACCAGTACGAGATGGACTACATCCCAGAGTCCTGAGAGAGGTTGCTGAAGAGATGATGGATGCATTGACCTGGCTTTGTCCCCAAGGACTGGGAGACTGCAAATGTCACTCCACTCTTTAAGAAGGGAGGAAGGCAAACAAAAGGAAATTATACAAAGGAAATGAAGTGAGCCTAACCTCAGTGGTGGGGAAAGTGTTTGAGTCCATTAATAAGGACAAGGTTTCAGGGTACTTGGAGACTAATGACAAAATAAGTCCAAGTCAGCATGGTTTTTGTAAAGGGAAATCTTGTTTGACAAATCTGTTAGAATTCTTCAAGGAAATAACAAGCATGGTGGGCAAAGGAGAGGCAGTGGAAGTCATTTACTTAGATTTTCAGAGCGTATTTGATATGGTGCCTCACATGAGGCTGCTTAACAAGATAAAATCCTATGGTGTTACAGGAAAGATACTGGCATGGACAGAGGAATGGCTGACAGGCAGGAGGCAGTGAGCGGGAATAAAGGGGGCCTTTTCCGGTTGGCTGCCATTGACTAGTGATGTTCCTCAGGGGTCAGTATTGGGACCGCTACTTTTCTCATTGTTTGTCATTGATTTCAACAATGGAATTGATGGCTTTCTGATATAGTTTGTGGATGATACAAAGATAGGTGAAGGGGTAGGTAGTGCTGAGGAAGCAATGCAATTGCAGCAGGACTTAGACAAATTGGAAGAATCAGCAATAAAGTGGCAAATGGAGTAGTGTTGGGAAATAAATGATAATGCGTTCTGGTAAATGGAACAATAGTGCAGACTATTATCTAAATGGGGAGAAGGTTCAACCATCGGAGATGCAAACGGACTTGGGAATCCTCGTGCTAGACTCCCAGAAGGTTAAATCACAGGTTGAGTCTGTGCTAAAGAATGTAAATGCAATGCTGGCATTTATTTCAAAGGGAATAGAATATAAAAGCAAGGAGACAATGCTGAAGCTTTATAAGACACTAGTCAGGCTGCACTTGGAGTATTGTCAACAGTTATGGGGCCCTTATCTTGGAAAGGATGTGTTATCATTGGAGAGAGTCTGGAGGAAGTTCACGAGGATGATTCCAGGAATGAAGGGGTTAACATAAGAGGAGTGTTTGATGATTCGTCACCACCTTTGATTTGGCTAAATACAGTGGGGCCATCATAGAATATAGAATAGTACAGCACATTACAGGCCCTTCGGCCCACAATGTTGTGCTGACCCGCAAACCCTGCCTCCCATATAACCCCCCACCTTAAATTCCTTCATATACCTGTCCAGTAGTCTCTTAAACTTCACTAGTGTATCTGCCTCCACCACTGACTCAGGCAGTGCATTCCACGCACCAACCACTCTCTGAGTAAAAAAACCTTCCTCTAATATCCTCCTTGAACTTCCCACCCCTTACCTCAAAGCCATGTCCTCTTGTATTGAGCAGTGGTGCCCTGGGGAAGAGGTGCTGGCTATCCACTCTATCTATTCCTCTTATTATCTTGTACACCTCTATCATGTCTCCTCTCATCCTCCTTCTCTCCAAAGAGTAAAACCCTAGCCCCCTTAATCTCTAATTATAATGCATAGTCTCGAAACCAGGCAGCATCCTGGTAAATCGCCTCTGTACCCTTTCCAATGCTTCCACATCCTTCCTATAGTGAGGTGACCAGAACTGGACACAGTACTCCAAGTGTGGCCTAACCAGAGTTTTATAGAGCTGCATCATTACCTCGTGGCTCTTAAACTCTATCCCTCGACGTATGAAAGCTAACACCCCATAAGCTTTCTTAACTACCCTATCTACCTGTGAGGCAACTTTCAGGGATCTGTGGACATGTACCCCGAGATCCCTCTGCTCCTCCACACTACCAAGTATCCTGCCATTTACTTTGTACTCTGCCTTGGAGTTTGTCCTTCCAAAGTGTACCACCTCACACTTCTCTGGGTTGAACTCCATCTGCCACTTCTCAGCCCACTTCTGCATCCTATCAATGTCTCTCTGCAATCTTTGACAATCCTCTACACTATCTACAACACCACCAACCTTTGTGTCGTCTGCAAACTTGCCAACCCACCCTTCTACCCCCACATCCAGGTTGTTAATAAAAATCACGAAAAGTAGAGGTCCCAGAACAGATCCTTGTGGGACACCACTAGTCACAATCCTCCAATCTGAATGTACTCCCTCCACCACCACCCTCTGCCTTCTGCAGGCAAGCCAATTCTGAATCCACCTGGCCAAACTTCCCTGGATCCCATGCCTTCTGACTTTCCGAATAAGCCTACCGTGTGGAACCTTGTCAAATGCCTTACTAAAATCCATATAGATCACATCCACTGCACTACCCTCCTCTATATGCCTGGTCACCTCCTCAAAGAACTCTATCAGGCTTGTTAGACACCATCTGCCCTTCAGTAAATTTCAATATGGTGTTGTAGCCGTACTCAGCTACACGGACATAAGTGTAAAGCAAGTAGAGCAGGGGGCTGAGCACAGAGCCTTGTGGAGGAGATGTTACCAATCCTTACTGACTGTGGTCTGCAAGGGATGAGATCAAGGATCTATTTGCATTGGGAGGTATTGAGGCAAAAGTCTTAGAGCTGAGACTTGCCTTCATTACCAGGAGCTTCGACTATAAGAGCAGGAAGTTAGAATACAGCATCTGTAGAAATGAATAAACAGGTGATATTTCAGTTCGACACCCTTCATCAGGACTCACCATTATGAGAAGTATTTCTTTTCGATGCTGCGAATGCCACTCTTGTTTTGTAGATGTGCGGTCAAAATCTCAGTTTTTAAATCAAATGTTCAATTATAAAGAGTGTTATACTTTTGAATATGAAGTGTTTGAATGGATTCAAACTCTTTATAAATGAACATTTGATTTAAAAGCTGAGATTTTGATCGCACATTTACAAAACCAGAGTGTCATTTGCATTTTCATATTTGCACATATGCCGATAAGCTGGAAACCAGCTGGGTGCTGCCCTTTTCATGAGGTGATGATCACCAGCACATTGATGGAAATCAGGAGAAAGATCATGCTGAACAAATAATGGTCAAATAAAACAAACACACACACACACTCACACACACACAAACACACACGCATACACATGCATACACACACACACACATACACACACAAACACACATGCACACGCATACACATGCATACACAAACACACACACACACACACACTCTCTCTCTCTCTGATTCAATTGTTATTGTCAGCAGGGAGTCGGTGCTTCATACACTAGATGGCACCCTGAGCTGAGGTCTTCACTGACATACCATATCCTCGAGCTTCCCTTCCCACATTCAAATTTTTCACTGCTTTACTAATGCTGAGATGACCTGCATTGGACAGATGCTGGAAGATGGAGTTAGTACATGGGGCAGTCCTTGATGATTAGCCTCCTGCAGGGAGCCGGGCCTCTTCACCCTGAGTGGGATTCTTCCGGTCACAAACCTCTAAACTCCCATCATGCCCAAGCAGGATATCCCGGGTGTTTCCCCTTCGGTCTGTGCTGAGTGGCTCTCGAACACTTTGCACTTTGGTAGTAGAAATAAATGTGCGGACTATTTCTAAACCGGGAGAAAATACAGGGATCTGTGATGCAGAGGGTGTTGGGAGTCCTTGTACAGAGCACCCTGAAGGTTGAGTCAGTGGTGAGGAAGGCAAATGCAATGTTAGCATTCATTTCAAGAGGTCTAGAATACAAGAGCAGGGATGTGATGCTGAGGCTTTATAAGGTACTGGTGAGGTCTCACCTTCAGTATTGTGAACAGTTTTGGGCCCCGCAACTTAGAAAGGATGTGCTGGCATTGGAGAGGGTCCAGAGGAGGTTCACAAGGATGATTCCAGGAATGAAAGGGTTATCATACAAGAAATATTTGATGGCTCTGGGTCTGTACTTGCTGGAATTCAGAAGGTTGAAGGGGGATCTGATTGAAACCTTTCAAATGTTGAAAGTCCTAGACAGAGTAGATATGGAAAGAATATTTCCCATTGTGGGAGAGTCGAGGAGAAGACGACACAGCCTCAGGATAGAGGGGTGCCCTTTCAAAACAGAGATTCGGAGAAATTTCTTTAGCCAAAGGGTGGTGAATTTGTGGAATTTGTTGCCACATGCATCTATGGAGGCCCGGTCATTGGGTGTATTTAAGGCAGAGATTGATAGGTTCTTGATTGGACTTGGCATCAAAGGTTACAGGGAGAAGGCTGAGATAGGGTTGAGGAGGAGGTAGCTAAAAGGATCAGCCATGATTGAATGGTGGAGCAGACTCGATGGGCCAGATGGCCTAATTCTGCTCCGATGTCTTATGGTCTAACAATAAATTGTTCTCACTGGTTATCACGGGAACTGCAGCAGTTTTAGAGTCACAGAGCACTGCAGCACAGAAGCAACCCATTCAGCCCATCTAGAACTGTTATTCTGTCTAGACCAATCAACCTGAACCGAGACAATAGGTATTCATACCCTCTCGTCCATGTACCTGTCCAATCAGATCTTAAGTGTTGAATTGTAACCCGTATCCACCAATTCATCCAGCAACTCATTCCACATTCTCACCACCCTGTGAGTGAAAAAGTTCTCCCTCATTTTCCCCTTAAACATTTCACCTTTCACCCTTAACCCAAAACTCTGTTTTCACTCTCACCGAACTTCAGTGGGAAAAACCTGCCTAAATTTACCCTCCTATACCCCTTCGAAGATAGTTTACAAATATCAATGTTTTCAAAATGTTGTCCTGGGATCTTTATCACTATTTCTTGGTGGGGAGGGATTGGGGCACGGTGAATGAATGAATACTAGGTATAATGATTTATACAGTACTCCACTGCAGCATTCCCTCACTCTGTTCAGCTGACAGTGTGACCCTCCCTCAGAAAACACCCCTCACAGTGTGACCCTCCATCAGTACCACCCCTCACAGTGTGACCCTCCCTCAGAAAACACCTCTCACAGTGTGACCCTCCCTCAGAAAACACCCCTCACAGTGTGACCCTCCCTCAGTACCACCCCTCACAGTGTGACCCTCCCTCAGAAAACACCTCTCACAGTGTGACCCTCCCTCAGAAAACACCTCTCACAGTGTGACCCTCCCTCAGTACCACCCCTCACAGTGTGACCCTCGCTCAGAAAAGACCTCTCACAGTGTGACCCTCCCTCAGTACCACCCCTCCCACAGTGAGACACTTCCTCAGAAAGCACCTCTCACAGTGTGACCAGCCCTCAGTACCACCCCTCCCACAGTGTGAACCTCCCTCAGAAAACACCCCTCACAGTGTGACCCTCCCTCGGAAAATACCCCTCACAGTGTGATCCTCCATCAGCCAACACCTCTCACAGTGTGACCCTCCCTCAGTACCACCTGTCCAACAGTGAGACCCTCCCTCAGTACCACCCCTCCCACAGTGTGACCCTCCTTCAGTACCACCCCTCCCACAGTGTGGCCCTCCCTCAGTACCACCCCTCCCACAGTGTGACACTCCCTCAGTACCACCCCTCGCAAAGTGTGACCCTCCCTCAGTACCACCCCTCCTACAGCGTGACCCTCTCTCAGTACGAACCCTCCCACAGTGTGACCCTCCCTCGGTACCACCCCTCCCACAGTGTGACCCTCCCTCAGTACGAACCCTCCCACAGTGTGAACCTCCCTCGGTACCACCCCTCCCACAGTGTGACCCGCCCTCAGAAAACACCCCTCACAGTGTGACCGCCCCTCAGAAAACACCTCTCACAGTGTGACCCTCCCTTGGTACCACCCCTCCCACAGGGTGACCCTCCCTCAGTACCACCCCTCCCATAGTGTGACTCTCCCTCAGTACCACCCCTCCCACAGTGTGACCCTCCCTCAGTACGAACCCTCCCACAGTGTGAACCTCCCTCGGTACCACCCCTCCCACAATGTGACCCTCCCTCAGTACCACCCTCCCACAGTGTGACCCTCCCTCAGTACCGCCCCTCCCACAGTGTGACCCTCCCACAGTACCACCCCTCCCACAGTGTGATTCTCCCTCAGTACCACCCCTCCCACAGTGTGACCCTCCCTCAGTACCGCCCCTCCCACAGTGTGACTCTCCCTCAGTACCACCCCTCCCACAGTGTGACCCTCCCTCAGAAAACACCCTCCCACAGTGTGACCCTCCCTCGGTAACACCCCTCCCACAGTGTGACCCTCCCTCAATACCACCCCTCCCACAGTGTGACCCTCCCTCAGTACCACCCCTCCCACAGTGTGACCCTCCCTCAGTACTCACCTCCCACATTGCGACCCTCCCTCAGTACGAACCTACCCACAGTGTGACCCTCCCTCAGTACCACCCCTCGCACACTGTGACCCTCCCTCAGTACCACCCCTCCTACAGCGTGACCCTCTCTTAGTACGAACCCTCCCACAGTGTGACCCTCCCTCGGTACCACCCCTCCCACAGTGTGACCCTTCCTCGGTACCACTCCTCCCACAGGGTGACCCTCCCTCAGTACGAACCCTCCCACAGTGTGACCCTCCCTCAGTACCACCCCTCCCACAGTGTGACCCTCCCTCAGTACGAACCCTCCCACAGTGTGAAACTCCCTCGGTACCACCCCTCCCACAGTGTGACCCGCCCACAGAAAACACCCCTCACAGTGTGACCGCACCTCAGAAAACACCTCTCACAGTGTGACCCTCCCTTGGTACCACCCCTCCCACAGGGTGACCCTCCCTCAGTACCCCCCCTCCCACAGTGTGACCCTCCCTCAATACGAACCCTCCCACAGTGTGAACCTCCCTCGGTACCACCCCTCCCACAGTGTGACCCTCCCTCAGTACCACCCCTCCCACAGTGTGACCCTCCCTCAGAAAACACTTCCCACAGTGTAACGATCCCTCAGTACCAAACCTCCCACAGTGTGACCCTCCCTCAGTACCGCCCCTCCCACAGTGTGACCCTCCCTCGGTACCACCCCTCCCACAGTGTGACCCTTCCTCAGTACCAGCCTCCCAGTGTGACCCTCCTTCAGAACCACTCCTCCCATAGTGTGACCCTGCCTCAGTACCACCCCTCAAACAGTGTGACCCTACCTCAGTACCACTCCTCCCACAGTGTGACTCTCCTTCAGTACCACCCCGCCCACAGTGTGACCCTCCCTCAGAACCACCCCTCCCACAGTGTGACTCTCCCTCAGTACCACCCCTCCCACAGTGTGACCCTCCCTCAGAATCACCCCTCCCACAGTGTGACTCTCCCTCAGTACCAGCCCTCCCACAGTATGACCCTCCCTCAGTATGAACCCTCCCACAGTGTGACCCTCCCTCAGTACTGCCCCTCCCACAGTGTGACTCTCCCTCAGTACCACCCCTCCCACAGTGTGAACCTCCCTCAGAAAACACCCTCCCACAGTGTGACCCTCCCTCGGTAACAACCCTCCCACAGTGTGACCCTCCCTCAATACCACCCCTCCCACAGTGTGATCCTCCCTCAGTACGAACCCTCAGGCAGTGCGATCCTCCCTCAGTACCACCCCTCCCATGGTGTGATCCTCCCTCAGTACAAACCCTCCCACAGTGTGACCCTCCCTCAGAACGAACCCTCCCGCAGTGTGACCCTCCCTCAGTGCCACCCCTCCCACAGTGTGACCCTCCCTCAGTACCAGCCTCCCAGTGTGACCCTCCTTCAGAACCACTCCTCCCATAGTGTGACCCTGCCTCAGTACCACCCCTCAAACAGTGTGACCCTGCCTCAGTACCACTCCTCCCACAGTGTGACTCTCCTTCAGTACCACCCCGCCCACAGTGTGACCCTCCCTCAGAACCACCCCTCCCACAGTGTGACTCTCCCTCAGTACCACCCCTCCCACAGTGTGACCCTCCCTCAGAATCACCCCTCCCACAGTGTGACTCTCCCTCAGTACCAGCCCTCCCACAGTATGACCCTCCCTCAGTATGAACCCTCCCACAGTGTGACCCTCCCTCAGTACTGCCCCTCCCACAGTGTGACTCTCCCTCAGTACCACCCCTCCCACAGTGTGAACCTCCCTCAGAAAACACCCTCCCACAGTGTGACCCTCCCTCGGTAACAACCCTCCCACAGTGTGACCCTCCCTCAATACCACCCCTCCCACAGTGTGATCCTCCCTCAGTACGAACCCTCAGGCAGTGCGACCCTCCCTCAGTACCACCCCTCCCATGGTGTGATCCTCCCTCAGTACAAACCCTCCCACAGTGTGACCCTCCCTCAGAACGAACCCTCCCGCAGTGTGACCCTCCCTCAGTGCCACCCCTCCCACAGTGTGACCCTCCCTCAGAAAACACCCCTCACAGTGTGACCTTCCCTCAGAAAACACATCTCACAGTGTGACCCTCCCTCAGTACCGCCACCCCCTACAGTGTGACCCTCCCTCAGTAACACCCCTCCCACAGTGTGACCCGCCCTCAGTACCACCCCCCCCACAGTGTGACCCTCCCTCAGTACCACACCTCCCACAGTGTGACCCTCCCTCAGTACCACCCCTCCCACAGTGTGATCCTCTGTCAGTACCACCCCTCCCACAGTGTGACTCTCCCTCAGCATCACCCCTCGCACAGTCTGACCCTCCCTCAGAATGAACCCTCCCACAGTGTGACCCTCCCTCGGTTCCACCCCTCCCACAGTGTAACCCTCCCTCAGAAAACACCTCTCACAGTGTGACCCTCCCTCACTACCACCCCTCCCACAGTGTGACCCTCCCTCAGTACTCCCCTCCCACATTGCGACCCTCCCTCAGTACGAACCTACCCACAGTGTGACCTTCCCTCAGTACGAACCCTCCCACAGTGTGACTCTCCCTCAGTATCACACCTCCCACACTGTGCCTCTCCCACAGTACCATCCCTCCCACAGTGTGACACTCCCTCCGAAACAACTTCCCACAGTGTGACCATCCCTCAGTACCATCCCTCCCATGGTTTGGACTTTCTCGGTACACCCCTCCCACAGTGTGACCCTCCCTCAGTATCACCCCTCCCACAGTGTGACCCTCCCTCGGTGCCACCCCTCCCACAGTGTGACCCTCCCGCAGTACCTCCCCTCCCACAGTGTGACCCTCCTTCAGTACCAACCCTCCCACAGTGTGATCCTCCCTCAGTATCACCCCTCCCACAGTGTGACTCTCCCTCAGTACCAGCCCTCCCACAGTATGACCCTCCCTCAGTATGAACCCTCCCACAGTGTGACCCTCCCTCAGTACCACCCCTCCCACAGTGTGACTCTTCCTCAGTACCACCCCTCCCACAGTGTGACCCTCCCTCAGAAAACATCTCTCACAGTGTGACCTTCCCTCAGAAAACACCCCTCACAGTGTGACCCTCCCTCAGAAAACACCTCTCACAGTGTGACCCTCCCTCAGAACAGTGTGACCCTCCCTCAGTACCTCCCCTCCCACAGTGTAACCCTCCCTCAGTATGAATCTTCCCACAGTGTGACCCTCCCTCGGTAACACCCCTCCCACAGTGTGACCCTCCCTCAGTACCACCCCTCCCACAGTGCGACCCTCCCTCAGTACCACCCCTCCCACAGTGTGACCCTCCCTCAGTACCACAACTCCCACACTGTGACCCTCCCTGAGTACGAAACCTCCCACAGTGTGACCCTCCCTCAGTACCACCCCTCCCACAGTGTGACCCTCCCTCAGTACGAACCCTCCCACATTGTGACCCTCCCTCGGTACCACCCCTCCCACAGTGTGACACTCCCTCAGTACGAACCCTCCCACAGTGTGACCCTCCCTCGGTACCACCCCTCCAACAGTGTGACCCTTGCTCAGTACCGCCCCTCCCACAGTGTGACCCTCCCTCAATACTGCACCTCCCACAGTGTGACCCTCCCTTTATACCACTCCTCCCACAGTGTGACCATCCCTCAGTACCACCCCTCCCACAGTGAGACCCTCTCTCAGTATCACCCCTCCCACAGTGTGACTCTCCCTCAGTACCACCCCTCCCACAGTGTGACCCTCCCTCAGTATGAACCCTCCCACAGTGTGACCCTCCCTCGGTACCACCCCTCCCACAGTGTGACCCTCCCGCAGTACCTCCCCTCCCAGTGTGACCCTCCCTCAATACCACCCCTCTCATAGTGTGACCCTGCCTCAGTACCACCCCTCCAACAGTGTGACCCTCCCTCAGTACCACTCCTCCCACAGTACGACTCTCCCTCAGTATCACCCCTCCCACAGTGTGACCCTCCCTCAGTACGACCCCTCCCACAGTGTGACCCTCCTTCAGTACCAACCCTCCCACAGTGTGATCCTCCCTCAGTATCACCCCTCCTACAGTGTGACTCTCCCTCAGTACCAGCCCTCCCACAGTATGACCCTCCCTCAGTATGAACCCTCCCACAGTGTGACCCTCCCTCAGTACCACCCCTCCCACAGTGTGACTCTTCCTCAGTACCACCCCTCCCACAGTGTGACCCTCCCTCAGAAAACACCTCTCACAGTGTGACCTTCCCTCAGAAAACACCCCTCACAGTGTGACCCTCCCTCAGTACCACCCCTCCCACAGTGTGACCCTCCCTCAGTACCACCCCTCCCACAGTGCGACCCTCCCTCAGTACCACCCCTCCCACAGTGTGACCCTCCCTCAGTACCACAACTCCCACACTGTGACCCTCCCTGAGTACGAAACCTCCCACAGTGTGACCCTCCCTCAGTACCACCCCTCCCACAGTGTGACCCTCCCTCAGTACGAACCCTCCCACATTGTGACCCTCCCTCGGTACCACCCCTCCCACAGTGTGACACTCCCTCAGTACGAACCCTCCCACAGTGTGACCCTCCCTCGGTACCACCCCTCCAACAGTGTGACCCTTGCTCAGTACCGCCCCTCCCACAGTGTGACCCTCCCTCAATACTGCAGCTCCCACAGTGTGACCCTCCCTCGGTACCACCCCTCCAACAGTGTGACTCTTGCTCAGTACCGCCCCTCCCACAGTGTGACCCTCCCTCAGAATCACCCCTCCCACAGTGTGACTCTCCCTCAGTACCAGCCCTCCCACAGTGTGACCCTCCCTCAGTACTGCCCCTCCCACAGAGTGACTCTCCCTCAGTACCACCCCTCCCACAGTGTGAACCTCCCTCAGAAAACACCCTCGCACAGTGTGACCCTCCCTCGGTAACAACCCTCCCACAGTGTGACCCTCCCTCAATACCACCCCTCCCACAGTGTGATCCTCCCTCAGTACGAACCCTCAGGCAGTGCGACCCTCCCTCAGTACCACCCCTCCCATGGTGTGATCCTCCCTCAGTACAAACCCTCCCACAGTGTGACCCTCCCTCAGAACGAACCCTCCCGCAGTGTGACCCTCCCTCAGTGCCACCCCTCCCACAGTGTGACCCTCCCTCAGAAAACACCCCTCACAGTGTGACCTTCCCTCAGAAAGCACATCTCACAGTGTGACCCTCCCTCAGTACCGCCACCCCCTACAGTGTGACCCTCCCTCAGTAACACCCCTCCCACAGTGTGACCCGCCCTCAGTACCACCCCCCCCACAGTGTGACCCTCCCTCAGTACCACACCTCCCACAGTGTGACCCTCCCTCAGTACCACCCCTCCCACAGTGTGACCCTCTGTCAGTACCACCCCTCCCACAGTGTGACTCTCCCTCAGCATCACCCCTCGCACAGTCTGACCCTCCCTCAGAATGAACCCTCCCACAGTGTGACCCTCCCTCGGTTCCACCCCTCCCACAGTGTAACCCTCCCTCAGAAAACACCTCTCACAGTGTGACCCTCCCTCAGTACCACCCCTCCCACAGTGTGACCCTCCCTCAGTACTCCCCTCCCACATTGCGACCCTCCCTCAGTACGAACCTACCCACAGTGTGACCTTCCCTCAGTACGAACCCTCCCACAGTGTGAACCTCCCTCAGAAAACACACCTCACAGTGTGACCCTCCCTCAGAAAACACCTCTCACAGTGTGACCCTCCCTCAGTACGAACCCTCCTACAGTGTGACTCTCCCTCGGTAGCACCCCTCCCACAGTGTGACTCTCCCTCAGTATCACACCTCCCACACTGTGCCTCTCCCACAGTACCATCCCTCCCACAGTGTGACACTCCCTCCGAAACAACTTCCCACAGTGTGACCATCCCTCAGTACCATCCCTCCCATGGTTTGGACTTTCTCGGTACACCCCTCCCACAGTGTGACCCTCCCTCAGTATCACCCCTCCCACAGTGTGACCCTCCCTCGGTGCCACCCCTCCCACAGTGTGACCCTCCCGCAGTACCTCCCCTCCCAGTGTGACCCTCCCTCAATACCACCCCTCTCATAGTGTGACCCTGCCTCAGTACCACCCCTCCAACAGTGTCACCCTCCCTCAGTACCACTCCTCCCACAGTACGACTCTCCCTCAGTATCACCCCTCCCACAGTGTGACCCTACCTCAGTACGACCCCTCCCACAGTGTGACCCTCCTTCAGTACCAACCCTCCCACAGTGTGATCCTACCTCAGTATCACCCCTCCCACAGTGTGACTCTCCCTCAGTACCAGCCCTCCCACAGTATGACCCTCCCTCAGTATGAACCCTCCCACAGTGTGACCCTCCCTCAGTACCACCCCTCCCACAGTGTGACTCTTCCTCAGTACCACCCCTCCCACAGTGTGACCCTCCCTCAGAAAACACCTCTCACAGTGTGACCCTCCCTCAGAAAACACCTCTCACAGTGTGACCCTCCCTCAGTACGAACCCTCCTACAGTGTGACTCTCCCTCGGTAGCACCCCTCCCACAGTGTGACTCTCCCTCAGTATCACACCTCCCACACTGTGCCTCTCCCACAGTACCATCCCTCCCACAGTGTGACACTCCCTCCGAAACAACTTCCCACAGTGTGACCATCCCTCAGTACCATCCCTCCCATGGTTTGGACTTTCTCGGTACACCCCTCCCACAGTGTGACCCTCCCTCAGTATCACCCCTCCCACAGTGTGACCCTCCCTCGGTGCCACCCCTCCCACAGTGTGACCCTCCCGCAGTACCTCCCCTCCCAGTGTGACCCTCCCTCAATACCACCCCTCTCATAGTGTGACCCTGCCTCAGTACCACCCCTCCAACAGTGTCACCCTCCCTCAGTACCACTCCTCCCACAGTACGACTCTCCCTCAGTATCACCCCTCCCACAGTGTGACCCTACCTCAGTACGACCCCTCCCACAGTGTGACCCTCCTTCAGTACCAACCCTCCCACAGTGTGATCCTACCTCAGTATCACCCCTCCCACAGTGTGACTCTCCCTCAGTACCAGCCCTCCCACAGTATGACCCTCCCTCAGTATGAACCCTCCCACAGTGTGACCCTCCCTCAGTACCACCCCTCCCACAGTGTGACTCTTCCTCAGTACCACCCCTCCCACAGTGTGACCCTCCCTCAGAAAACACCTCTCACAGTGTGACCTTCCCTCAGAAAACACCTCTCACAGTGTGACCCTCCCTCAGAAAACACCTCTCACAGTGTGACCCTCCCTCAGAACAGTGTGACCCTCCCTCAGTACCTCCCCTCCCACAGTGTAACCCTCCCTCAGTATGAATCTTCCCACAGTGTGACCCTCCCTCGGTAACACCCCTCCCACAGTGTGACCCTCCCTCAGTATCACCCCTCCCACAGTGTGACACTCCCTCAGTACCAGCCCTCCCACAGTGTGACCCTCCCTCAGAAAACACCTCTCACAGTGTGACCCTCCCTCAGTACCCCCCCTCCCACAATGTAACCCTCCCTCAGTACGAACGCTCCCACAGTGTGACTCTCCCTCACTACCACCACTCCACAGTTTGACCCTCCCTCAGTATGAACCCTCCAACAGTGTGACCCTCCCTCGGTAACACCCCTCCCACAGTGTGACCCTCCCTCAGTAACACCCCCCCCCAACTGTGTGACCCTCCCTCAGTATCACCCCTCCCACAGTGTGACTCTCCCTCAGTACCAGCCCTCCCACAGTATGACCCTTCCTCAGTATGAACCCTCCCACAGTGTGACCCTCCCTCAGTACTGCCCCTCCCACAGTGTGACTCTCCCTCAGTACCACCCCTCCCACAGTGTGACCCTCCCTCAGAAAACACCCTCCCACAGTGTGACCCTCCCTCGGTAACAACCCTCCCACAGTGTGACCCTCCCTCAATACCACCCCTCTCATAGTGTGACCCTGCCTCAGTACCACCCCTCCAACAGTGTGACCCTCCCTCAGTACCACTCCTCCCACAGTACGACTCTCCCTCAGTATCACCCCTCCCACAGTGTGACCCTCCCTCAGTACGACCCCTCCCACAGTGTGACCCTCCTTCAGTACCAACCCTCCCACAGTGTGATCCTCCCTCAGTATCACCCCTCCCACAGTGTGACTCTCCCTCAGTACCAGCCCTCCCACAGTATGACCCTCCCTCAGTATGAACCCTCCCACAGTGTGACCCTCCCTCAGTACCACCCCTCCCACAGTGTGACTCTTCCTCAGTACCACCCCTCCCACAGTGTGACCCTCCCTCAGAAAACACCTCTCACAGTGTGACCTTCCCTCAGAAAACACCCCTCACAGTGTGACCCTCTCTCAGAAAACACCTCTCACAGTGTGACCCTCCCTCAGAACAGTGTGACCCTCCCTCAGTACCACCCCTCCCACAGTGTAACCCTCCCTCAGTATGAATCTTCCCACAGTGTGACCCTCCCTCGGTAACACCCCTCCCACAGTGTGACCCTCCCTCAGTACCACCCCTCCCACAGTGTGACCCTCCCTCAGTACCACAACTCCCACACTGTGACCCTCCCTGAGTACGAAACCTCCCACAGTGTGACCCTCCCTCAGTACCACCCCTCCCACAGTGTGACCTTCCCTCAGTACGAACCCTCCCACATTGTGACCCTCCTTCGGTACCACCCCTCCCACAGTGTGACACTCCCTCAGTACGAACCCTCCCACAGTGTGACCCTCCCTCGGTACCACCCCTCCAACAGTGTGACCCTTGCTCAGTACCGCCTCTCCCACAGTGTGACCCTCCCTCAATACTGCACCTCCCACAGTGTGACCCTCCCTTTGTACCACTCCTCCCACAGTGTGACCATCCCTCAGTACCACCCCTCCCACAGTGAGACCCTCCCTCAGTATCACCCCTCCCACAGTGTGACTCTCCCTCAGTACCACCCCTCCCACAGTGTGACCCTCCCTCAGTATGAACCCTCCCACAGTGTGACCCTCCCTCGGTACCACCCCTCCCACAGTGTGACCCTCCATCAGTAACACTGCCCCCACAGTGTGACCCTCCCTCAGTATCACCCCTCCCACAGTGTGACACTCCCTCAGTACCAGCCCTCCCACAGTGTGACCTTCCCTCAGAAAACACCTCTCACAGTGTGACCCTCCCTCAGTACC
Organism: Mobula birostris; assembly: GCF_030028105.1. Classification (NCBI taxonomy): domain Eukaryota; kingdom Metazoa; phylum Chordata; class Chondrichthyes; order Myliobatiformes; family Myliobatidae; genus Mobula; species Mobula birostris. Next base: position 4,298,860 of record NC_092381.1, read on the forward strand.
CCCCCTCCCACAATGTAACCCTCCCTCAGTACGAGCGCTCCCACAGTGTGACTCTCCCTCACTACCACCACTCCACAGTTTGACCCTCCCTCAGTATGAACCCTCCAACAGTGTGACCCTCCCTCGGTAACACCCCTCCCACAGTGTGACCCTCCCTCAGTAACACCCCCCCCCCAACTGTGTGACCCTCCCTCAGTATCACCCCTCCCACAGTGTGACTCTCCCTCAGTACCAGCCCTCCCACAGTATGACCCTCCCTCAGTATGAACCCTCCCACAGTGTGACCCTCCCTCAGAAAACACCTCTCATAGTGTGACCATCCCTCAGTACTCCCCTCCCACAGTGTGACCCTCCCTCAGTACTCCCCTCCCACATTGCGACCCTCCCTCAGTACGAACCTACCCACAGTGTGACCCTCCCTCAGTACCACCCCTCCCACAGTGTGAACCTCCCTCAGAAAACACCCCTCACAGTGTGACCCTCCCTCAGAAAACACCTCTCACAGTGTGACCCTCCATCGGTACCACCCCTCCCACAGTGTGACTCTCCCTCAGTACCACCCCTCCCACAGTGTGACCCTCCTTCAGTACCAACTTCCCACAGTGTGACTTTCCCTCAGTACCACCTCTCCCACAGTGTGACCCTCCCTCAGTCCCACCCCTCCGACAGTGTGACCCTCTGCAGTACCACCCCTCCCACAGTGTGACTCTCCCTCAGTATGAATCCTCCCACAGTGTGACTCTCCCTCAGTACCACCCCTCCCACAGTGTGACTCTCCCTCAGTACCACCCCTCCCACACTGTGACCATCACTTTGTACCACCCCTCCCACAGTGTGACCCTCCTTCAGTACCACCCCTCCCACAGTGTGACCCTCTCTCAGTACCACCCCTCCCACAGTGTGAACCACCCCTCAGTGCCACCTCTCCCACAGGGTGACCCTCCCTCAGTATGAATCCTCCCGCAGTGTGACACTCCCTCAGTACCACCCCTCCCACAGTGTGACCCTCCCTCAGTACCACCCCTCCCACACTGTGACCCTCTCTCAGTACCACCACACCCACAGTGTGACCCTCCCTTTGTACCCCATAGTGTGACTCTCCCTCAGTACCACCCCTCCCACAGTCTGACCTTCCCTCAGTACCACCCATCCCAGTGTGACCATCCCTCAGTATGACCCCTGCCATAGTGTGACCCTGCCTCAGTACAACCCCTCCCATATGGTGACCCTCCCTCAGTGCTACCCCTCCCACAGTGTGACTCTCCCTCAGTACCACCCCTCCCACAGTGTGTCCCTCCCACAGTACAACCCCTCCGATAGTGTGACACTGCCTCAGTACCACCCCTTCCTCAGTGTGACCCTCCCTCAGTACCACCCCTCCCACAGTGTGACTCTCCCTCAGTACTACCCCTCCCACAGTGTGACCCTCCCTCAGTATCACCCGTCCCACAGTGTGACCCTCCCTCAGTATGGACCCTCCCACAGTCTGACCCTCCCTCGGTACCACCCCCCCACATTGTGACCCTCCCTCGGTATCATCCCTCCCACAGTGTGACCCTCCCTCAGTACCACCCCTCCCACAGTGTGACCCTCCCTCGGTACCACCACTCCCACAGTGTGACCCTCCATCAGTAACACTGCCCCCACAGTGTGACCCTCCCTCAGTATCACCCCTCCCACAGTGTGACACTCCCTCAGTACCAGCCCTCCCACAGTGTGACCCTCCCTCAGAAAACACCTCTCACAGTGTGACCCTCCCTCAGTACCCCCCCTCCCACAATGTAACCCTCCCTCAGTACGAACGCTCCCACAGTGTGACTCTCCCTCACTACCACCACTCCACAGTTTGACCCTCCCTCAGTATGAACCCTCCAACAGTGTGACCCTCCCTCGGTAACACCCCTCCCACAGTGTGACCCTCCCTCAGTAACACCCCCCCCCCCAACTGTGTGACCCTCCCTCAGTATCACCCCTCCCACAGTGTGACTCTCCCTCAGTACCAGCCCTCCCACAGTATGACTCTCCCTCAGTATGAACCCTCCCACAGTGTGACCCTCCCTCAGTAACACCCCCCCAACTGTGTGACCCTCCCTCAGTATCACCCCTCCCACAGTGTGACTCTCCCTCAGTACCAGCCCTCCCACAGTATGACCCTTCCTCAGTATGAACCCTCCCACAGTGTGACCCTCCCTCAGTACTGCCCCTCCCACAGTGTGACTCTCCCTCAGTACCACCCCTCCCACAGTGTGACCCTCCCTCAGAAAACACCCTCCCACAGTGTGACCCTCCCTCGGTAACAACCCTCCCACAGTGTGACCCTCCCTCAATACCACCCCTCTCATAGTGTGACCCTGCCTCAGTACCACCCCTCCAACAGTGTGACCCTCCCTCAGTACCACTCCTCCCACAGTACGACTCTCCCTCAGTATCACCCCTCCCACAGTGTGACCCTCCCTCAGTACGACCCCTCCCACAGTGTGACCCTCCTTCAGTACCAACCCTCCCACAGTGTGATCCTCCCTCAGTATCACCCCTCCCACAGTGTGACCTTCCCTCAGAAAACACCCCTCACAGTGTGACCCTCCCTCAGAAAACACCTCTCACAGTGTGACCCTCCCTCAGAACAGTGTGACCCTCCCTCAGTACCACCCCTCCCACAGTGTAACCCTCCCTCAGTATGAATCTTCCCACAGTGTGACCCTCCCTCGGTAACACCCCTCCCACAGTGTGACCCTCCCTCAGTACCACCCCTCCCACAGTGCGACCCTCCCTCAGTACCACCCCTCCCACAGTGTGACCCTCCCTCAGTACCACAACTCCCACACTGTGACCCTCCCTGAGTACGAAACCTCCCACAGTGTGACCCTCCCTCGGTACCACCCCTCCAACAGTGTGACCCTTGCTCAGTACCGCCTCTCCCACAGTGTGACCCTCCCTCAATACTGCACCTCCCACAGTGTGACCCTCCCTTTGTACCACTCCTCCCACAGTGTGACTATCCCTCAGTACCACCCCTCCCACAGTGAGACCCTCCCTCAGTATCACCCCTCCCACAGTGTGACTCTCCCTCAGTACCACCCCTCCCACAGTGTGACCCTCCCTCAGTACGAACCCTCCCACAGTGTGACCCTCCCTCGGTACCACCCCTCCAACAGTGTGACCCTTGCTCAGTACCGCCTCTCCCACAGTGTGACCCTCCCTCAATACTGCACCTCCCACAGTGTGACCCTCCCTTTGTACCACTCCTCCCACAGTGTGACCATCCCTCAGTACCACCCCTCCCACAGTGAGACCCTCCCTCAGTATCACCCCTCCCACAGTGTGACTCTCCCTCAGTACCACCCCTCCCACAGTGTGACCCTCCCTCAGTATGAACCCTCCCACAGTGTGACCCTCCCTCGGTACCACCCCTCCCACAGTGTGACCCTCCATCAGTAACACTGCCCCCACAGTGTGACCCTCCCTCAGTATCACCCCTCCCACAGTGTGACACTCCCTCAGTACCAGCCCTCCCACAGTGTGACCCTCCCTCAGAAAACACCTCTCACAGTGTGACCCTCCCTCAGTACCCCCCCTCCCACAATGTAACCCTCCCTCAGTACGAGCGCTCCCACAGTGTGACTCTCCCTCACTACCACCACTCCACAGTTTGAACCTCCCTCAGTATGAACCCTCCAACAGTGTGACCCTCCCTCGGTAACACCCCTCCCACAGTGTGACCCTCCCTCAGTAACACCCCCCCCCAACTGTGTGACCCTCCCTCAGTATCACCCCTCCCACAGTGTGACTCTCCCTCAGTACCAGCCCTCCCACAGTATGACTCTCCCTCAGTATGAACCCTCCCACAGTGTGACCCTCCCTCAGAAAACACCTCTCATAGTGTGACCCTCCCTCAGTACTCCCCTCCCACATTGCGACCCTCCCTCAGTACGAACCTACCCACAGTGTGACCCTCCCTCAGTACCACCCCTCCCACAGTGTAACCCTCCTTCAGTACCAACTTCCCACAGTGTGACTTTCCCTCAGTACCACCTCTCCCACAGTGTGACCCTCCCTCAGTCCCATCCCTCCGACAGTGTGACCCTCTGCAGTACCACCCCTCCCACAGTGTGACTCTCCCTCAGTACGACCCCTCCCACAGTGTGACTCTCCCTCAGTACCACCTCTTCCAAAGTGTGACCCTCCCTCAGTATGAATCCTCCCACAGTGTGACTCTCCCTCAGTACCACCCCTCCCACAGTCTGACCTTCCCTCAGTACCACCCATCCCAGTGTGACCATCCCTCAGTATGACCCCTGCCATAGTGTGACCCTGCCTCAGTACAACCCCTCCCATATGGTGACCCTCCCTCAGTGCTACCCCTCCCACAGTGTGACTCTCCCTCAGTACCACCCCTCCCACAGTGTGTCCCTCCCACAGTACAACCCCTCCGATAGTGTGACACTGCCTCAGTACCACCCCTTCCTCAGTGTGACCCTCCCTCAGTACCACCCCTCCCACAGTGTGACTCTCCCTCAGTACTACCCCTCCCACAGTGTGACCCTCCCTCAGTATCACCCGTCCCACAGTGTGACCCTCCCTCAGTATGGACCCTCCCACAGTCTGACCCTCCCTCGGTACCACACCCCCACATTGTGACCCTCCCTCGGTATCATCCCTCCCACAGTGTGACCCTCCCTCAGAAAACACCTCTCACAGTGTGACCCTCCCTCAGTACCACCCCTCCCACAGTGTCACCCTTCCTCAGTACCCCCCTCCCACAGTGTGACCCTCCCTTTGTACCACCCCTCCCATAGTGTGACCCACCCCTCAGTAACACCCCTCCTACAGTGTGACTCTCCCTCAGTACCACCCCTCCCACAGTCTGACTCTCCCTGAGTACCACCCCTCCCAGTGTGACCGTCCCTCAGTACCACCCCTCCCATAGTGTGACCCTGCCTCAGTACAAACCCTCCCATAGTGTGACCCTCCCTCAGTGCTACCCCTCCCACAGTGTGACTCTCCCTCAATACCACCTCTCCCACAGTGTGACCCTCCCTCAGTAACACACCTCCCACAGTGTGACCCTCCCTCAGTATCACCCCTCCCACATTGTGACCCTCCCTCAGTATCACCCATACCACAGTGTGACTCTCCCTCAGTACCATCCCTCCCACAGTGTGACCCTCCCTCAGTACGAACCCTCCCACAGTGTGACCCTCGCTCGGTACCACCCCTCCCACAGTGTGACCCTCCGTCAGTACCACCCCACCGACAGTGTGAACCTCCCTCATTACGAACCCTTCCACAATATGACCCTCCATCAGTACCACCGCTCCCACTGTGTGACTCTCCCTCAGTACGAACCCTCGCACAGTGTGACCCTCCCTCGGTACCACCCCTCCCACAGTGTGACCCTCCCTCAGTACGAGCCCTCCCGCAGTGTGACCCTCCCTCAGTACCACCCCTCCCAGAGTGTGACCCTCCCTCAGAAAACACCCCTCACAGTGTGACCCTTCCTCAGAAAACACCTCTCACATTGTGACCCTCCCTCGGTACCAACCCTCCCACAGAGTGACCCTCCCTCAGTCCCCCGCCCTCCCACAGTGTGACCCTCCCTCAGTGCGAACCCTCCCACAGTGTGACCCTCCCTTAGTACCACCACTCCCACAGTGTGATCCTCCCTCAGTACCACCCCTCCCACAGTGTGACCCTCCCTCAGTACCATCCCTCCCACGGTGTGACCTTCCTCGGTACACCCCTCCCACAGTGTGACCCTCCCTCAGTACCACCCCTCCCAATGTGACCCTCCCTCCGTACCACCCCTCCCATAGTGTGACCCTGCCTCAGTACCACCCTTCCCACAGTGTGACTCTCCCTCAGTACCACCCCTCCCACAGTGTGACCCTCTGTCAGTACCACCCCTCCCACACTGTGACTCTCCCTTAGTACCACCCCTCCCACAGTGTGACCCTCCCTCAGTACCACCCCTCCCACAGTGTGACTCTCCCTCAGTTCCAACCCTCCCACAGTCTGACCCGCCCTCAGTACCACCGCTCCCACAGTGTGACCCTCCCTCAGTACCACCCCTCCCATAGTGTGACCCTGCCTCAGTACCACCCCTCCCATAGTGTGTCCCTCCCTCAGTGCCACCCTTCCGACCGTGTGACTCACCCTCAATACAACCCCTACCACAGTGTGACCCTCCCTCAGTAACACCCCTCCCACAGTGTGACCCTCCCTCAGTATCACCCATACCACAGTGTGACTCTCTCTCAGTGCCATCCCTCCCACAGTGTGACCCTACCTCTGAATGAAACCTCCCACAGTGTGACTCTCCCTCAGTACCACTCCTCCCACAGTGTGACTGTCCCTTTGTACCACCCTTCCCATTGTGTGACCCACCCCTCAGTACCACCCCTCCCACAGTGTGACCCACCCCTCAGTACCACCCCTCCCACAGTATGACTCTCCCTCAGTACCACCCCTCCCACAGTATGACCCTCCCTTTGTACCACCCCTTCCATAGTGTGACCCACTCCTCAGTATCACCCCTCCCTCAGACTGACCCTCCCTTAGTACCACCCCTCCCACAGTGTGACCCTCCCTCAGTATCACCCCTCCCACAGTGTGACTCGCGCTCAGTACCATCCCTCCCACAGTGTGACTCTCCCTCAGTACCACCCCTCCCACAGTGTGATCCTCCCCCAGAAAACACCCCTCACAGTGTGACTCTCCCTCAGAAAACACCTCTCACAGTGTGACCCACCCCTCAGTACCACCCCTCCCACAGTGTGATTCTCCCTCAGTACCACCCCTCCCACATTGTGACCCTCCCTTTGTACCACCCCTCCCACAGGATGACTCTCCGTCAGTACCACCCCTCCCTCAGTCTGACCCTCCCTCAGTATCACCCCTCCCAGTGTGACCGTCCCTCGGTACCCATCCTCCCACAGTGTGACCCTCCCTTAGTACCACCCCTCCCACAGTGTGACTCTCCCTCAGTCCCACCCCTCGCACAGTGTGACTCTCCCACAATACCACCCCTCCCACAGTGTTAACGTCCCTTAGTACCAATCCTCTCACAGTGTAACCCTCCCTCAGTACCACCCCTCCCACAGTGTGACCCTCCCTCACTACCACCCCTCCCACAGTGTGATCCTCCCTCCGTACCACCCCTCCCGCAGTTTGACTCTCCCTCAGTACCACCCCTCCCACAGTCTGACCCACCCTCAGTACCACCCCTCTCAATGTGACCCTCCCTCAGTACCACCCCTCCCACAGTGTGACCCTCCCTCAGTACGAATCCTCCCACAGTGTGTTCCTCCCTCAGTACCACCCCTCCCATAGAGTGACCCACCCCTCAGTACCACCCCTACCACAGTGTGACTCTCCCTCAGTACCACCCTTCCCACAGTGTTACCCTCCCTCAGTAACACCCCTCTCACAGTGTGACTCTCCCTCAGTACCAGCCCTCCCAAAGTATGACCCTCCCTCAGTATGAACCCTCCCACAGTGTGACCCTCCCTCAGTACCACCCCTCCCACAGTGTGACTCTCCCTCAGTACCACCCCTCCCACAGTGTGACCCTCCCTGTGTACCACCCCTCCCATAGTGTGACCCACCCCTTAGTACCACCCCTCCCACAGTGTGACTCTCCCTCAGTACCACCCCTCCCACAGTGTGACCCTCCCTGTGTACCACCCCTCCCATAGTGTGACCCACCCCTCAGTACCACCCCTCCCACAGTGTGACTCTCCCTCAGTACCACCCCTCCGACAGTCTGACCCACCCTCAGTACCACCCCTCCCAATGTGACCCTCCCTCAGTACCACCCTTCCCACAGTGTGACCCTCCCTCACTACCACCCCTCCCACAGTGTGATCCTCCCACCATACCACTGCTCCCACAGCGTGATCCTCCCTCAGTACCACCCCTCCCACAGTGTGACTCTACCTCAGTACCACCCCTCCCACAGTGTGACCCTCCCTCAGTTATACCCCTCCCACAGTGTGACCCTCCCTTGGTACCACCCCTCCCACAGTGTGACCCTCGCTCAGTAACACTCCTCCGACAGTGTGACTCTCCCTCAGTACCAGCCCTCCCACAGTATGACCCTCCCTCAGTATGAACCCTCCCACAGTGTGACCCTCCCTCAGTACTACCCCTCCCACAGTGTGATCCTCCCCCAGAAAACACCCCTCACAGTGTGACTCTCCCTCAGAAAACACCTCTCACAGTGTGACCCACCCCTCAGTACCACCCCTCCCACAGTGTGATTCTCCCTCAGTACCACCCCTCCCACATTGTGACCCTCCCTTTGTACCACCCCTCCCACAGGATGACTCTCCGTCAGTACCACCCCTCCCACAATGTGACCCTCCCTTTGTACCACCCCTCCCTCAGTCTGACCCTCCCTCAGTATCACCCCTCCCAGTGTGACCGTCCCTCGGTACTACCCCTCCCACAGTGTGACTCTCCCTCAGTACCACCCCTCCCATAGTGTGACCCACCCCTCAGTACCACCCCTCCCACAGTGTGACTCTCCCTCAGTACCACCCCTCCCACAGTGTGACCCTCCCTCACTACCACCCCTCCACAGTTTGATCCTCCCTCCGTACCACCCCTCCCAGAGTGTGATCCTCCCTCAGTACCACCCCTCCCACAGTGTGACTCTCTCTCAGTACCACCCCTCTCACAGTGTGACCCTCCCTCAGTACCTCCCCTCCCACAGTGTGACTCTCCCTCAGTACCACCCCTCCCACAGTGTGACCCTCTGTCAGTACTACTTCCTTCATTGCTTGTGAGGTTTTGGCCTGGGCTCTGATGTGTTCCTTGTAACTCAAAATATCTGAATTGCACTCTCCGAGAGTTGATAACCTTTAACATGTATAAAACAATATGAGCTCTCCCATTCTTCTCTAAGGAAAAGTTTCCTCTCTGTTTCCCGTTGCCTTCCTCGTGCCCCACGAATAACTATGTTGAAAAGCAGGGATGGATGATATCACTGACAAGGATCAAGTTTGCATTCCATTCGTACAGGGATGATAACAATTATAAAGCAGTGGGTTTGAAGATGAAGATCAGATTACAGACAGACATCTTGCAGCCAGAGACAGTCAGTGAATCAGAGTAGCACGTGTGGACCTGGATTCGGTGGGGCACAACCAAGCTGTAATCACCTCAATCTGCAATCCCAACCAGCAGAGTTCTATTAAAAGTTAGCCGCACAATATCTTTACAAGCATTGTTTTGGAAGTGCTTAGAGGAAGATGATTTGAAATGTTAGTCTGTACAGATGTGTTAGCATTTTGGAATTTCAGAATGCTCGATGTTCCACTGATTACGGGCAAATGGCCTTTGAAACATGATCTGTTAGCATTATGGAGTTATATTGATGAGGTAGGTATCCCTGAAGGCCTTTAGTTGGAGGAAGCGCAACAACTATCTGTGAGGGTTTGATTGGGCTTCACTAACACAACATAGAACATAGACCACGGAACAGTACAGGCCCTTCAGCCACTAATTCATTAACCCACTCTAATATCAGTCTAACCGTCAACTCACACATAGTCCTCTGTTTTTGTGTCATCAATGTGCCTTTCTAAGAGTTTCTTAAATGTCCTTAAAGTATCTGTCTCTACCCAATTCCCCGGCAGGGCATTCCACACACCCACCACTCTCTGTGTAAACAAAATATCCCCCCTACACTTTCCTCCAATCACCTTAAAATTAGGCCTCCTTATGTTAGCCATTGTGCCCTCAGAAAATGTCTCTGGCTATCCACTTGATCTATGCCTCTTATTCAGATTTTTATAAAGATTAGCTTTATTTGTCACGTGTACATCAAAACCTACAGTGAAATGTGTTGTTTTGCATCAGCTACCACTGTCCAAGATGTCCTGTAGGCAGTCTGCAAGTGTCACCACACTTCCAGCACCAACATAGCATGCCCACAGCTTACGAAAGCTAACCCGGAGGGCTTTGGACTGTGGAAGGAAACTTGGGCACCCGGAGGAAACCCACTTGGTCACAGGGAGAACGTGCAAACTCCTTACAGACAGTGGCGGGGGTTGAATCTGGATCTGTAAAGCATTTTGCTGAGCATGTGCTGCCGTGTTGCCCTTGTTCCATTCATGTACAATCCCCTTGTGAAGTGTGAAGTTGCCCCTCAGGTTCATATTAGATCTCTCTCCTCTCACCTTAACCCTATGCCTTCTAGTTAGTATTCATTGGCTGTAGAGGATCTCGAGTTGGTATTCATTAAGTCTGTCACAGAACCATAGAGTGATACAGTTGGGAAACAGGTCCTTAGGCCCCCTTGTCCATGATGGCTTTGCTGGTCAGCGAGCCGAGCCCATCTGCCTGTACCTATACAGTGGCCACTGAGCGTACGTTCATGGTCTTCCGCTGCTGCAGCCTGTCCACTTCAAGGTTCAACGTGTTGTGTGTTCAGAAATGTTCTTCTGCACACCACTGTTGTAACGTCTGGTTATTCGCATTACTGTCGCCTTCCTGTCAGCTCGAACCAGTCTGGCCATTCTCCTCTGACCCCTCTCGTTAATAAATAAGGTGTTTGCACCCACAGAACCGCTGCTCACTGGATCTTTCCTTTTGTTTTTTTTTGCACCATTCTCTGTAAACTCTAGAGACCATTTTGTGTGAAAATCCCAGGAGGTTCAACAGTTTCTGAGATGGTCACAACCTGTTTGGCACCAGCATTCATTCCACGGTCAATGTCATTTGGATCACATTATTTCCTCTGTTACATACCTCAAGGAGATCCTGTGACTTTCCTGTGAGAATGATGTAATGGTCTTTTGGAGGTCACCTGATGTAATTTTCCCGCCGATGTGAGGTCACGTGATGACAATGTTCACCTCGGGTATAAACGGGAAGACCCCTGGTGACACAGTTATTTTTCCAGTTAGAACATCAATGAGATACTCTGCTCCGCTGCTTATTTGCATTATGACGCAGTTTTGATTTTAAATGGAGTTTTATGTTCTAACATAAGGTACAGAAGTCTGAGCCGGCAGTTTGACCAATCACTGCCAGGTTTGTTAATGTATCTTTTCAGTAACATTGGAGAGTGAAGACGGGATCCGGAAGGAGACGTTCGATGGGTTTGGAAAGGATTGACCATTATTCAATTCGTTCAAGAAAGTGATCTGCATGAGATAGCCTCTGCTGAAAGTGGCAGAAAGGCTTTGCAGGATCTGTTCTACCGGGGAAGGTCAGTGCCTTGAAAACTGTTTTATTACCATCGTCGTGAATCCTGTGGACAAGGCAGGATCTGACTGGAAGTGGCAGTGACGTCGTGTCTTCGAGGAATTCGTTACTTCATGAAAGTCTCTCCTAATTGACTATATAAATCTCTTGGACTTTAAAATTCACCATTTGAAGAACTATGTTCGAACTTCTTGCTTTAAGAACTGGTTTCGCATTTATCACTTTAAGAACTAGTACTGAGTAGCGATTTAATGAATGGCCACATAGCCGTTTACTTCCGGTTAAGGTTTTCGTTTTTTTTTTCATTGTTTATCAGGGTTTAATAAATGTTTATATATCCTGAAATGAATATATCCTGACTCGATACATTCATTGCTGCCGATCACGTGACACCTCATTCTAATGTTTCTCTGAATAACAACTGAATCTCTTGTCCATGTCTGCATGCTTTTATGCATCAAAGTTGCTGCCACAGGATTGGCTAATTATAGGCATCCGTTAGTCTCATGAGACCATGGATTTGCGCCTTGGAAGGTTTCCAGGGCACAGGCCTGGGTAAGGTTGTATGGAAGAACTGGCAGTTGCCCATGCTGCAAGTCTCCCCTCTCTACGCCACTGATGTTGTCCAAGGGAAGGGCATTAGGACCCATACAGCTTGGCATCGGTGTCATCGCAGAGCAATGTGTGGTTAAGTGCCTTGCTCAAGGACACAGCACGCTGCCTCAGCCAAGGCTCGAATTAGCGACCTTCAGATCACTAGACGAATGCCTTAACCACTTGCACGTGCCAACACATTGCTAATTAGATATTTGCATTAATGTACAGGTGTAACTATTAAAATGGCCACTGACTGTAGGTCGTGAAATGAGTTGTTTTGTGGCAGCAGTAGGTTGAAATACATCGATACTCACACATTAGGGAGCTGCAGGTAGGTGGGAAGACCAAAGAATCACCTCAGCTACGGCATTAGTTATGTCCGTAACCGAAGCACTGGAAACTGCCAAGTAATGGTTAACAGTTCTGGCTACCAGACTACAGAGGTACACTAAGGACGCAAAGGTCAAACAAATAAATGCACTGTTCTCCAAAGAAGCAGGAAAAGTCTTTGCAGAGTTCCTGAGCAACAGCATGCCAGTACCTGAACCAACCAAAACAGCAACGGAGGAGTACGGGAAGAGTCTGTGGGAGAAAGAAGCATCATATAACACCAGTGCCCAGTGGCTGAAAGACCCACAAGCAGGCCTCTGCAACCTCCCAGAGGAAGAACCAGTCACCATCACAGCAGTGGATGTCCAGCAAAGGGTGGCAAGTCTGAAGAACCGGACATCAGGGCCTGATGTGATCCACGCCTACCGGCTGAAGAAACGAACAGCATTATATACACGGCTGGCAGCTCAAATGAACCAGCTGCTTGAAGCCGGCTCCCACCCTGACTGGCTAACTCAAGGAGGGACAGCGCTCAACCTGAAGGAGCCTCACAGAAGAGCAACACCATCAGACTACCGGCCTATACCCTGCCTGTCAACAACATGGAAGCTCCTATCAGGCATCATAGCCGCCAAGCTGAAGGAACGTGTGTTAATTCCTGAACCACACTCAGAGGGGGAGTGATAATGGAACCAGAGGCTCCAAGCACCAACTGCTGGTAAACAAAGTATTGATGTGAGGTTCCTAGACCAGGCAAACCACCCTAAGCACAGCCTGGATCAACTACCAGAAAGCATACGACTCAATGCCCCGCACATGGATTCTGGAATGCTTGTCTCTGTACAAGGTCAACATGACACTAAAGACCTTCATCAAGAACTCAATGGGCCATTGGAGGACAATGCTAGAAATTAACTCAAAGCCAATAGCACAAGTGACCATCAGAGGTGGAATATACCAGGGTGATGCACTATCCCCACAGCTGCTTTGCACAGGCTCGAACCTTCTACAGGTTCAAGAGTGGAGTGACCAACAGCCACCTCCTGTATGCCAGAAATGAAAGAGACATTGACTCACTAATCCACCAGAGCAGAGACATCTGGATGTCAGTTGGACTGGAAACGTGCAGCTGGATGGTAGTGAAAAGAGGCAAACTCATCCAGACTGAAGGAGTCGAGCTACCTGAAGGCCACGTATCAGATGTACAGGACAGCTATGAATACCTGGGGAGCCTGCAGGCCAATGGAAGCCACAATGAGGACACTAGGAAGGCTGCAACATCCAGGTACCTCCAAAGAGTGAGACAGGTCCTAAAAAGCAGCTGAATGGGAAGAACAAAATCAGAACCATCTACATATTCGCTCCATCCGTCATCAGATACCCAGCCATAAAAGCATGCTGGCCTAGGAACGAACTGGAACGAACATCAAGACCCAGAATCTACCAACAATACATAGAAGATTCCATCCAACCACCAACATCGAGTGACTGTACACCCACCGGAATAAAGGAGGATGGTGAGGTCACAGTCCGACCATTGGAAGTGTCAAGGTCACGGTCCTGGAGGAAATGTGAAACATCCATGAGTATGTCAGGAAGATGGCCCTTAAGGCTGACCTGCTGGGACACACAGCAGGCAGGGGATATGGAAGTGGAAGTGGGTGAAGTAGACCCAGAGGACCAGAGGCGCAGAGGCCATGGCAGGACAAGCCACTGCACAGGGTGTACCATCGCCAGATATCAGAGGTGGCTGAGATTAGAAAGTCTGACCATTGGCTGGAAATGACAGGGCTGAGGGACAGCAGAGGTGCTGCTCACGGCTGCACAAGAACTGGCGCTGAGCGCAAGATCAATAGGAACAGGGTTCTATCACACCAGACAAGACCCGAGATGCAGACTGTCCAAAGAATCCACTGAAACTATCCAGCACATGGCAGCAGGGTGCAGAATGCAGGCAGGGATAGCATACTCTGAACGGCAGAACCAAGTCACAGGAATTGTGTACAGGAACATCTGTGCTGTGCGGACTGGACTCTCCCAAGTCCAAATGGGAAAGACCCAAGAAGGTCGTGGACAATGATGGAACTAAGATCCTGTGGAGCTTCCAAATACAGACTGATAAGCAGGTAACACACACAGAACGCTGGAGGAACTCAGCAGGCCAGGCAGTCGACTATTCGCTTTTCCATAGATGCTGCCTGGCCTGCTGAGTTTCTCCAGCATTCTGTGTGTGTTGCTCCGATTTCCAGCATCTGCAGATTTTCTTTTTCTTCGGATAAGCAGGTACTGGCCAACCAACCAGACACGGTAATGCTGGAGGAGGAGCAGAAGAAAGCAATAGTGCTAGACACGGCAATCCCAAATGACAGTAAGAAAGAACCCGAGAAGCTGGAGAAATACCAGAGCTTGGAAGAGCAGATGGAAAGGATGTGTAAGGTTAAAGCCAGAGTAATCCTGGTGGTGATAGGAGCATTTGGAGCTGTGACATCCGGACTGGGAGAGCACCTGCAGCAAATCCCAGGAATAACATCGGAGATCTTGGCCCAGAAGAGTGCATTACCAGGAACAGCAAGGATACTGCATCGAACCCTGAAGCTCCCAGGCCTCTGGTAAAGGACACAAGACTGAAAGAAAAATACACATACACGCCACCCATAAAGCAAGGGCATCCGTTAGTCTTGCGAGACCGTGGATCTGCGCCTGGAAAGTCTTCACTCTCCAGGGCGCAGGCCTGGGCAAGGTTGTGTGGAAGACCAGCAGTTGCCCATGCTGCAAGTCTCCCCTCTCCATGACACTGATGTTGTCCAAGGGAAGGGCATTAGGACCCATACAGCTTGGCACCAGTGTCGTCGCAGAGCAATGTGTGATTAAGTGCCTTGCTCAAGGACACAACACGTTCCCTCATCTGGGGCTCAAACTCATGACCTTCAGGTAGCTAGTCCAATGCCTTAACCACTTGGCCATGTGCCCACACCATACCAACTATAAGGGGTGAGAAAAAAAAGAAAAAATATACATTAAATTAAATAAGCAGCGCAAAAAGAGAACAAAAATAGTGAACTAGTACACATGGGTTTATTGTCTATTCAGAAATCTAATGGCGGATGCGAAGAAGCTGTTCCTGAATTGTTGAGTGTGTGTCTCTGTTCCAAGCAATAAAGTCCAAGCTGATTCGGTTTCTGCTTATCATTCAGGCAATAGCCCAGTATCTCTTCTCTGCACTCTTTCCAGTTTAATGACAGCATTGGGAGTTAGTGTGAGATCAGGCCATTCACCCCTTCCCCTTTCATAGGATCTGGATTTCAGGCTCTGTGTCATTTAAAACCCAACAAAAATCTATCAGTCAGACCCAGCATAGATTAGAGGTCTGCTTCAGCGAGCCCCTTTACTCCATCCACCAGAAAAAGCAAATTTGTCCCGTGGCTACCCATTTTGATTCTACTTCCCATTCCCATTCCGACATATGGCCTCCTTTACTGCCACAATGAGGCCGCACTCAGGTTGGAGGAGGAGTACTTGATATTCTGTCTGAGTAGCCTCCAAACTGATGGCATGGACATCAATTTCTCTTCTGGTACTCGTTCATCCTCCAGCCTTCTCTCTTTTTCCATTCCCCATTCCTCATACCCTCTCACCCCTTACCTGCTCATCACCTCTCTTTGGTGCCCCTCCTCCTCCCCTTTCTCCCATGGCCCACTCTCCTCTCCTATCATGTTCCTTCTTCAGTCTTTCACCTCTCCCACCCAGACTCTTACCTACCCCATCCCAGATTCTTACTTCACGCACCGTGCCCTGCCCACCCACCTCCCCTTCACCTGGTCTCATCCATCACCTGCCGGCTTGTACTTCTTCCCCACACCCATCCCCACCTTCTTATTCTGGCTTCTGTCCCCTTCCTTTCCAGTCGTGATGAAGGGTCTCGGCCTGAAATGTCAACTGTTTATCCCTCCCTAAAGATACTACCTGGCCTGCTGAGTTCTCTTAGCTGCTAGCATTTTGTTTGTGTTGCTCTGGATTTCGGATGTCTGCAGAATTCCTCGTGTTTACATCTGCAGAAGCTCTTGTGTTTAACAGTTTCCAGCCTTGAACATTTCATTGCACCTCGTCCTGTGCAACTTTTCTTTGGAGGAGAGAGTTGAAGATCCCAAATGCCCCAGCTCCTTTTGACTTCACTCCTCTGACCTGCTCTCATTCCAACGTCATGTTCCCCTCTAATATATCCCCTACACATCAACCCTTTTGATCATCTTAAACACCCTCTATTAGTTCAACCCTTAATCTTCTCAACTCGGGAATAGAAATCTCACCTGTCTTTTAATCTAACCGTGTCGATGCCTGGAGCTTTGGCATCAGCCCCTGCCTCTGTGGGCATGCTATCTTGGTGCCAAGAGCATGGTGACACTGACAGGCTGCCCTCAGACTGTGTGGGTCTTTGATGCAAATGATACATTTCACGGTATGTTTTGATGTTTCAATGTACATGTGACAAATCAGGATCAGAGTCACCTACATACATCATGAAATGTGTTGTCTTTGCGGCAGCAGTACAATGCAATACATAATAACAGAATAAAAAAACAAACAGACTGAATTACAGTAAGTATATCTATATATACAGATAGATAGATATAGATATATATATAAAATAGTTAAATTAAATAAGTAGTGCGAAAATAAAAATTGAGAAATAATGAGGTAACTAATCTTTATAAAAGCCTTTATAAGAGGTATAGATCAATTAGGCATGTATGTTTGAGAAAGATAGCTAATCTTATTTATTGTGATAAGCTGAAAAGGGAAATGCTCGTCTTGGGGAGGGAGTAAAGAACCTTGCAGTGTGTAATAGTTGGTAAATTGATTCATTATTGTCACGTGTGCCAAGGTACAGTGAAAATCTTTGTTGCATGCCATTCATAATGATCAAATCATTACACAATGCATTGATGTAAAGATATAGATTAGCCTTATTAGTCACATGTACATTGAAACACACAGCGAAATGTGGTGTAAGCGTCAAATCAAACCAAGGGGATTGTGCTGGACCATGTTGCTACAATTCCAGTGCCACCATAACATGTTTCAAAGGTTTCAAAGGTACATTTAATGTCAGAGAAATGTATACAGTATACATCCTGAAATTCTTTTTCTTCACAAACATCCACGAAACCAGAGGAGTGCCCCAAAGAATGCATACCTCACAGGGAGAGCATACAGAGACTCCTTGCAGAATGGCACTGGAATGAACTCTGAACTTCAGGACACCCTGTGCTGTGATGTTGCCGTGCTTATATACCTCTTCCCACCCTGTTACTTGTCAAAACACCATCCCCTTCTCTGAATTCCTCCATCTCTGCCACATCTGCTCTCAGGATGAGACCCCCTCCCCTTTCAAGATCTCTCTGTCTCTGTCTCTGGAGATGGCTTATCTACAGATGTCTATGCTAAACCCACTGACTTTCACAGCTACCTGAACTATACCTCTTCCCACCCTGTTACTTGTCAAAACGCCATCCCCTTCTCTCAATTCCTCTGTCTTCACCGCAACTGTTCTCAGGATGAGGCTTTTCATTCCAAAATGAAGGAGATGTCCTCCTTCTTCAAACAAGGGGGCTTCCCTTCCTCCACCATCAATGCTGTCCTCAACTGCATCTCTTCTATTTCGCACACGTTCCCCCCCTCACCCCATCCTTCTGCCACCCCACCAGAGATAGGGTTCCTCTTGTCCTCACCTGCCACCCCACCAACCTTCGCGTCCAGCACATAATTATCTGCAACTTCTACCATCTCCAACGGGATCCCACCACCAAGGACATCTTATCCTTTTCCCTCTCTCACCATATCCGCTTACCCGCCCATCACCTCCCTCTGGTGCTCCTCTCCCTTTTCTTTCTTCTGTGGCCTTCTGTCCTCTTATCAGCTTCCTCCTTCTCCAGCCCTGTATCTCTTTCACCAATCAACTTCCCAGCTCTTCACTTCACCCCTTCCTCCATCCCGGTTTTACCCATCACTTTGTGTTTCATCCTCCCCTCCCCCCACCCTCTAACTGATTCCTCATCGTTTTTTCTCCACTCCCAATGAAGGGTCTCGACACGAAACGTCACCTATACTCTTTTCCATAGATGCTGCCTGGCCTCCTGA
This sequence comes from Mobula birostris, assembly GCF_030028105.1. Lineage (NCBI taxonomy): Eukaryota > Metazoa > Chordata > Chondrichthyes > Myliobatiformes > Myliobatidae > Mobula > Mobula birostris. The sequence goes on from NC_092381.1 coordinate 4,317,136, forward strand.
GTTCCTCCAACATTCTGTGTGTGTTGCTTAAATTTTCAACGTCTGCAAATTTTCTTTTGCTTGCTATGCTAGTTTACAGCTTTTATTATTGTGTATTGCATTGTACTGCTGCTGCATAACAACACATTTCATGACATATCCCAGTGACATTAAACCTGATTCTGATGCTGAAGCTTTATAAGGCATTGGTCAGACCACACTTGGAGTATTGTGAACAGTTTTGGGCCTGTTACCTGTGGAAAGATGTGCTGGCATTGGAAAGGGTCCAGAGGAGGTTCACAAGAATGAATCGGGAATGAGAGTGTTTGATGGCTCTGGGCCTGTACTTGCTGGAGTTTAGAAGAATGAGGGGAGGATCTCATTGAAACGTATCGAATATTGAAAAGGATGGACATAAAGGATGTGGTGAGGATGTTTCCTACAACAGGTGAGTCTCGGACCAGAGGGCACAGCCTCAGAACTGAGGGACATCCATTTAGAACAGAGATGAGGAAATATTTCTTAAGTGAAGGGTGGTGAATCTGTGGAACTTGTTGCTACAGATGGCTGTGGAGGCCGTTATTTAAAGTGAGGATTGATAGTTTCTTGTTTAGTCAGGGTTCTAAAGGCTATGGGGAGAAGGCAGGAAAATGGGATTAAGAAGGATAATAAATCAGCCATGATGGAATGGTGGGGAAGACTTGATGGGCTGAATGGCCTAATTCTGCTCCTGCGTCTCATGTTCTTATGGGTTACAGTAACCATTGTGCCACCCATACAATGTCATCATCATGTGCCATATCGTATAATGGGTGATCATGGTCTATGAAGTGGTTTGTCATTGCCTTTTTACAAGGCAGTGACCCCAGCCATTATCAGTACTCTTCAGAGATTGTCTCCCTGGCATCAGTGGTCGCATAACCAGGACTTGTGATATGGACCAGCTGCTCAGGCGACCATCCACCACCGGCTCCCGTGGCTTCACATGACCCTGACCGGGGGGCTGAGCAGATGCTGCACCTCGCCCAATGGTGACCTGTAGGCTAGCGGAGGGAAGGAGCACCTTGCATCTACTTTGGTAGAGGCGTATCTGTACTCCGCCACCCATCATACAATGTCGTACATTTAACAATGTAGAGTAAAGAGAGTGCAATGCAGACAGACAATAAGGTGCAGGATCATAACAAATAGATTGAGAGGTCAATATTCAATTTTATTGCACTAAGGTCACGGGGGCAGAAGCTGCCGTTGAGCCTGGTGGTATGTGCTCGCAGGCTTTTGTATCTTCGATCCAATGGGAGAGGAGAGAAGAGAGAATGTCCGAGTGGATAGGGTCCTTGATTACGTTGGGTGCTTTACCCAGGCAGTGAGAAGTGTAGACAGAGTGTAGAAAGCTGTCACCACAGAAAGGCGGTAAACCTGCTTCAGTCTGTGTGGAGTTTGCATGTTTTCCCTGAGGTTGTGTGGGTTTCCCAAAGATGTGTGGGTCAGTGGGTCAACTGACCACAGAAAATTATCCTCCAGAGTGGTATTATTCTCCAGCTGAGGGGTAGAATCTGGGTGGGGGAGAGTTGTTGGGAATGTGGGAAGATTGAAACGAGATTGATGCAGCAACACTAATTTGTTTCTCTCTCAGTTCCAATGAGCTGAGACAGCAACTGTTTACTCTGCACAATGTTCTGAACTTTCTAGCCTCTTAGCATGAAGCAGTCAGCACAAATTGGGTGGGCTGATGTCCATTACTCGAACCGCTACATTACTGTGCCCCACCAGCATTTGGAATTCTTTACCAAAGGGAGCAGTGGAACCTTGGAGGCCCTGCATGTTGGACACACCTTGTGGATCAAAGTTCAAAGTAAATTTATTATCAAAGTACATATATGTCACCATATACAACCCTGAGATTCAGTTTCTTGCAGGTTTTCACAGGAACCACAAAGAAACAATAGAATCAATAAAACGCAACAGAATTAATGAAGGGCACACACCAAGACGGACAGTCAATGTATAATAGAGAGCAAATTGTGCAATTACAAAAAAAAAGGAAAAAAAAGCTAAATGATAATAATAAATAAATAAGCAATAAATATAGAGAACATGAGTCCTTGAAAGCGAGTCCATAGGTTGCGGAATCAGTTCAATGTTGAGGTGAGTAAAATTATCCCCTCTGGTTTAGGAACCTGGTGGTGTGGGACCTGATTATTGAGGGGTGATAACTGTTTCTGAACCTGGTGGTGTGGGACCCTTCGTCTCAGCCTGAAACATCAACTGTACCTCTTCCTAGAGATGCTGCCTGGCCTGCTGCGTTCACCAGCAACTTTGATGTGTGTTGCTTGAATTTCCAGCATCTGCAGAGTTCCTCGTGTTTGCGGTTTTTAAATCAATTCTGGGATGTTGGTGGGCTTCCTTGCACAAACTGCTTGTTTCAGGTCCTTCCACAACACTTCTATAGGATTAAGTTTAGGACCTTGACACAGCCATTCCAACACACAAATTGAATTCTTTTTAAACCATTCTGTTGCTGATTTGCTCTTGTCTTTTGGGTCGTTGTCTTGTTCCATTACCCAACTTCTATTAAGCTTCAGGTGACAGACTGCTACCCTGATGTTCTCCTTTGAAATGTCTTAATATAGTTTTGAATTCATTGTTCCCTCAAGCTGTCCAGGCCCTGAGGCAGCAAAGCAGCCCCAAACCATGATGCTCCTTCCACCTTGCTTCACAGTTGGGATGAGGTTTTGGTGTTGGTGTGCAGTGCCCTTTTCCTTCCAAACATAGCAATGTGGTTTTCTGCCAAAAATTTCAACTTTTGACTCATCTGTCCACAGAAACACTGTGGAACATCCAAGTGGTCTTTTGCAAACTTGACATTTGCAGCAATGGTTTTCTTAGAAAGGGTCCTTCCACGAACAGCATTTTTGTTCAGTGTTCTTCTTATAGTGGACACATGAACAGAGACTTTAGCAAGTTCTGCAGATCCCTTGGGCTCTTTTTCACCTCCTCCAGCATTGCATGTTGTGCTCTTGGTGTGATCTTTGCAGGACAGCCACTCCTAGGGAGAGTAGCAACAGTACTGAACATAAAATAATCTGCAGATACTGGGGTCAAAGCAACACTCACAGCATGCTGGAGGAACTCAGCAGGTCGGGCAGCATCCGTGGAAATGATGAGTCGACGTTTCGAGCCGGAACCCTTCATCAAGACTGTAGAGGGAAGAGGCAGAGGCCCTATAAAGAAGGTGGGGGGGAGCGTGGGAAGGAGAAGACTGGTAGGTTCCAGGTGAAGAACCAGTAAGAGGAAACTGGCCTCCTCTACTGCCATGATGAGGCTAAACTCAGGTTGGAGGAGCAACACCTCATATACCGTCTAGGTAGTCTCCAGCCCCTTGGTATGAACATAGAATTCTCCAACTTCCGGTAATTCCCTCCCCCTCCTCTCCTCTATCCCTATGTCACTCTGCCCCCTCCCCTAGCTGCCTATCACCTCCTTCATGGTTCCACCTCCTTCTACTACCCATTGTGTTTTCCCCTATTCCTTCTTCACCTTTCCTGCCTATCACCACCCTGCCTACGTTCCCCCACCCCTTTATCTTTCCCCTTACTGGTTTTTCACCTGGAACCTACCAGCCTTCTCCTTCCCACCCTCCTTCCACCTTCTTTATAGGGCCTCTGCCCCTTCCCTCTACAGTCCTGATGAAGGGTTCCGGCCCGAAACGTCGACTGATGGTTTCCACGGATGCTGCCTGACCTGATGAGTTCCTCCAGCGTGTTGTGAGCAACAGTACTGAATTTCTTCCATTTGTAGCCTTTTCCAGCTTCATGCACCTCTACAATTCTTCTTCTAAAGTCCTCTGAAAATTGTTTTGATTGAGACATGGTGCACCTAAATAGATCTTTCTTGAAAAGTCAGCAACCTGACTTTGTGTGTCTTCTTTTATAGGGCAGGGCACTTCTACAACCCACACACCCAATCTTGTCTCATTGATTGGAACACCTGACTCCAAATAGCTTTTGTAGAAGGCATTATCCCAGCGATTCACATACTTTCCTCAATAAATAAATGAACTACTGCAGGTATAATGTTTTGTGTTACTTATTGAATTGGGTTCTCTTTATCTAGTTTTAGGACTTGTGAAGATCTGATCACCCGTTAGGTCATATTTATGCAGAAATAGAGAAAATTCTACAGAGGTCATAAACTTCCTAGCACCATTGTATAAATATTTCTTATTGTAATTTATAGTATATTTTATGTATTGTACTGCTGCCACAAAACAACAAATTTCACAACATACAGTATGTCAGTGATAATAAACCTGTAAACAAGAGAAAATCTGCAGATGCTGGAAATCCGAGCAACACACACAAAATGCTGGAGGAATTCAGCAGGCCAGGGAAAAATTACTGTCGACGTTTGGGCCGAAACCCTTTGGCAAGACTGAGGAGTAGGTTTGAAAGGTGGGGGCAGGAGAGAGACGAACACCAGGTGAAAGGTGAAACTTGGAGGGGTAGGGATGAAGCAAAGACTTAGGAAGTTGATTGGTGAAAGAGACAGAAGGCCATGGAACAAAGAAGAAAGGGGGGTGGGAAGGAGCACCAGAGGGAGGTGATGGGCGGGCAAGGAGATGACATGAGAGAGGGACAAGGGGAAGGGAAATGGTGAAGGGGGGGCAGTGGTGGAAGTATTACTAGAAGTTTGAAAAATTGATGTTTATGCCATCAGGTTGGAGGCTACCTAAATGGAATATAAGGTGTCATTCCTCCAACCTAAGTGTGGCCTCATCATGACAGTAAAGGAGACCATGGATGGACTTATCGGAATGGGAATGGGAAGTGGAAGTGAAATGGGTGGCCACTGGGAGATCCTGCTTGTTCTGGCAGATGGGTCAGCGAAGCAGTCTCCTGATCTACATCGGGTCTCACCAATATACAAGAACCATACCGGGAGCACCAAACACAGTAAATAACCCCAACAGTGTCACCTCACCTGGAAGGACTGTTTGGGGCCTTGAATGGCAGTGAGAGAGGAGGTGTAGCGGCAGGTGAAGTATTTGCAAGGATAAGAGCCAGGAGGGAGATCAGTGGGGAGGGACGAATGGACAAGGGAGTCACATTGGGAGCGATCCCTGCAGAAAGCAGAATGTGGGGATGAGGGAAAGATGTGTTTGGTGGTGGGATCCAGTAGAAGGTGGTGGAAGTTTCGGAGAATTATGTGCTGGATGCGGTGGCTGGTGGGTGATAGGTGAGGACAAGAGGAACCCTATCCCTGGTAGGGTGGTGGGAGGATGGGGTGAGAGCAGATCCACGTGAAATGGAAGAGATGTGGTTGAGGGCAGCGTTGATGGTGGAGGAAAGGAAGCCCCTTTCTTTGAAAAAGGTGGACATCTCCTTTGTTCTAGAAAGAAAAGCCTCATCCTGAGAGCAGATGTGGTGGAGATGGAGAAATTGAGAGAAGGGGATGTTTTTACAAATAACAGGGTGGGAGGAATTATAGTCCAGGTAGCTGTGAGAGTCCATGGGTTTATAATGGATATTGGTGGATAATCTGTCTCCAGAGATAGAGACAGTGAGATTGAGAAAGGGAAGGGAAGTGTCGGAAATAGATTAGGTGAATTTGAGGGCCGGGTAAAAGTTGGAGGCAAAGTGGATGAAGTCAACAGTTCAGCACGGGTGTGGGAAGCAGCACCAACGCAGTCGTTGATGTGCAGGATGGTCACCAGTGCAGGCTTGCAACCTAGACTGTTCCACATAGCCAGAAAACAGGCAAGCATAGCTGGGACCCATGCCAGCGCCCCTGGCTACCCCTTTTGTTTGAAGGAAGTGGGAGGGCCCAAAGGATAAATTATTTGGACTGAGGACAAGTTCCGCTAGGTGAAGGAGAGTGGTGATCTGATTCTGATTCTGAAATCTACCCCTCCACATCTTGCGGCTGTATCCCCAGTTCTAGCACTAATCTAAACTAATCCTGTTGGTTCCACCCATGATCAGCCAATGTTCTGGTTTTATTTCAGATTTCTAGAATTGCTGTATTTTGTTATAGTTTTACAAACAAACCACCAAGTTTGGTGATAGTCTATGCAGTGGATGTACAGTATATTTAATGTAGCATTGGACTTCCATAGCTGTTTCCACTCCCATCCCTCTCTCTATGGGAAATTCTAACATTCTCCTGGTTATATTTACTGTGACAATTTGTACTAAAATATCAAGCTGACAGTTGAGACATCACAACTATGTACTCAGTTTAAGCAACCATACACATGGCACTTACAGTAGATATGGAATAAATGCTCCCTGTCCCTCTCCCCTCTCCCCTTCCCTCTCTCCCCTCTCCCCCTCTTTCCTCTCTCTCTTTTCTCGCTCTGCCCCTCTCTTTCCTTCTCCTCTCCCTCTCTCCACCCTCTCCCCTCTAACTCTCCCCCTCCCTTCTGAGCGCCTGGAAAGCCTGAAAGCATGTAACACCAATCCTTCTTCTTTGAGGCTCTAGGTCTGGCTTCCAGTTTGAGTTTGCAGGTGTTGCCGGATATTGGGCTGGTATCTTCCATAAGCCTTGTCGCACACTCAACAATAAAATTAGGGTGCCTCTTTTATAACACAAGTTGGGACTGTTCTCCTTGGAATGCAGGAAGCTGAGGGATGAGCTTACAGAGGAGAATAGGTTGGGTGATAGTCACAGACTGTTTTTCCAGTATGGGGGAGTCTAAGATTAGAAGGCACAGGTTTAAAGTGAGAAGTGTTGGTTATCCATCATATCCAATGACGACGAGAGATCTGTGTGGGTGAGTTTTGAAGTGGAAAATTCATCGCACTGGGTCAGTTTCACTCTTTCAACCTCGCAAGTCCGGATCCTGTGGTATGAGTAGTGCAAATGGGGTCTTCCCTGTTCCAGTGGATAGCTATGACTTTTTTCATGGTAGATCTCTGGATTCACTGCAGTTTACCTATTACCACAATTGGTCTCAATAACTCTTCACACAACCTTAGATCAATAAGGCTTATTGAGGCTTATTGAGAAAGTAAGGAGGCATGGGATCCAAGGGGACATTGCTTTGTCGATCCAGAACTGGCTTGCCCACAGTAGGCAAAGAGTGGTTGTAGACAGGTCATATTCTGCATGGAGGTCGGTGACCAGTGGAGTGCCTCAGGGATCTGTTCTGGGACCCCTACTCTTTGCGATTTTTATAAATGACCTGGATGAGGAAGTGAAGGGATGAGTTAGTAAATTTGGTGATGACACAAAGGTTGGGGGTGTTGTGGATAGTGTGCAGGACATTGATAGGATGCAAAACTGGGCTGAGAAGTGGCAGATGGAGTTCAACCCAGGTAAGTGTGAGGTGGTTCATTTTGGTTGGTCAAATATGATGGCAGAATATACTATTAGTGGTAAGACTCTTGGCAGTGTGGAGGATCAGAGGGATCTTGGAGTCCAAGTCCATAGGACCCTCAAAGCTGCTGCACAGGTTGACTCTGTGGTTAAGAAGGCATACGATGCATTGGCCTTCATCAACCGTGGGATTGAGTTTAGGAGCCAAGAGGTAATGTTGCAGCTATATAGGACCTTGGTCAGACCCCACTTGGAGTACTGTGCTAAGTTCTGGTTGCCTCACTACAGGAAGGATGTGGAAACCATAGAAAGGGTGCAGAGGAGATTTACAAGGATGTTTCCTGGATTGGGGAGCATGCCTTATGAGAATAGGTTGAATGAACTCGGCCTTTTTCCTCGGAGCGACAGAGGATGAGAGGTGACCTGATAGAGGTGTATAAGATGATAAGAGGCATTGATTGTGTGGATAGTCAGAGGCTTTTTCCCAGGGCTGAATTGGCTAGCATGAGAGGGCACAGTTTTAAAGTGCTTGGAAGTAGGTACAGAGGAGATGTCAGGGGTAAGTTTTTTATGCAGAGAGTGGTGAGTGCGTGGAATGGGCTGCCGTTGATGGTGGTGGAGATGGATACGATAGGGTCTTTTAAGAGACTCCTGGACAGGTACATGGAGCTCAGAAAAATGGAGGGTTATGGGTAGCCCAAGGTAATTTCTAAGATAAGGACATGTTTGGCACAGCTTTGTGGGCCGAAGGGCCTGTATTGTTTTCTATGTTTCTATGCTTCTATCACCTGGACAATACAAAGACCCATGTCAGGATGCAGTTCGTTGTCTATAGCTCAGCATTTAATACCATCATTCCTACAGTCCTGGTTGGTAAGCTACCAAACCTGTGCCTCTGTACCTCCCTCTGCAATTGGACCCTCAACTTCCTAACCGGAAGACCACAATCTGTGTGAATTGGTAACAAATATCTCCTCCTCACTGACGATCAACAGTGTCACCCCTTGGGAGTGTGCTTAGCCCACTGCTCTACTCTCTATATACCCATGACTGTGTGGCTAGGCAGAATTCAAATACTATCTATAAATTTGCTGATGATACGACCTTTGATGGTAGAGTCTCAGATGGAGATGAGAGGGCTTGCAGGAGGGAGATATACCAGCTGGTTGCACGGTGTCTTAGCAACAACTCAACGTCAGTAAGACAAGGGAAGGGTAAAACGAGGAGCACAAGATAATCCTCATAGAGGGATCAGACGTGGAAAGTGAACAATTTCAAGTTCCTGGGTGTCAAGATCTTTGAGGATCTAACCTGGTCTCAACATTTCGATGCAATTGCAAAGAAGGCATGACAGCAGCTATATTTCATTAGGAGTTTGAAGAGATTTGGTTTGTCACCTAAAACACTTGAAAATGTTTATAGATGTACCATAGAGAGCATTCAAAACAGGCTGCATCACTATCTGATGTGGTGGAGTGGGGGAGGGGGACTACTGCGCAGGACCGAAAGAAGCTGCAGAAAGTTGTAAAATTAGTCAGCTCCACCTTGGGTATTAGCCTCTATAGTATCCAGGATATCTTCAAGGAGCGGTGCCTCAGAAAGGCAGATCCATTATTAAGGACCTCCAGCACCCAGGACATGCCCTTTTCTCATTGTTACCATCAGGTAGGAGGTACAGAAGCCTGAAGGCACACACTCAGTAATCCAGGAACAGCTTCTTCCCCTCTGCCATCCGATTCCGAAATGGACATTGAACCCGTGAACACTACCTCACTTATTTTTGTATTATTTCTGTTTTGCACTATATTTATTCTAACTATTTAATATATATATATACTTACGCAATTGATTTACTTATTTTTTAAATTTCTATATTATCACATATTGCATTGTATTGTTGCTGCTAGGTTAATAAATTTCAAAGCACACACTGGTGAGAATAAAGCTGATTCTGATTCTTATCCGCCCAGTTTGCCGAAGCTGACTACGCTTGGTAGGACAGGCATGTCTCTGTCTCACCGAGGGAATGAGGCTCACTGGCTACCCTCACCTGCTTTTGCCCACTTGTCAAAGCGGTCTCACCACTGTCCATGCAAACAGCGACTTGGCTCCACAGGTGAGAGCTGAGTGTCCAGCAGGGCCCAAAGGTGAATGAGCTGCCCCAGAATGGACACAAGCCCCTTCATCAGAGGTGCTACCTCTCCCTGGTGATAGGAGAAAGATTTAATAGGGACCTGAGGGACGAGGCTTAACTTTTCAGCAGAGGGTAGTGAATGTATGGAAGGAGCTGCCAGAAGCAGGTACAGTAGTAAAATTTAAGAAGCACTCGGACAGGTACGTGGCGGGGTGCGACGTGGAGAGATATGGGCTAAACACTGGAAATTGGGATTAGCTGAGCAGGCACCTTTGGGTCAGGTTATTTCACAATTGAAAGGTTCTTTGAAGTCAAGAATGAGGCATAAGGTTTGTTGTTTATGGCTGTTTTATTAAGTATGACAAAAACCAACAATAAAGCAAGAAAGAGAAGCCAAGAGCAAAGAAAGTACAAAGGAAACGGCAGCCATGGTCATCTCATAGTCCGACGTGAAATAACAGCATTCCAGTGATAACAGTTAACCTACAGTAGAAAATAAACAGAAAAGTACATGAACATTGATTTCTCAATCTTCTAGTAATTGCCTCCCTTCTCTCTTTTTCCATTCCCCATTCTGGATCTCCTCTTTACTTTTCACCTGCCCATTGCCTTCCTCTGGTACCCCTTCTATCAGATTTATTCTTCAGCTTTTTACGTGTTGCGCCTTTCACTTCCCAGTTCATTCCCCCCTCCCCTACTCACCCACCTATCCCTTCACCTGGTCTCACCTGTCCTCCTTCCCCTCCCCCACCTTCTTGTTCTGGCTTCTGTCCCATTCCTTTCCAGTCCTGACGGAGGGTCTCGGCCTGAAGTGTTGACTGTTTACTCTTTTCCATAGGTGCTGCCTGACCTGCTGAGTTCCTCCAGCATTTTGAGTGCTGCTCTGGACTTCCAGCATCTGCAGATTCTCTTGTGTTTAAACTTTTCCTTTATTCTTTCCTGCCAAAGTTCTTCGACCATCTCTTTGTAAACAAAGCTGACTTACATTATGTCTGTAGTTATTGTCGCAAGCTTGTTGATCTTCATTTATGCCTCGTTTGCCTCCAAAAGACTTTATTTTCCATCCATGATGAACCATCAGTACACAGATAGTTTTCTGTTATCTCGTCATTGCGGAATTAAGCATGGAACACACTGTTTCCCCTGTAGTTTTATGTGTTCCTACTGGACAGCCGTTATGTAGTGTTCCTCCTGCTCATATAACCGTTTCATAGACATTCAGTCTGCCAGCAGGTTTTAAACTCACAGTATGTCCATAATCAGAGCTGTTTATTATAAATACTGTAAATCTCATGCACTTATCCAAACTTCTCTAAAACATTGCAATCAAACCCATAATAATCAATTCTGCTGGCAGCTCATTACATCATCTTACCACCTGTCAGTGCCTCCAGTTAAACTCTGTCTTTCTGTGTGTTTCCCCTAGCCGTCAGTCTGTGGTTTTATCTTGCCATGTGCTCTTGTTTGTTTTCATGCCCCATGTTTTCCTGTCCCCGGTCCTGCTCTACTCCGGCCCCTGTATTACTGAGTACTCCGCCTCTCACCTGTTTCTCATTATTACCTGTATTGCTGCCACCTGTGTCTCATTGTGCTCCACCCATCATCTGCCTCTCTGTTTATTGCTCAGTGTATTTCAGTCAGTGTTTTCACTAGATTGTGCCAGTGAGTTTTCCTGAGCCTTTCTAGAATTTGTATCTGAACTTTGTCTATCTGAATATTGACTCTGCCTGTTTCCTGATTCTGGTATGTGGATTTCTCTAGAATTTTTGATCTCTGCCTGAAATTTGATGCTGACTTTGTTGCCCCTCTGGATTTGCTACTCAGTAAATATTACAGTGTGCACAGTACTGGGTCTGTGATTGGGTCCCTGCTTTGGTGTCCTGACACCACCCTCTGAGTGAAGAAGTTCCTCCTCACTTTCCCTTAAATATGTCACCTTTCACCTTTAACCCATGACCTCTAGTTCTAGTCTTACCCAACCTCAGTGGAGAAAAAACTTGCTTGTATTTACTCCATCCATATTTGTATAGCTTAATCAAATCTCCCCTCAGTCTCCTACACTCCAGGGAATAAACTGCAAACATATTCAACCTTTCCCTATAATCAGGTCCACAAGTCCTAACAACATCCTTATAAGTGTTCCCTGTACTATTTCTGTCTTATTGATATCTGTCCTGTAGGTAGAATTGGACACAATAGTCCAAACTAGGCATCACCAGCGTCTTAAACAACTTCAAAGTAACATCCTAGCTTCTGTACTCAATACTTTCATCTTTGGAGGTCAACATGCCAAACGCTTGCTGTGTGATCCAATGGATTTGATATAGTCTGTCTGGATTTGATGGGCTTCATTGCTGATTATTCCTCTGTATGCTTCAGGTGAGTTTGTTGTACAGAAATGGATTAGTTTCTGCAGTGTCTTCTCTCTGACAGAGTGTGTGAGGTCTCATTTGGATACCTCTCTGAATCTGAATCAGGTTTACTATCACTGACACATGTTGTGAAATTATTGTTTTGCAGTTTTACATATTCAAGTACATTAACATATAAACCAGTTGTGCAAAAAGAGAGCAGAATGCTGAGGAGGTGTTTGTGGATTCATGGGCCATTTAGAAATTTGATGGCAGAGGGGAAGAAGCTGTTCCTAAAGTATGAATTATAATTATTAATTTATTTGGAGATACTGTGAGGATCAGGCCTTTCTGGCCCTTTGTATCGTGCAACCCACCAGGTTTACCCCGGCCTAATGACAGGACAATTTACAATGACCAATTAACCTACTAACCAGTACGCCTTTGGACTGTGGGAGGAAGCCACAGTGCCCAGAGGAAATGTACACATTCCACAGAGAGGACTTGCAGACTTCTTAAAGCTTTTGGCATGTTGACCTTCAAAAATTAAGGTATTGGACTCCAAACTCCAGTCCCCTGAGTTGTAATAGCATTGTGCTAACCGCTATGATACAGTGATGGGGGTAGCGGGGAAGGAACTGTTCTTAAAACTTTCAATATTGTGCTTCACCTCCCAATAGATAGAACAACAAAGATCCATAATGTTCTCTCACACCCTGTGATGTGATGTTGAGTAGAAATGAGGCCAGTGGTATGCTGGAGCAACAAGCAAACGCTAGGAAGAACTCAGCCAATCGAGAATGTGTCCCCATGTTGTATGCTGCGCTACTGAGTAGGAAGGACCCTACCGATCCAGGACATGGCCCTCTTCTCATTGCTACCATCTGGGAAGAGGCACAGGAGCCTGAACCCTACATTCAATGTTTTAGAAACAGTTTCTTACTGTCCATTAGACTTCTGAACGGTCCATGATCCCTACCTCACTCTGTCCTGAGGTATTCCAAAAATGATGAAATGCGCAAAATAGTATAACCATGGCTAGCAAGGGAAGTTAAAGCCAATGTAAAAGCAAAAGAGGGCATACAACAAAGCAAAAATTAGTGGAAAGAGAGGGTTGGGAAGTTTTTGAAAACCTATAGAGCAATTAAAAGAAAATTAGGAGGGTAAAGATGAAATATGAAAGCCAGCTAGCAAACAATATCAAAGAAGATAGTAAAAGCTTTTTCTAGTATGTAAAATGAGAGATGAGAGGATATAGGACTGCTAGAAAATGAGGCTGTTGAAATAATAATTGGGGACAAGGAGATGGCTGATGAACTAAATGAGTATTTTGCACCAGTCTTCACTGTGGAAGACACTAGCAGTGTGCCAGATGTTGAGGGGTGTGAGGGAAGAGAAGTGAGTGCAGTTACTATTACAAGGGAGAAGGTGCTCAAAAAGCTGAAAGACCTAAGGGTACATAAGACACCTAGACCAGATGAACTGCTTCCTAGGGTTCTGAAAGAGGTAGTGGTAGAGATTGTGGAGGCATTAGTAATAATCTTTCAAAACTTATGGGTATCTGGCATGGTGCCAGAGGACTGGAAAATTGCAAATCTCTCTCCATTCTTTAATAAAGGAGGAAGGCAGCAGAAAGGAAATTATAGACCAGTTAGCCTGACCTCAGTGGTTGGGAAGATGTAGGAGTCAATGATTAAAGATGAGGTTATGGAGTATTTCATGATACAAGACAAGGTAGAACAAAAGGGAAAATCCTGTCTGACAGACCTGTTGGAATTCTTTGAGATTACAAGTAGGATCGATAAGGGGAATGAAGTGGATATGTCGTGTATTTAGACTTTCAGAAGCCTTTTGACAAGGTGCCACACATGAGGCTGCTTACCAAGTTAAGAGCCCATGGTATTACGGGAAAGTTATTGGCATGGTTAGAGCATTGGCTGATTAGGTAGCAGTAAGTGGGAATAAAAGGATCCTTTTCTGGTTGGCTGCCAGTGAGTGGTGGTGTTCTGCAGGGATAGGTGTTGGGACCACTTATTCATTTAAATGATGGAGTAGATGGCTTTGTTGCCAAGTTTGCAGATGATACGAAGGTTTGTGGAGGGGCAGGTAGTGTTGAGGAAACGGGTAGACTGTAGGAGGACTTAGACTGATTAGGAGAATGGGCAAGAAAGTGGCAAATGAAATAAAATGTTGGAAAATTCATGATGCAAAAATCTAATATGCAAAGGGACTTGGGAGCCCTAGCGCAGAACACCCTAAAGGTTAACTTGCAGGTTGAGTTGGTGGTAAGGAAGGCAAATGCAATATTAGCGTTCATTTCAAGAGGTCTAGAACACAAGAGCAGGGATGTGATGCTGAGGCTTTAAGGCACTGGTGAGGCCTCACATTGAGTATTGTGAACAGTTTTGGGCTCCTTGTCTAAGAAAAGATGTGCTGGCATTGGAGATGGTTCAGAGGAGGTTCACAAGGATGATTCCAGCAATGTAAGGGTTATCATATGAGGAACATTTGATTGCTTTGGGTCTGTACTCATTGGAATTTAGAAGGGTGAAGGGAGTTCTCATTGAAACCCTTCGAATGTTGAAAGGCCTGGTCAGAGTAGATGTGGAAAGGATGTTTCCCATGGTGGGGGAGTCTAGGACAAGAGGGTACAACCTCAGGATAGAAGGGTATCTATTTAAAACACAGATGCAGAAAAATTTCTTTAGCCAGAGGTTGATGGAGGCCAGATTGTTGGTTGTATTTAAGGCAGCGCTTGATTGGTCCTTGATTGGACACGGCATCAAGGGTTATGAGGAGAAGGCTGGGGAGTGGGGCTGAGGAGCAAAAATGGATCAGCTATGGCTGAATGGTGGAGCAGATTCGATTGGCTAAATGGCCTAATTCTGCTCCCATGTCTTATGGTCTTGTGGTTTTTAGAAACATAGAAAACCTACAGCACAATATACATCTGCTCAGCTAGGATATTGGAGATGTCAGGCAGGATAGTGAAATGCACAAAAGAAGGCAAGGAGATCTCCAGTATCTCTGACCACTACAACTGCGAGAAGGGCATCCAGCTGTAGCTTCTAACAAACCAGGAGTTGGAGTTGGAACTGGATGAACTCCAGATCATTTGGGAGGCTGAAGGGGTGATTGATAGGACATATAGAGAGGTGGTTACAGGACACAGGGAACTGGGTGACAGTCAGAAAGGGGAAAGGAGTTGATGAGCCAGTGGAGAGTACCCCTGTGGGCATCCCCGTCAACAAGAGCTATATCACTTTGGATACTGTTGGGGAGGGGGGAAAAGACTGAACAGGAAAGTCACAGTGGTTGGATCTCTGGCACTGAGCCTAGATAGGGGAATGAACAGGAGGTTCTGGAAGTGAGAATGAAATTCCCAGATGGTATGATGTCTCCTAGGTAACTGGGTCTAAGATATTTAACCCAGTTAAGGAATTGGTGTAGGAGGGGGAAGGCATAAGATTTTCAGATCATTGGGCTCTCTTCCAGGGAAGGTGGGCCCTGTTTAGAAGGGACAGTTTGCACCTTTACTGGAGGGGGACTAGTATCCTCGAGGGAAGGTTTGTTAATGCTGGACAGTGGGGTTTAAACTCGAGTTGCAGGGGCATTGGAACCAGAGTGCCAGAACAGTTAGTGGAGAGGTTGTGGAGGCAGATGTTGGTAAGACCTCAGATGAAGTTGTGAATCCAAAGAGTTAACATGGTGTGAATAGTGTCCTGAGCTGCCTGTATTTCAATAAAACAGGTTTTGTAGGAAAGTTGGATAATAGTGCTGAGGATGAGGTAGCTAGTTTACAAACAGAGGCAATGTAATAGACAATAGGTGCAGGAGTAGGCTATTCGGCCCTTTGGACCAGCACCAACATTTGTTGTGATCATAGCTGATCATCCACAATCAGTACCAAGTTCCTGCCTTCTCCCCATAATCCCTTGACTCCACTCTATTTCAGAGTTCTAACTCTTTCTTGAAAGCATCCAGAGAATTGGCCTCCACTACCTTCTGAGGCACAGCATTCCACAGATCCACAACTCTCTGGGTGAAAAAATTTTTCCTCAACTCTGTTCTAAATGGTCTACCCCTTATTCTCAAATTGTGGCCTCTGGTTCTGGACTCCCCCCAACATTGGGAATATGTTTCCTGCCTCTAGCGTGTCCAATCCCTTAATAATCTTTAATGTTTCAATCAGATCCCCTCTCATCCTTCTAAATTCTAGTGTATACAAGCCCAGTCGCTCCAATCTTTCAACATATGACAGTCCTACCATCCTGAGGACTGTCATATATTGAAAGATTGGAACCTACGTGAACCTACACTGCACTCCCTCCATAGCAAGAATGTTCTTCCTCAAATTTGGAGACCAAAACTGTACACAATACTCTGGGTGTGGTCTCACCAAGGCCCTGTATAACTGCAGAAGGACCTCTTTGCTCCTATACTCAACTCCCCCTGATATGAAGGCCAACATGCCATTAGCTTTCTTCACTGCCTGCTGTACCTGCATGCTTACTTTGTGACTGATGAACAAGGACACCCAGATCTCGTTGTACTTCCCCTTTTCCTAACTTGACACCATTTAGATAGTAATCTGCCTTCCTGTTCTTGCCACCAAAGTGGATAACCTCACATTTATCCACATCAAACTGCATCTGCCCACTCACCCAACCTGTCCAAGTCACCCTGCATTCTCATAACATCCTCCTCACATTTCACACTGCCACCCAGCTTTGTGTCATCTGCAAATTTGCTAATGTTACTTTTAATCCCTTCATCTATATCATCTTCATTAATGTATATTGTAAATAGCTGCGGTCCCAGCACCGAGCCTTGGGGTACCCCACTAGTCACTGCCTGCTATTCTGAAAGGGACCCGTTAATCCCGACTGTTTCCTGTCTGCCAACCAATTTTCTATCCATGTCAGTACCCTACTCCCCAATCCACTGGCTCTTCCTTGTCCATTTTCAAAAAATTCCAGAAGATTAGTCTAATGTGTAGTGAGGAGAGGCTGTTGATAGGGCAATATTGCAGTCAATAGGATGAGTTGCCATGTAACGGGGACAAAATCAAAAAAGGTGAATACAGGACTGAAGTGTTGTATTTGAATGCACATGGTATATGGAATAAGGTAGATGAACTTGCAGCACAGTTGCAGATTGTCAGGTATGATGTAGAAGATTATAGCTGGAAGCTTAATGTCCAAAGATGCACATTGTATCAAAAGGGCAGGTGGGAAGGCAGAGGGGGTGGCGATGCTCTGTTGCTGAAAAATGAAATCAGATCATTAGAAAGAGGTGACAAAGGGTCAGAAGGTGTTGAAACATTGTGGATAGAGTTAAGGAAATGCAAGGGTAAAAAGACCCTGATGGAAGTTGTATAGAGACCCCTAAACAGTAGTAAGGATGTGGCCAGCAAATTACAAACAGAGCTGGAAAATGCATGCCAAAAGGGCAATGTTACAATAGTCATGGAGGACTTCAGTATTCAGGTAGATTGAGAAAACCAGGTTGGTGCTGGATTCCAGGAGGGGGAATTTCTAGAGTGCCAGTGAGTTGGCTTTTTAAAGCAGCTTGTGGTTGAACCGACGAGGGAATCAGCTATTCTAGATCGGGTATTGTGTAATGAACCAGAATTGATTAAAGAGCTTAAGGTAAAAGAACCCTTGGGGCAAGTTTTATCATGATATGATCGAATTCACCCTGAAATTTGAGAAGAAGCTAGTCAGCTGTATCAGTATTTCTGTGGAGTAAAGGGAATTAGAGACATGAGAGAGGTGCTGGCCAGAACTGATTGGAAGAGAACTCTGGCAGGGATGACAGAAACAGTGGCAGAGAATTGGGAAACTTTTAATAATAAAAAAAACAAAGCAAATGGAAAAAGTCACTAAGAAGGTAAAGATGGAATACAAAAGAAAGCTAGCCAAAAATAGAGGATACCAAAAGTTTCTTCAGATGCATAAAGTGTAAAAGAGAAGCAAGAGTGGATATTGGACCATTGAAAAATGATGCTGGAGAGGTAGTAATGGGGGACAAAGAAATGGCAGAAGATCTAAATGAGTATTTTGCATCAGTCTACACTGGAAGACACTAGCTGTATGGTGGAAGTTCTAGGTGTCAGGGATCATGAAGTGTGTGAAGAGATCATGGAGGTATCAGTAATGATCTTTCAATAATCACTAGATTTTGGAATGGCTTTGGAAGACAGGAAAATTGCAAATGTCACTCCACTCTTCAAGAAGGGAGAGAGGCAGAAGAAAAGAAGCTATGGGCCATTTAGTCTGTGGTTGGGAAGATGTTGGAGTTGGATATTAAGAATGAGGTCTGAGTACTTGGAGGTGCATGATAAAAGAGACTGTAGTCAGCATGGTTTCCTCAAGGGAAAATCTTGCCTGACAAATCTGTTGGAATGTCTTAAAGAAATAACAAGCAGGATTGACAAAAGAGAATCAGTTGATGTTGTGTACTTGGATTTTCAGAAGGCCTTTAACAAGGTGCCACACATGAGGCTGCTATATGTGGCAAGCTATAAGCCCATGGTATTACATGAATAAAGCAGGGGCTGACTGGCAGGAAGTCTTTTCTGGTTAGCTGCTATTGACTAGTGGTGTTCCATGATGGTCTGTGTTGGGTCTATTCTTTTTGTTATGTCTATGATTTGGATGAGGGAATTGATGACTTTGTTGCAAAGTGTGCAGATGATATGAAGCTAGGTGGAGGGATGGATAGTCCGAGGAAGTAGAAAGGCTACAGGAGGACTTGCACAGATTGGGAGAATGGACAAAGAAGTGGTAGATGGAAGGCACTGCCAGGAAGTGTATGGTCATGCACTTTGGTAGAAGAAACAAAAGGGTTGATTATTTCCTAAATGGAGAGAAAATACAAAAAACTGAGGCACAAAGGGACTTGGGAGTCTTTGTGCAGGATTCCCTAAAGGTTAATTTGCAGTTTGCATCTTTTGTGAGGAAGGCAAATGCAATGTTAGCATTCATTTCAACAGGACAAGAATATAAAAGCAAGGATGTAATGTTGAAACTTTATAAAGCACTGGTGAGGCCTTGCTTAGTCTTGTGTGCAGTTTTGGGTCTCATCTTCAAAAGGACTTGCCGAAACTGGAGAGGGTTGAAAGGAAGTTCACAAAAATGATTCCACGATTAAACAGCTTGTCATATGAAATGCATTTGATGGCTCTGGGCTTGTATTCACTAGAACTCAGAAGAATAAGGGGTGACCTCATTAAAACCTATCACCTGGTGAAAGGCCTTGATAGAATGGATTTGGAGAGGATGTTTCCTGTGGTGAGAGTCTAAGACCAGAGGACACAGCCTCAAAATTGAGGTGTGTCTTTTTAGAACAGATGAGGAGGAATTTCTTCAGCCAGCAAGTGGTGAGTCAATGGAATTCTTTGCCACAGGGAGGCCAAATCTTTCTGTATATTTAAGGCAGAGGTTGATAGATTCCTGACTGATCAGGACATAGAGATACAGTGAGAAGGCAGGAGACTAGGGCTGAGAGGAAAATTGGATCAGCCATGATGAAATGGTGGAGCAGACTCAATGGGACAATTTGCCTAGTTCTGCTCCTATGTCTTATGGTCTTTTTCACCCACAGATTTTTTTTGTTTTACACACCATTCTCTGTAAACCCTAGGAGCTGCTGTGTGAAGATCCCAGGAGATCAGCAGTTTCTGAGATATCCAAACCACCCCATCTGGCACTAACAATCATTCCAACAGCAAGTTTCTTCCCCATACTGATCTTTGGTCTGAAACATTGAATCACTTGACCATGTCTGCATGCATTTATATGTTGAATTGCTACCACATGATTGGCTGATTAGATGTTTGCATTAATGAGCAGGTGTACAGGTTTTTAATTATTTACAGGATGTGGGTGTCATCAGCTATGCCAGCATTTATTGGCCATCCCTAGATGCCCTGAGAAGGTGGTGATGAGCTGCTGCCTTGAACCACTGCAGTCCCTGAGGTGTAAGGACACCCACCGTGCTGTTAGGGAGAAAATTCCATGATTTTGACCCAGTGACAATGAAGGAACGGTGATATGTTTCCAAGTCAGGTTGGTGAGTGACTTGGAGGGGGATTTCCAAGTGGTGGTGTTCCCAGGTATCTGCTGTTCTCATCCTTCAAGATGGTAGTGGTCGTGGGTCTGGAAGGTGCTGCCTTAGGAACCTTGGTGTGTTGTTGCAGTGCATCTTGGAGACAGTACACACACACACACACACTGCAGCTGTTCATGGATGGTGGAGGGATTGGATGCTTGTGGAAGGGGTACCAATCAAGTGGGCTGCCTTGTACTGGATGGTGTCAAGTTTCTCGAGTGTTGATGGAGCTGCACTCATCCAGGCGAGTGGCGAATATTCCATTACGCTCCTGACCTGAGGCTTGTAGATGGCGGACGGGCTTTGGGGAGTCAGGAGGTGAGTTACACGCTACAGGATTCCTAGACTTTGACCTGCTCTGGTAGCCACGGCATTTATGTGGCTGGACCAGTTTAGTTTCCTGTCAATGGTGACCGCCTGCCTGCTCCTCCTACCCCCCCCCCCCCCCCCCCCAGGATGTTGATAGTGAGGATGATGCCACTGAATGTCAAAGGACGATGGTTAGAGCCTGTCTTGTTGGAGATGGTCATTGCCTGGCACTTGAGTGGTTGAAATGTTACTTGCCTAATAAAATGGCTACTAAGCATATTTGACATTTTCACTCTGGGAAGAAGATTCTGACTATCTGCCCTCTCTTTCCCTCACATAATTTTATAAACTTCTATCAGGTCGTCTTGTCTTCCCTCAGTCAGAAGTCAACCTAATTGAAATATCTCTGGTATGGATTTGCCTTAAGATCTTCTCTCTCCAACCTGTTTAATAAACCATTTCAAAAATTGGCCATTGAACATCAAAGAGTACAGCACAGTAGAGGTCCTTCAGCCCATGATCGTGTAGTGTGGAAAATACTATGTATAACTGCAAGTGGGGGAGATTCAAATCGAATCAGAGAATACATTGGATAACATACAGGTCTGTGGGGACAGGGCAGGGATGTGGGACTACAGACTTTTAAACAGGCATCATAGACATGGTGGGCTAAATGACCATTTTGCAAAGATTTTATGTTGTGTTTGTTGTCTTGCTTTTGTTTAATTCTTCTGCCAAGGTGCATAAGCTAAATACTGAAGCCTTTCTGTTCATGTCCAAACATAATGGAGGCTACATTTAACCTTCAGAAGGTTTTCTCTCAGATGACTAGAGAACGGGACTGATGGTGAGGTATCGTTTGAAGTGCCAATCATTTGACATATAAATAAGTGTTTTGGATATTGAGATTTTATGCTGTGTTAGCTTTATATAGATCTAAAAAGCGTGGATTGGAACAGGTTGTTCTCTGGCAAAGATGTGATTGGTAGGTGGGAAGCCTTCAAAGGAGAAATTTTGAGAGTGCGGAGTTTGTATATTCCTGTCAGGATTAAAGGCAAAGTGAATAGGAATAAGGAACCTTGGTTCTCAAGGGATATTGCAACTCTGATCAAGAAGAAGAGGGAGTTGTATGAAATGTATAGGAAACAGGGGGTAAATCAGGTACTTGAGGAGTATAAGAAGTGCAAGAAAATACTTAAGAAAGAAATCAGGAGGGCTAAAAGAAGACATGAGGTTGCCTTGGCAGTCAAAGTGAAGGGTAATCCAAAGAGCTTTTACAGGTATATTAAGAGCAAAAGGATTGTAAGGGATAAAATTGGTCCTCTTGAAGATCAGAGTGGTCAGCTATGTGTGGAACCAAAGGAAATGGGGGAGATCTTAAATAGGTTTTTTGCATCTGTATTTACTAAGGAAACTGGCATGAAGTCTATGGAATTAAGGGAATCAAGTAGTGAGATCATGGAAACCGTACAGATTGAAAAGGAGGAGGTGCTTGCTGTCTTGAGGAAAATTAAAGTGGATAAATCCCCAGGACCTGACAGGGTGTTCCCTCGGACCTTGAAGGAGACTAGTATTGAAATTGCGGGGGCCCTGGCAGAAATATTGAAAATGTCGCTGTCTATGGGTGAGGTGCCGGAGGATTGGAGAGTGGCTCATGTTGTTCAGTTGTTTAAAAAAGGATCGAAAAGTAATCCGGGAAATTATAGGCCGGTAAATTTAACATCAGTAGTAGGTAAGTTATTAGAAGGAGTACTAAGACAGAATCTACAAGCATTTGGATAGACAGGGACTTATTAGGGAGAGTCAACATGGTTTTGTGCGTGGTAGGTCATGTTTGACCAATCTATTGGAGTTTTTCGAGGAGGTTACCAGGAAAGTGGATGAAGGGAAGGCAGTGGATATTGTCTACATGGACTTCAGTAAGGCCTTTGACAAGGTCCCCCATGGGAGGTTAGTTAGGAAAATTCAGTCGCTAGGTATACATGGAGAGGTGGTAAATTGGATTAGACATTGGCTCAATGGAAGAAGCCAAAGAGTGGTAGTAGAGAATTGCTTCTGAGTGGAGGCCTGTGACTAGTGGTGTGCACAAGGATCAGTGCTGGGTCCATTGTTATTTGTCATCTATATCAATGATCTGGATGATAATGTGGTAAATTGGATCAGCAAATTTGCTGATTATACAAAGATTGGAGGCGTAGTAGACCATGAGGAAGGTTTTCAGAGCCTGCAGAGGGACTTGGACCAGCTGGAAAAATGGGCTGAAAAATGGCAGATGGAGTTTAATACTGACAAGTGTGAGGTATTGCATGTTGGAAGGACAAACCAAGGTAGAACATACAAGGTTAATGGTAAGGCACTGAGGAGTGCAGTAGAACAGAGGGATGTGGGAATACAGATACAAAATTCCCTAAAAGTGGTGTCACAGGTAGATAGGGTCATAAAGAGAGCTTTTGGTACATTGGCCTTTATTAATCAAAGTATTGAGTATAAGACAGGCAGCATCTGTAGGAAGAGGTGCAGTTGACGTTCCAGGCCAAGACCCTTCGTCAGGACCTGACGAAGGGTCTCTGCCTGAAACGTCGACTGCACCTCTTCCTACAGATGCCTGGCCTGCTGCGTTCACCAGCAACTTTGTGTGTTGCTTGAATTTCCAGCATCTGCAGAATTCCTGTTTGAGTATAAGAGCTAGAATGTTATGATGAGGTTGTATAAGGCATTGGTGAGGTCGAATCTGGAGTATTGTGTTCAGTTTTGGTCACCAAATTACAGGAAGGATATAAATAAGGTTGAAAGAGTGCAGAGAAGGTTTACAAGGATGTTGCTGGGTCTTGAGAAACTCAGTTACAGAGAAAGGTTGAATAGGTTAGGACTTTATTCCCTGGAGCATAGAAGAATGAGGGGAGATTTGAGAGGTATATAAAATTATGATGGGTATAGATAGAGTGAATGCAAGCAGGCTTTTTCCACTGAGACAAGGGGAGAAAAAAACCAGAGGACATGGGTTAAGGGTGAGGGGGGGAAAGTTTAAAGGGAACATTAGGGGGGGCTTCACACAGTGGTGGGAGTATGGAATGAGCTGCCAGATGAGGTGGTAAATGCAGGTTCTTTTTTAACATTTAAGAATAAATTGGACAGATACATGGATGGGAGGTGTATGGAGGGATATGGTCCATGTGCAGGTCAGTAGGACTGGGCAGAAAATGGTTTGGCACAGCCAAGAAGGGCCAAAAGGCCTGTTTCTGTACTGTACTTTTCTATGGTTTCTAACTAAAAAGCTCCACTCCGTACATGGGAAGACGTAATTAACCTGCACGGAGTTTAACCATCGAGTGTCCTGACCAGCTGCATCGCAATCTGGTACTGGAACTGCATGGTATCTGACCTGAAATCCCTAGAGGATTGTGAGGGGTGATGAGAGGATCATCGGCAACTATCTTCCACCAACTAGAGATTTATTAGGAGCACTGTATACACGGGGCCTTTAGCATTGTCAATAATCCCTTTCAATCATCCAACAATCTCTTTGTGCCCCCCTCCCCACCCCAGACAGGAGGTACCATAGCATTAGGACAAGAGCTGTTAGCATGGGAAACAGCTTCCTCCCCCAGGCCGTGAGACTACTGAACCCCCTGTCACTACTGCGGTCTCATCGCACATGAAGCACCAGCAGTGTTATACTGACTACTTTTTAACTTGTGTTGTAGATGCACCTTATTGTTTCTGGTAATATTACTTTAAGTGTTATGTGTTTGAGTTATATGTACTGTGTTGTGCACCTTGGTCTGGGGGGGGGGGGGGGGGGTGTGTCCCCAATGTTTTCAAGAGATGCTGTTATCCTTTTGCTTTTCCTTCTTTGCCTCTTTCTTTTCCTTCCCTTCTTTCTATCTCCATCTGTTCATCCATTTTTACTTCATTGGTTAATTGTTATACTATTGTCACATTAAAAACTTAGTTTTACATGCCATCCTTACAGATTATTTCATTACAAGTGCATTGAGGTAGAACAAGGTTAAACAATAACAGAATGCAGAATAGTCACAGTGACAAAGTGCAGTGCAGGTAGATAATGAGGCAGATTGTGAGGTCAAGAGTCCATTTTGTCTGCTAGGGAACCATTCAATCGTCTGATAACAGATATACAAGCTGTCCTTGAGCTTGGTGGGACATGCCTTCAGGCTTTTGTATCTTCTACCTGATGGAAGAGGGGAGATGAGGGAATGTTCAGGGTTGATGGGGTCTTTGATTATGTTGGCTGCTTTTCCAAGACCACCTCCACTGCCAGGCTATGGGCAAACACAATCCTGTACCCAGGCTACCCTGTCAATCCTTGGCCTCCTGCACTGCCAGGCTACGGGCAAACACAATCCTGTACCCAGGCTACCCTGTCAGTCCCTGGCTGCCTCCACTGCCAGGCTATGGGCAAACACAATCCTGTACCCAGGCTATCCTGTCAGTCCCCAGCCTCCTCCACTGCCAGGGTAAGGCCAAACACCAACCAAGAGGAACAACACCTCAGATTCTCCCTGAGTAAGCTACAACTCAATGAACACTGAATTCTCAAATTCCTCCCCTTCTGATCTACCCATTTCCTTCTCCATACACCCACGTCCCATCTCTCAGATCTTTACTCTGCTTCCACCCACTCCATCTGCCCATGGCCCACACACCCCTCCCAACAGGGCCTTCCCCTTTCACACTCACCAACTTATACTGAGGCAGCACAGAAAGCATCCTGTCTGGATGCATCATGGCCTGGTACAGCAACTGGTCTGCCCATGACCATAAGGAACTGCAGAGAGCTGTGAACATAGCACAGGACAACTCAGAAACCAGCCTCCTCTCTATGGAGACCGAGCATTGACAGGGTAGCCTGGGTATGAGATTGGGTTTGCCCATAGCCTGGCAGTGGAGGAGGCTGGGGACTGACAGGGTAGCCTGGGAACGAGTGGCTCAAGGTTCATCAGTATCTGACGTATACATTTATAGATATTTGGAATTTGCTGTTGCTGTGATATGCAGAAAAAACAATTTTCAACAATTGTAAAGAATAAAGTATTATATACAAAATAAAGTTAGATGTTAAAGTGGGTAGGGAATAAAATGTGTGTAAATGCCAGTTTGCATTTACAGGGTAAGTAGCATGATTAAAAAGCGGGTTAAAGTGTTGGTAGTGCAGTGACATGACTCTTGGCCTTCTCTGCAGACAAAGGTGAGGATCAAACGGGGGTCACTGGAACAACACCAACAACATCACCACTTTGTACTTCGCTGTGCCACTAAACTGTTCTTTACACAAACCACAAAGTTAATGTGCAGGTACAGCAAACATTCAGGAAGGCAAATGGTATGTTGGTCTTTTTGTCACACAACTTGAGTAAAAGTTTAGCCACCATGCTGAAATTATACAAGGCCCTGCTGAAATCACTTTATGAACAGGCCAAATCTCCCAACCTATAATTGTAATGGAAGCACAAGGAATTCTGCAGATGTTAGAATTTCAAGCAACACACATCGAAGTGGCTGGTGAACGCAGCAGGCCAGGCAGCATCTCTAGGAAGAGGTACAGTCGACGTTTCAGGCAGAGACCCTTCGTCAGGACTAACTGAAGGAAGAGTTAGAAAGAGATTTGAGAGGGGGAGGGGGAGATCCAAAATGATAGGAGAAGACAGGAGGGGGAGGGATGGAGCCAAGAACTGGGGATAGTTGATCAGTGAAAGGGATATGAGAGGGACAGTTGACCCTCTCACTATACCCCTTGTCCATCCTCTGGGGGTTCCCCCCCCTCCCCCTTTCTCCCTGGGCCTCCTGTCCCATGATTCCCTCATATCCCTTTTGCCAATCACCTGTCTAGCTCTTGGCTGCATCCCTCCCCCTCCTGTCTTCTATCATTTTGGATCTTCCCCTCCCCCTCCCACTTTCAAATCCCTTACTCTTCCTTCAGTTAGTCCTGATGAAGGGTCTCAGCCTGAAATGTCGACTGTACCTCTTCCTACAGATGCTGCCTGGCCTGCTGCATTCCACCAGCAACTTTGTGTAGATTGCAGTGAAAGGTTCAGCAGGCTGGTTCGAGCGCTGCTGGGATGTGTCCTTTGGGTAGATGCTACACCCTCTTGAGGCAGCAACTTCCTGTCGTCCATCACGCAGGTCCTAGACAATGGCAAGCGGGAGAGTCTGGATCAGCCACTGACCCTGGACGAGCTGACAGGCTCCATCCGTTCCTTTGGGTCGGGTAAGACTCCCGGAAGCGATGGCTTACCGGCTGAGTTGTACTCGGCTCTGTGGAACTGGATGGGCCCAGACCTGCTGGAAGTGTACAACGCTATGCTTCTGGCCGGCAGTATGTCTGAGTCCATGAGGAAGGGCATCATCACCCTCATCTACAAGCAGAAGGGGGAAAGGGAGGACATTAGAAATTGGAGACCCATCTCTCTCCTGAATGTGGATTACAAGATCCTGTCCAAGGCTATCACCAACAGGGTCAAGTCTGCTCTGGGACAGGTGATCCACCCGGACCAAACCTGTGCTGTACCGGGCAGGAAGATCTCAGACAGCCTCGCGCTGCTGAGGGACACTATCGCCTACGTGCAGGACAGCGGGGTGGACACCTGCCTGGTCAGCTTGGGCCAGGAGAAAGCCTTTGACAGGATATCGCACATGTACATGGCAGATGTGCTCTCCAAAATGGGATTTGGGGAGGGAATCTGGAATTGGATCATACTGCTCTACACAGACATCCATAGTGCAGTCCAGGTCAATGGGTGGGAAACAGACAGCTTCCCCATCAGGGCTGTCCCCTCTCCCCTGTCTTTGTCTGCTGCATAGAACCCTTTGTGGAAGCCATCAGGAGGGATGAGGGCATAAGAGGGGTGACGCTGCCAGGCAGTGGAGGGACCCAAGTGAAAACCTCCCTGTACATGGACGACGTCACCGTCTTCTGCTCTGATCTGAGGTCAGGTCGCAGGTTGATTGGCACCTGCGAACAGTTCGAGCTAGCGTCGGGGGCCAGGGTCAACCGCACGAAGAGCGAAGCCATACTCTTCGGCAACTGGCCCGACCGATCCAGAGTCCTCTTCACCATCAGGTCTGATCACGTGAAGGTGTTGGGGATCTGGTTCGGAGGGGCTGAGGCGTGCAACAAGAACTGGCAGGAGCGGACTGCCAAGGTGAAACAGAAACTGTGACTGTGGGGAGGGCGCTCCCTGTCGATAACGGGCAAGAACCTGGTCATCAGGTGTGAGGTGCTCTCAGGGCTGCTGTACTTGGCGCAGGTCTGGCCCGTCCCCTGCTCCTACAGCTCGGAAATCACCCAGGCTGTCTTCAGATTCGTCTTGGGATCCAAGGTGGAGCGGGTGAGATGGACCGTCATGCACAAGTCCCTGGACAAGGGGGGCAAGAACATCCCCAATGTCGCCCTCACCCTGATGGCCAGCTTCATGTGTGGCTGCATCAGGTTGTGTAGAACCCAGGTATGTGGGCATCAAGTACCACTATGTGCCCAGGTTGTACCTGTTGCCCTGGCTACGAAGGATGGGTCTGGCCCCACTCCTGCGCAACAC
This sequence comes from Mobula birostris, assembly GCF_030028105.1. Lineage (NCBI taxonomy): Eukaryota > Metazoa > Chordata > Chondrichthyes > Myliobatiformes > Myliobatidae > Mobula > Mobula birostris. The sequence continues at coordinate 4,344,900 of NC_092381.1, forward strand.
CCCATCAGCTGGTTGTTGCCACCATACCTGTCCTTCATAGCAAAGTTCTTCTAGGAGAACACCTTTGACCACAGGGCCATCAGGCAGTAGTCGGCACGTAGTGTCCTGCAGGCACTGCAGGAGAAGGATGTGATGGACACAGTGGGGTGGTTCCCTGAGCAGACCGTCCAGTTCATCTGGCAAAATGCCTCATTGCCAGATCTCACCAACAGGCACCAAGACCTTGCCTGACTGGTGGTGAGAGGGGCCCTCCCAGTCAGAGCCCTCCTGTACGCCCGGAACGTCGTCTCCGCACCCCACTGCCCACGGGAGGACTGCAGTGAGGAGGAGTCTGTGACCCACCTCTTTGCACACTGTCAGTTCGCAGAGAGGGTGTGGAGGAGGATGGACGGGCTGGTGTCACGTTTTATCCCCAGCAGCTGCGTAACAGAGGACTCTCTGATCTACGGGCTGTTCCCGGGGACGCACACGGAGACCAACATCCGGTGCTGCTGGCAGATCATCAACTCGGTGAAAGATGCTCTTTGGTCGGCCCGAAACATGATGATCTACCAGCGCATGGAGATGTCCGTAGGAGAATGCTGCCGACTGGCACATTCTCGCTGCAGGAGTACGTGCTGAGGGACGCACTGAAACTCTGTGCAGCCACCACAAGGGCCCAGTGGAGAAGGACCACGGTATAGGTTTCTCCACCGGCGGGAGTGGGAGGGGTCGGGTGGCGGTGAGTATACCCCTCAACAAAGATATGGTAAGGTGAACAACTGGAGTGCCACGTGGGTGGCTATAAATACAGATATGTACTGACTATAATGGAAATTTATTGAATGGGTTATTGTGTATATTTATTTTTGAATAAAGTGTATTTTGAAATAAAAGAACAGCTTCTGTAGATGCTACCAGTGGCGGGGAGGGACTTGTGTAATCACAGAGCAGTGAGCTGAGTCCGGGACACTCTGCAGCCTCTAATGTTCCAGTGCATTCGAATTCCCTACTGGAACATGATGCAACCAGTTAGGATACATTTAACAGTATCTGTAGAAGTTTGTTGGAGTATTCAGTGACACGTTGGACCTCCTTAACTCCCTAAGAAAGTAGGAATCATAAAACATAGGAGCCCAATCAAGCCACTTGGCCCATACAGTCTGCACTACCATGCCATCATGGCTGATTTATTAATCCCCCTCGATCCTATTCTCCTGCCCTCTCCCCATAACCTTTGATGCCCTGACTAATCAAGAACCTATCAGACTTTGCTTTAAATATACTCGGTGCCCTGACCTCTACAGCTGTCTGTGGCGATGAATTTCACAGATTCATCACTCTAGCTAAAGAAATTCCTCATCTCTGTTGTAAAGGGACGTCCTTGTATTCTGAAGCTGTACCCTCTGTTCCTAGACCCTCCCACTATAGCAAACATCCTCTCCAATTCCACTCTATCTAGTCCTTTCAATATTTGATGCGATTCAATGAGATCCCCCCACCAACTTTTCTCTAAACTCTAGCCAGTACAGTCTCAGCATCTGAATGCTGGCTCACCTTCCTCGTGATTAGATTAGACCATCAGAGGTGATCTCAGTGAACAAAATTCTGATACTTTCCCTTAAATTATGACCTCTAGTTCTAGTCCCACCCTGTCTCGGGGGGGGGGGGGGGAAAAGCCTGCTTGCATTTACCCTAACTATACTCTCCTAATTTTATATACCTCGATCAAATCTCCCTGCCATCTCCTTGGGGTCATGAAGGTGAAGGAGTGGCCCCTGAATTATTGAGTGTATGATCTGAGGCTCTTGTACCTCCTTTCTGATGTTAGTAACGAGAGGAGGACAAGTCCTGGACCCAAGGGTCCCAGGTGGTGGCAGACCAGCTGATTTTCCACACTATTCCTCTTATTACCTGAAGATGCTTTCATCCTCAGTTCTCAAAGTTCAAAGTAAACAACTTACATGTGGGCATTTGCAGTAAAACAAAGAAATGCAATAGAATCAGTGAAAACACATACAACAGATACAGACAAACAATATTCAAAAGGCAACAAACTGAAATATAAAAAATAGAAAAAAAATTAATAATAAAAATCAATAAACAATAAGTATTGAGAACATGAGTAGTAGTCCTTAAAAGTGAGTCTATAGGTTAAGTTAGTTCAGTGTTGAGGTGAGTGAAGTTATCCCCTCTGATTGAGGAGCCTGATGGTTGAGGAGTAATAACTGTTGCTGAACCTGGTGGTGTGGGTCCTGAGGCTCCTGTACCTCCTCCCTGATGGCAGCAGTAAGAAGAGAGCCTGGCCTGGGTGGCGGGAGTCCCTGATGATGGATGCTGCTTTCCTATGACAGTACTCTTTGTTCCTTCTGGTCCCAAACCTCCTCATATATCTGATGCTTCCAACTTCTACCCCAGCCCCCACAGTCTGGACCTCTGGCCAATGCTTGGTACTAGTGAGTGAACCAAATGTCAAACCATTGGGAATGCTGAATAATCAGATTCCAAATTTTACTGTGCTAAAACTTTAAATATTTTCCCCTTTTACACAGGCACCACAAAATCTTTATTTTAAATTTAGTTTTAAAGGCTCCACCACAAGACCGCAAATAATTGTCAAAATTCCGGGTTTCATGTTGCTGTGCTGTTCACTGGCCACTCCAAAGGAAAGCAGTAATTAAGTAGTTAAGAAATTAAGAAATCTCTAAAATTAGAACTATAATGTTGACTGGTAGGGTGAGTGACCCACCCTCTACTGAAGCAAAAATGATTCAGGCTAAAAATATAATTGCTGGGAAAGTTACAACATGGAAGAGATTGGCTTCATTGGAAATAGGGAATATATAAGATCGATTAGTCCAAATTATCAATCCAGAATTGGAATCGCAATTAGGATCACTGACTTGTGTCATGAAATTTGTCATTTTGTCAGCAGTACAATACATAAAATATATTCTAAATTACTAAGAAATATATATCAAAATTAAATACTGCAAAAGAGTGCAAAGATAGTGAAACAGATAGTCATCAATACTCATTCTAAGATTCTATTGCACTTCCAGGTGAACTGATAGAAGTTTATAGAATCATGAGGTATGTATGATGTGGGCTTGTGTCAGGGTTGGGAGTCCAAACTACAGGGTACAGATGCCAGATAAGAGGGGAGAGAATTAAGAGGAACCTGTTGGGTAACTTTTACACAGACGATAGTGAGTACCTGGAAGAGCTGCCAGAGGAAGTGAGTAAGGTAAATGCAATTGCAAGGTTTGAGGTATTTGGATAGGTACAAGGAGGAGAGGGGCTTGGAGGGATATGGGACGAATGTGGACAAACTGGGACAAGCAGTGGTCAGCATAGGCCAGTTGGGCTGAAGAGCCTGTTTCCCTGCTGCACTACTGAGTCTATGACTTTCATTCAGGAGGGATGTGTGGGCCGAGCCTGTTCCCTGACTACCTTTTACCATTACTGACCTCATCCACTCTGGAGAACTCGCAGCCACTGCCACCAATCTCATAATTCCCTTATGCTCCACTGCTCACTTCTACCTACCACAAACCTGACTGTCCAGGCAGGCCCATTGTCTCTGCCTACTCCTGTCCCACTGAACTCGTGTCCTCATACCTCGACTGCATTCTATCCCCCTTGGTTCAGTTGCTTCCCACCTATACGCATGACACTTCTCAAGCCCTCGATCTCCTCAGTACCTTTCAGTTCCCTGACCCTGACCATCTCACCTTCACCATGGATGTTCAGTCCCTATACACTTCAATCACTCATCAGGAAGGCCTTAACGCTCTCTGCTTCTTTCTCAATAAAAGAACTAACCAGTTCCCCTCCACCATATCCACCTCTGTCTGTCAGAACTGGTCCTTGCCCTCGTCAATTTTTCCTTTGGATCCCCCACTTTTTCCAGACTTGAGGGGTTGCCATGTGCCCCAGTTATGCCTACTATTTCATTGGCCACATGGAACAGTCCATGTTCCAAACCTTCCCCAGTAGTGCGCCCTAATTCTTCCTCCGTTACATTGATGACTGCATTGGTGCTTTTTCATGCACCCATGCTAAGCTCATCAATTTCATCAACTTTGCCTCCAATTTTGCTGCCCTTCAATTTACTTGATCCAGTTCTGACACCTCTCTCCACAGTCTGTCTCCATATCTGCAGACAAACTGTCAACCAACATCTTTTATCAACCTACTGATTCCCACAGTTATCATGACTATTCTTCTTTTCACCCTATTGCCTGTAAAAATCGTATTCCCTTTTCTCAGTTTCTTCATCTCTGCAACAGTTGTTCCCAAGATGCGGCTTTCCTTTCCAGGACACCAGAGGTGTCTTTCTTCAAAGAACAGGGTTTCCCTTCCTCCACTGCTGGATGCTTCCCTCATCTGCATCTTCTCTATTTCCTGAATGTCCGTGCTCGCCCTACCTTCCACTGCCTTACCTACTATCTCATCAGCCTCGGCATCCAACACATCATTCTCCACAGTCTCCACCAAAGGGATCCCACCTCTAAACATATCTCTACCTCCACCCGCACTCTCCACTCTCTGCAGGGATCGCACCTCCCGTCATTCCCTGTCCTGCAAGCAGCAAAAGTGCGACACCATTGTGGCCGAAAGAAGGCCATTGTTGGGAGCTTAAGATCAAAGGATATACGTGTTGAATTGACAGGTGGGAAGGCATAGGAAGTTGTGTGGCTCTCGATAAGAGATGGAATTACATCTTTAGAAAAGATGATAGAGGGTAAGAGAATGTTGAATCTTTTTGGGTGGGGTTAAGAAACTGCAATGGTAAAAAAAAAAAAACCATTATGGGAATCATATATAGGCCTCCAAATAGTAGCCAAGATCCGGGATTGAAATTGCAAAGAGAACTGGAAAAGGCTTGTAATAAGGGTAATGACACAATTGTAATGGGGGGACTTCATATGCAAGGGGATTGGGAAAATCAGGTTGGTGTTGAATTGTAAGAGAGGGAACTTGCTGAATGCCTATGAGATGGCTTTTTAGAGCAGCTTGTGCTTGAGCCTACTTGGAGAAAGGCCATCTTAGATTTAGTGTTGTGTAATAATCCACATTTTACGAGGGAGTTTAAGGTAAAGGAGCCTTTTCGAGGCAGTAATCATGATATGATTGAATTCATACTGCAATTTGAGAGGGAGAAGCTTAAGTCACGTATCAGTATCACAACGGAATAAAGGGAATTACGGAGGCATGAGGGAGGAGCTTGCCCAGGTGGATTGGAGGAGGATGATGGCGATGACAGCAGAACAAAGGTAGCTGAGATTTCTGGGAATGGTTCACAAGGCGCAGGATAGATATGTCTCACAGAAGAAGTCATTCTCAAATGGCAGGGGTGGGCAAACCTGGCTGATGAGGCAAGTCAAGGAAAGGGCATATAAGGTAGCAAAAGTGAGTGGGAAGTTGGATGATTGGGAAGCTTTTAAAATCCAAAAAAAGGCAAATAAAAAAGCTATAAGAAGGGAAAACATGAAATATGAGGGCAAACTAGCTGATAATATAAAACATAAAGACACAGAAATCTACAGCACATCACAGGCCCTTCGGCCTAGGATGTTCTGCCGACCATGTGGCCTACTCTAGAAACTGCTTAGAGTTTCCCTAGTGCATAGCCCTCTATTTTTCTAAGCTCCATCTACCTATCTAAGAGTCTCTTAGAAGACCCGATTATATCAGCTTCCACTACCGTTGCCAGCAGTGCATTCCACGCACTCACCACTCTGTGTGAAAAACGTACTCCTGCTTAACTAGATAAACTCTTATGGCATTACAGGAAAGATACTGGCATGGATAGAGGAACGGCTGACTGACAGGAGGCAGCGAGAGGGAATAAAAGGGGCCTTTTCTGGTTAGCTGCCAGTGACTAGTGGTGTTCCTCAGGGACCGCTACTTTTCACATTGTCAGTGAGTTAGATAATGGAATTGATGGCTTTGTGGCAAAGTAAGATAGGTGGAGGGGTAGGTAGTGCTGAGGAAGCAATGCGTTTGCAGCAGGACTTGGACAAATCGGAAGAATGGGCAAAAATGACAGATGGAATACATTTTTGGGAAATGTATGATAATGCATTTTGATAAAAGGAACAATAGTGCGGACTATTATCTAAATGGGGAGAAGGTTCAAACATCAGACGTGCAGAGGGACTTAGGAGCCCTCATTCGAGTCTCCCAGAAGGTTAATTTACAGGTTGAGTCTGTGGTAGAGAAGGCAAGTGCAATGTTAGAATTTATTTCAAGGGGAATAGAATATAAAAGCAAGGAGATAATGCTGAGCCTTTATAAGGCACTAGTCAGGCCGCACTTGGAGTATTGTTAACAGTTTTGAACCCTATATCTCAAAGATGTGTTATTGGAGAGAGTCCAGAGAAGGTTCATGAGGATGATTCTGGGAATGGAGTTAACATATGAGGAGCGTTTGGAAGCTTTGGAACTGTACTCAGTGGAATTTAGAAGAATGCAGGGAGTTCACACTAAAACCTACTGAATGTTGAAAGGACTAGATGGGGTGGATGTGGAGAGGACGTTTGCTGTGGTGGGGGTATCCAGAACTAGAGGGCACAGCCTCAAATGTGAGCGGCGACCTTTCAGAACAGAAGGAAGGAGGATTTTTTTATAGCCAGTGAGTACTGAATCTGTGGAATGCTCTGCCATAGGCTGTGTTGGAGGCCTAATCCGCGGGTATATTTGAAGTGGAAATTGATAGTTTCCTGATCGGTCAGGGCATCAAAGGATCTGGTGAGAAGGCAGGTGTACGGGATTAAGTGGGATCTGGGATCAGCCATGATAGAATGGCAGAACAGACTGCTCCTTAGTCTTATGGTCAGATTCCTTTCTCTCCAGCCCTTTACCTTTCCCACCCACTTCGTTTGACCTATCACCTTCTAGCTTGTCCTCCTTCCCTTCACCCACATTTTTATTCCAGAACCTTCCCCCTTCCTTTCCAGTCCTAGAGTTGGGCCTGAAATGCCAACTGTTTACTCCTCTCTGTAGATGCTGCCTGACCCGCTGAATTCCTCTAGTATTTAGTGTGCGCTGCTCTGAATTTCCAGCATGTGCAGAATCGCTTGTGTTTACATTTTGCTGCCTCAGTTGGTCAATGTTTCAGTTATGTCAATTACTGTCTCTGGCTGAGAGAACGAGAGAAGTCCACACATTGAGAGTCAGAGAATCGTCCGGAACAGAAGCCAACCTCGTAGCCTTTCGCGCCCCTGCCTACTGTACACTAATCCCATTTGCTCACATTGGGTTCACATCCATGGGCCCTTCCGTTAATGGTAGGGGTCCATGGCATAAAAAAGTTTGGGAACCCCTGCTCTAAATCTTTACTATTCATGTATCTGTCCAAATGACTTTTAAATGTTGTAACTATACCTGCCTCTATCACATCCCCTGGCTGTCTGTTCCATTTGTCTTACATTCCAACACTATAGTGTGCCCTTAACATTTGTTTCTCTTGCTTGATCAAATCCTGATCCCAAAGCACCTGCAGGCAAGGCCTTTACCAGATTTATCATGGACATGGATTCTGCTGGAATCCAAGTCAGAAGAAAGGTATTCGTCTGTATGGCTCTGGGCCTGTACTTGCTGGAGTTCAGAAGAATTGGTGGGGATGGGGGGTGTGATCTTTTTGAAGCCTACCAAATATTGAAAGGCCCAGACAGAGTGGATACAGAGAGGATGTTTCTTATGGTGGGTGAGTCTGGGACCTGAGGGCAGAGCCTCAGAATAGAGAGGCATCCCTTTAGAACAGAGATGAGGGAGAACTTTAGCCAGAGGGTAGTGAATCTGTGAGTTTGTTACCACAGACAACTGTGTAGGCCAAGTCATTGGGTATATTTAATGCAGAGGTTGATAGGTTCTTGATTTGTCAAAGGTTGAGGGGAGGTTGATAGGTTCTTGATTTGTCAAAGGTTAAGGGGAGAAGACAGGAGAATGGGGTTGAGAAGGATAATAAATCAGTCATGATTGAGTGGTGGAGCAGACTTGATGGGCTGAATGGCCTAATTCTGCTCCTATATCTATGGTCTTAATCTCTGCTGTCGAATGGATTTGAGTCTCAAATCCCAAAACCCGATTTAGAGGCAAATGCTGTGGACAACAGCCTACAATCCACTGGGTTTAAATACGGGCTGATCGAAGCCCAGATTAGTTTGCTGTGTGTATCATTTTGCCTCTGTGGCAGATAATAGCATGTTTATTTTTATTTTTGTTACACCTAAAACTTGGACTGTTCCCAACCACAGAGCAGAAAATTAGCTCTCAAATTCCAGTTACCTTTTGCCAATTGTTAACATATAAGGAAGCGTCCAATCACTTCCAGAGGGAGCATGTACTCAGTCACAGCACTATGGGGGATGTCACTGCTCAGAGAACTTCGGCATGGAGAGGCCAAAGCACAGGATCGAGAGAGGCTACAGCGGGTCGTAGATTCAACCAGATTGATCATGGACATAACCATCACCACCATCAAGGACATTTCTCAAGAGGTGGTGTCTCAGGAAGGCAGCATCCATCATGAAGGGCACTTGCTATGCAGATATGTCCTCTTGTTGTTACCATCAGGGAAAAGGTGCAGGGGTCTCACACAGACACACACACACAGTTTTAGGAACAGCTTCATCCCCTCTGCCATCAGAAACCATGGGTGTCATGGCAGCATTGCGGTTAGAACGATGCTGTTACTGCTCGGGACGTCAGGGCCCAGAATTCAATTCTGCTGCTGCCTCTGAGGAGTTTGCACATTCTCCCGGTGACTGTGAGTTTCCTCCAGGTGCTCTGGTTTCCTCCCACAGTCCAAAGGCCTACTGGTTAGTAGGTTAATTGCTGATTGTAAATTGTCCTGGATTAGGCTCGGGTTAAATCGGTGGCTCGTTTGGCCAGAAGGGTCTGTTCCACACTGTATCGCTAAATAAAACATAATGTAAAAAAAAATCTGAACAGTACATGAACCTATTAGACACTGTCTTCCTTTTCTTTTGCACTATTTATTATTTTGTAATTTTAAATAATTTCTAGCTGCTGCAAAACAACAAACTTCATGGCATGTCAGCTAAACCTCCTAATCCTGTGGTTTCAGAGCTTGAAGTGGCTGGTGTTCTGGAGAAATACTTGACAGTTGTGGAGCAGTCAACGTTTCAGGTCAGTAAACTCGCATCAAACTCAGACTTGGTGCTAAGTGCTGGGGCTGTGTGGGAATGAGACCCAGAGCAAGGGGTTGACCATTCAGGACAGAGGAGAAGAACTTTCTTCACCCAAAGCATAGCGAATCTTTATTTTCTTTCGAGATACAGCTTGGTAACAGGTTCTTCCAGTGCAATGAGCCACACTACTTAATTACACCCATGAGACCAATTAATTAGTAATTATTAAGGCTGTTGATATATTGTAAATTAATTAGTCAAGGTGTCAAAGGTTATGGGGAGAAGGCAGGAGAATGGGGTTGAGAGGAACAATAAATCAGCTATGATGGAATGGAGCAGTCTAGATGGGCTGAATGGCCTAATTTGCTCCTATGTCTTATGGTCTTATAGTTTTAACATACTAACCCTAATCCGTACATCTTTGGAATGTGGGAGGAAACCGCAGCACCTGGAAGAAACCCACACTGTCACGAAGAGAACATACAAAGTCCTTACAGGCAACGATGGAAATTGAACCCAGGTTGCTGGCACTGGAATAGCGTTACACGAATCACTACACGACCATGCTCCACCATCATTTGGAATTATTTACCAACAGGAGAAGTGGCACCTCAGTCGCTCAAGATATTGGACACACCTGAGAAGTTTTGAGTCAAAGTTTGAAGTACATTTATTATCAAGGTACATATCTATATGTCTTCATATACCAGTGGTCTCCAACCACTGGGCCGTGGACTGGTACCAGGCCGCAAAGCGTGTACTACCGGGCCTGAGGAATCGATATGAGTCAGCTGCACCTTTCCTCATTCCCTGTCACGCACTGTTGAACTTGAACATGGGGTTGCCAACTGTCCCGTATTTGCTGGGACATCCCGTATATTGGGCTAAATTTTTGTTTATCCCATAGGGGACTGCACTTGTCCCATATTTCCCCCGCTAAGGTAGAGCATTCCGATGAAACCTTTCGTGAAATGGTGTGAAGCGAAGAAGCAATTACCATTAATTTGTATGGGAAAAAGTTTTAAACGTTCCCAGACCCAAAAAATAACCTAACAAATCATACTAAATAACACACAACACTGAAAATAAATAACACTAACATATAGTAAGAGCAGGAATGATATGGTAAGTACACAGCCTATATAAAGTAGAAATAATATATGTATAGTGTAGTCGGGAAGATGAAGGCAAAAGCGATTTGTCAGGGGAAAAAAATCGACATGTATGCGCATGTGCACACGGGTGCCTGCGCAAGATGGTAGTCTTTCTGGGGTAGTGTCCCAGGATTTGACTGCTACTTTTGTCCCTTATTTGGGAGTGAGAAAGTTGGCAACTCTAACTGTAAAAGACATGTTGAGGTGAGTTTAACCCTACTTCAACACCCCCCCCCCCCCCACCCCTGGGTCGGCTGGTCCACAAGAATATTGTCAATATTAAACTGGTCCGCGGTGCAAAAGAGGTTGGGGACCCCTGCTCTGAGATTCATTTTCTTGTGGGCATTCACAGTAAATACAAAGAAACACAGTAGAATCAATGAAAGACCACACCCAACATGACGGACAAACAACCAAACTGCAGAAGACTTCAAACTGCAAATAGAGAAAGAGAAAAGAAAAGATAATAATGAATCAATAAGCATAAATATTGAGAACATGAGGTGAAAAGTCCTTGAAAGTGGATCTGTAGGTTGTAGGGAAATTTCAGTGTTGGGGTGAATGAAGTTATCCCCTCTGTTCTCAGCCCCATCCTCTATTCTCTTTTCACCCATGACTGCTCTACCATTCACTCCACCAACACCATTGTCAAATTTGCTGACGATACCACCCTAATAGGTATCATATCAGACTGTGATGAGACAGCCTATAGGGAGGAGGTACAGCATTTGACAGAATGGTGTTGTCATAATAACCTGGACTCGAACATCACAAAAACCAAGGAGCTGATAGTAGACTTCAGGAAATCAAAGTGTGTCGAGCACTCTGCTCTGCACATATACCAGAAAGAGGTGGAGAGAGTAGAGTGTTTCAAGTTCCTCTGCGTCCACATCTCGGCTGACCTCACCTGGACTGCCTATATCTCTTATCAGGTGGGGAAGGCCCAACAGAGGCTCTACTTCGTAAGGAAGCTAAAGCACGTTCTCCTCCCTCATCACCTGCTGATCAACTTCTATCGGACAACTATAGAGAGCCTCCTGACGTATTGCTGTGCAGTGTGGTTTGCCAGCTGCACGGAACAGAACAGGAAGGACTTGCAGCGGATGGTGAGGGTAGCAGAGCGGGTTATTGGCACAACATTACCCTCCCTCAGAAACATTTATACTGGCAGACTTCAAAAGAAGGCTACTTGTATTTCAAAGGATCCCACTCATCCTGGACATCACCTGTTTTCCCCTCTACCTTCTGGGAAGAGATACAGAGCATTAAGGATGAAAACAGAGATTCCTTAACAGCTTCTACCCACAAGCAGTGAAATGTATAACACCTTCTGCCCCCCCCTTCCTAAGACGGCGGCAGCTAAATGCATCACACTTCCAGGAATGGCAGGTGTGCAATAGTCCTACCCCGCCCCCACCCATATATTATTAATTTTGGACTGCATTCCTGAGGTTTTAGAATTTATTTTATGTATATATTCTTTGTCATGCTGCAAAACGTTGAGCTGCTAAACTGTGTTTCATTGCTCCACAACAATGACAGTAAAGATATTATTCTTCTTCTGGTTCAAGAGCCTGATGGTTGAGGGGTAGTCACTGTTCCTGAACCTGGTGGTGTGGGTCCTGAGGTTTCTGTACTGCCTTCCTGATGGCAGCAGTGAGAAGAGAGTGTGGCTTAGATGATGGGGTCTTTGATGGCTGCTGTTTTCCTGTGACAGATCTCCTTGTAAATGTGCTCAGTACTGGGGAGGGCTTTACCCATGGTAGACAAGGCTGTATCCATTACCTTTTGTAGGGTTTTCTGTTCAAGGGCATTGGTGTTTCCGTGCTCTTGAACAGAAAAGCTGTGTCTCTAAGGTTCGGGAGTTGGTGTAAGATCAGAATAAGTTAAAGGATTGCATGGCAGAGCAGGCATGGTATATTTTTGTCATTTATGCCAAAGTACAGTGAAAACATAGACCATGGAACATTACAGCTCAGAGTAGGCCCTTCAACCCTGATGCTGTGATGATACAAACTTGCTCCAAGACCAGTCTAGCCCTTCCCTCCAACATAACCCTCCATTTTTCTATTGCCCATCTAAAGAATCTATTAAATGGCCCTAATGTGTTTGCCTCTACCACCACCCCTGGCAGCGTATTCCATGTAACCACCCCTTTTCCTCTGACACCCCCCTATACTTTCATCCTCACCTTAAAATTATATCCCCTTATATTAGCCATTTCCACTCTGGGGGGGGAAAAAGCCACTGGCTGTTCCTTTTCTCAAGGTGATTTATAAATACTCACTTGAACCCAAGCGGTAATTAAAGAGGATTATCTCCTTGCCATGTAACGTTCTTATTAAATTATTGATTCTGAGATGTAATTGGAGCACGTTTGCCTGATATCACCAGTGGAATGTGTTTCTGGTGCCACGTTGAGAAGATTGGAAGGGTTCAAACTCCTACAATAACTTATATTTGGAAGAGAAGCTTATTCAGAACACGTGTTCAGCCAAAGGGTAATTTGGGCATTGTGTTGTTTTGGGGCTTGGTCACTTGAAATGCTATTTTGAGATGATTGAAAAGTCTGATAGAATTTTTGCTGAGTATGAACACAACTGTTTTCAGACTTTGCACCAAGTGCTGGAAGAACTCAGCAAGTCGGGTTGCATCTATGGAAAGGATCATGGGAGAAAGGAGGGGAGAACCAGAGGGATGTTTTGTGCAGAGAAGAGAAAAGAGGTGAGAGTGTAGCCAGAATGGGGAATGGAAAAAACGAAGGAGGAGTGATTACCGGAAGCTGGAGAAATCAATGTTCAAGCCGTCAGATTGGAGACTACCTAGACGTAATATGAGGTGTTGCTCCCTCCAACTTGAGAGTGGCCTTATTGTGGCAGTAGAGGAGGCCATGGGCTCTCATGTCAGAATGGGAATGGAGATTGGAATTAACCTGGTTGGCCACCAGGAAGTTATGTTTGTCGTGGACAGAATCCTTTCCAGTCCTGATAAAGAATCCTGGCCTGAAATGTCAACCATTTATTCCCCTCTTTAGATGCTGCCTGACCTGCTGAGTTCCTCCAGGCAGGAGTTCAGTCTAGTCATGACCAACCTCTCAAAGCATTTCATCACTGTCGATTTGAGTGCTACCGGGCGATAGTCATTAAGGAAGCCTACATTATTCTTAGACACTGGTATAATTGTTGCCTATTTGAAGCAAGTGGGAACTTCTGCCCGTAGCAGTGAGAGAATGAAAGTGTCCCTGAATACTCCCGCTAGTTGGTTGGCACTGGTTTTCAGACCCTTACCAGGTACTCCATCGGGACCTTCTGCCTTGTAAGGGTTCACTCTCTTTAAAACGTTACACAAACTGCTACACGACTGCGCTGCCTGAGGTGTGTAGGAATTTCTTCTCACAGAGGGAGGGGAATCTCTGGAATTCTTGAGGAATGTTTGACAGATCAGGAGACTGAGGGCAGTAGGGAACTTGCTCAGAAGAGGAGATGAGACCTGGGGCAGATCAAAGGAGATTTATTATCGAAGTATGTTCACAATATATAACCTTAGGGTTCATCTCCTTGCAGCAGCCACAAAACAAAGCAGCACCAGAGAATCCACGAAGACCCCTCACAAAGACCATAAAACATCCAGTGTGGGGGAAAATAAGAAGCAATTGTGCAAACATGAAAAGTAAATAGATAAAACACAGACTGACCGGAAATGGGCCCACAGTTGCGGAGCTTCAATACTGAGGGGAGTGCCCATGACACTGCTGCAGAGTCAGTTCAGCGCTGAGGCAAGTAGAGACTCGCAGACTAGTGAACTGAACGGCAGTTCGTTCTCTGCCCTCGGCTGCGATGCCTTAATCTTTTTATCAGGCTCGGTGCTAAAATCGGGCAAGCATCAGTTCATTATCTGCTGTCAGCCATGAGCACGTTGATTGGTGGGATAGGGGTGAGGGTCTGAGTGGCTTATTCCTGTTTGCCTGTGTTATGTGTGCAGACAGTGATACAGACTTCCCTTTTCCACTTTCCGAGGCACACTTGTGATAACTGATGGTTAAATGGTTATTGTCCCTCTGCGGATGTGAGAATTCCGGAAAGGGGAAGTGGTGGCTGCAGAGCTCCATGTCTAGTAGCAGGCCAGGCTGAACTGCAGTCTGCCGAAGTACTTAAACTGCCGAGAGCAGGTTCCTCACTACAGCATCAGGTTATTTACTTCCATCTCTCGACCACTGATTCCTCCGGGAAGTATTTATTGTTCCACTAGACTAGAAGAATGCAAGTTCTGTTAGTTCTGCCAGTACAGGTTCAGTTAGCTTACAGTGCAAGGTCATCAAATAACACTTGTCATCGGCTGGATCATTGAGTTGTAGAGAACTACATAAAGAGACAGGCCCTTTGGCACATCGAATCCATGCCTGGACCAGAGCCCTCCATACCCTTCCCAAAGTAATAACAAGCAAATGCTTTGAGAGGCTGGTCAAGGATTACATCTGCAGCCTGCTGCCACCCAAACTGGACCCCCTACAATTCGCCAACACAACCGATCAACAGATGACACAATAGCCACTACTCAATATACCTTCCTCACACAAATGGAGAAGAAGGATACTTGTGTGAGAATGCTGTTCTTGGACTACAGTTCAGCATTCAACACCATAATTCCATCCAGGCTTGACAGGAAGCTCAGAGACCTCGGCCTTCACCCTGCCTTGTGCAGCTGGATCCAGGACTTGTCAGATCGCCAGCAGGTCGTAGGAGTGAGCTCCCTCACCTCCAACCCTCTGACTCTCAATACAGGAGCCCCTCGGCTGTGTACTGAATCCCCTCCTTTACTCCCTGTATTGCCACCCACAGCTCCAATCTGCTGATTAAATTTGCTGACGACACTACGTTGATTTGTCTTATCTCAAACAATAACGAGGTGGCCTACAGGGAAGAAATCATCTCTCTGATGCTGGTGTCTAGAAAACAATCTCTCCCTCAATGTCGCAAAAACAAAGGAGCTAGTTGTAGATTACAGGAGGAATAGAGATTACCCTCTTCTGATGTCAAACAGCTTCAAGTTCCTCAGCATCCACATCACTGAGGACCTCACATGGTCTGTACACACCAGCTGTGTGGTGAAAAAGGCACTACAGCGCCTCTTTCACCTCAGACAGTTGAAGTTTGGTATGGGTCCCCAAATCCTAAGAGCTTTCTACAGGGGCACAATTGAGAGCATCCTGACTGTCTGCATCACTGCCTGGTATGGGAACCGTACTTCCCTCAATTGCAGGACTCTGCAGAGAGTGGTACGGACAGCCCAGTGCATCTGTAGATGTGAACTTCCCATCATTCAGGACATTTACAAGGACAGGTGTGTAAAAAGGCTCCGTAGGACCATTGGGGACCCAAGCCATCCCAACCACAATCTGTTCCAGCTGCTACCATCCAGGAAGTGATACCACAGCATAAAAGCTAGGGCTAACAGGCTCCAGGACAGCTTCTTCCACCAGGCCATCAGACTGATGAACTCACGCTGATAATAAATAGAGCAGTCAATGTAATATAGACCATTCTATTTATTATAAATTACTATGACTACATATTGCACATTTAGATGGAGATGTAACATAAAGATTTTTACTCCTCATGTTAAGAATGTAACAAAGTCAATTCGATTCAATGTAAATTTATTAGCAAAGTACATGCACGTTACCACATACAACCCTGAGATTCATTTTCCTGCAGCCCACAGAAAAAAATCGATGTTCACTGGCAGCATTTTACATCCCATCCACGTACCCTTTCAAATTTGTTGAAATCAAACCCTCATCCGTAACTTCTGTTGTCGGTTCATTCCAAAGTCGCACCACCCTCTGAGCGAAGAAATTCTCTCTCGTGTTCCCCTGCAATATTTCACCTCTCACCCTTATCAAATGACCTCTAGTTCTAGTCTCACCCAACCTCGGTGGAAAATGCCTATTTGCATTTACCTTAACAGTAACCCTCATAATTTTGTATATCCCTATCAAATCTCCCCTCATTCTCCTGCACTTCAGGGCAAAAAGTCCTAATACTGAAGCCCTGTGTTGGTTGATGTCAACGATGCATATTGCATCCTAGCTGTCTACATGATACGCCAGCCAGGGCATCCCATATGGAGAGTAAGCTGTTACCCGTGCAGCAGGTTCTCCCACTCCATGAACCTGATGAATCCAAAGGTACGGCAGAGACCGATACAATTTGTCTCCAGTGGCGTCACAGGGGTCGCCAGTCAGCGTTGAACTCAGCAGAGGATTGCCTTAAGGACACCAGCTCTGGATGTTTCCTTGTGGTTTACTCCTGAACCCTTCCCTATGAGTGGGTATAGCCACAAGGCAGTGGAAGTTTGAGATTGGAGTTTTCTTCTCCTAGATGAGCTGCCAACTGGCTGCCGAACTCCATCTGTCCAGAGTGACTGGTTTTAGGGCACCAGTAATCCTCCTTTGCCCCTTCTCCTGTCACTAGAAATGGTTCTGCTGGGCTTAGTGGCTAAGCCACATGTGAAGGCCGGGAGCTGGACTTGGTTGTCAGAAGCTATCTGAGATGCATGCCACTCAATAGGTGGTGGGAGGTTGTCCCCAGTACCTCCCCTGTCTATGACAACCTCGTCAGGCAAGTCTTCTTGGGAGTGAGTTGCTGTTTGAAGTAGCAAGTGAGAGCGTGACATGATACGGAGGGTTAGTGGATGGAGGTGTTGATCAGCCTTACTGCTTGGGGGAAGTAACTGTTTTTGAGTCTGGTGGTCCTGGCATGGATGCTGAATAGCAGGCAAAATGGAGAGGGATGAAAAGTTGTTGCCATTCTGAGGCACCAGGGTGTTCTTCTTCATGAATCTCTGAAAGTCAATGGCACGATCAACAAGCAATCAGGAAAGCAAATGGTATGTTGGTCTCCAATGCAGAAGGATTTATTTACAAGACGAGGAACACCTTTCTCCAATTATACTGAATGTCAGTGACACTGGACCTGGAATCCCTAAGAATGCTCGGGTGAAAAGACCCTGATGGCAGGGGTGGAAAGGTTAACATACGAGGAGCGTTTGCCACCTCTGCATCTGTACTGGAGTTTAGAAGATTGAGGGGTGATCTCACTGAAACCTATCGAATATTGAAAGGCCTAGACAGAGCGGATGTGGAGAGGATGTATGAAGTAGTGGGGGAATCTACAACCAGAGGGCATAATGTCAGAAAAGAAAGCCATCTTCTATTTATTGGAAGAATGGGCAAAAAAGTGGCAGATGGAATACAATGTTGGGAAATATATAATAATGCATTTTGGTAAAGGGAACAACAGTGGGGACTATTATCTAAATGGGGAGAAGTTTCTAACATCAGAGGTGCAGAGGGTCTTGGGAATCCCTGTCCAAGACTCCCAGAAGGTTAATTTACAGGTTGAGTCTGTGGTAAAGAAGGCAAATGCAATGTTGGCATTTATTTCAAGAGGAATAGAATATAAAAGCAAGGAGATAATGCTGAACCTTTATAAGACACTAGTCAGGCTGCACTTGGAATATTGTCAACAGTTTTGTGCCCATTATCTTAGAAAGGATGTGTTGTCATTGGAGAGAGTCCAGAGGAGGTTGATGAGGATGATTCTGGGAATGAAGGGGTTAACATATGAGGAGTGTTTGGCAGTTCTGGGCCTGTACTCACTGGAATTTAGAAGAATGCAGAAGAAACTCATTGAAACCTACCAAATGTGGGAAGGACTAGATAGGGTAGAGTGGAGAAGATGTTTCCTATGGTGGAGGTATCCAGAACTAGAGGGCACAGCCTCAAAACTGAGGGGTGACCTTTTAGAATAGAGGTAAGGAGGAATTTTTTTAGCCAGAGGGTGGTGAATCTGTGGAATGCTCTGCCACAGACTGCGGTGGAGGCAGAGTCCGTGGGTATATTTAAGACGGAAGTTGATCGTTTCCCTATCGGTCAGGGCATCAAAGGATATGGCGAGAGGTAGGTGTATGAAATTGAATGATCTGTGATTGGCCATGATGAAATGGTGGAGCGGCTTGATGGGCTGAATGGCTGAATTCTTCTCCTACATGTTATGGCCTTATGGTCTAAGGGGTCCCCACACACTCTAAGGGAGGCAAATGCAGAAATTGCCAGGGCCACAGCAAAGATACTTAACTCATCTTTAATGACAGGAGAGGTACCGGAGGATTGGAACAAATGTTATTCTGCAGTTTAAAAAAGGCTCTAAAGATAATACAGTAAATTACAGGCCGGTGAGTCTGACATCAGTTGTGGGAAAGTTATTGGAAGGTATTCTAAGGGATTGGATACGTAAGTATTTGGGTAGACATGGACTGATTAAGGATAGTCAGTATGGCTTCATGCATGGTAGGTCATGTCTAACCAATCTTATAGAGTCCTTCGAGGAAGTTACCAGGAAAATGAATGAAGGCAAGGTAGTAGATGTTGGCAACATGGATTTTAGCAAGGCATTTGACAAGGTCCTACATGGGAGTTTGGTCAAGGAGGTTCAGTCCCTCAGCATTCAAGATGAGGTAGTCAGAGAAACATAGAAAACCTGCAGCACAATACAGGCCCTTTGACCCACAACCCACAATGCTGTGCCGAATATGTACCTCAGAAATTACCTAGGGTTTCCCATAACCCTCTATTTTTTAAGTTCCATGTACCTATCCAGGAGTCTCTTAAAAGACTCTATCATATTCACCTCCACCACCGTTGCTGGCAGCCTATTCCACGCACTCACCACTCTCTGCGTAAAAAAAACTTATCCCTGACATCTCCTCTGTACCTACTTTGAATCATCTTAAAACTGTGTCCTCTTGTGTTAGCCATTTCAGTCCTGGGAAAAAGCCTCTGACTATCCACATGATCAATGCCTCTCATCATCTTATACTCTATCAGGTCACCTCTCATCCTTTGCAGCTCCAAGGAGAAAAGGCCGAGTTTACTCAACCTATTCTCATAAGGCATGCTCCCCAATCCAGGCAACATCCTTGTAGATCTCCCCTGCACCCTTTCTATGGTTTCCACGTCCTTCCTATAGTGAGGTGACCAGAATTGAGCACAGTACTCCAAGTAGGGATTGACCAGGGTCCTATATAGCTGCAACATTACTCTCGTCTCTTAAACTCAATCCTACAACTGATGAAGCCCAATGCACCGTATGCCGCCTTAACCACAGAGTCAACCTGCACAGCAGCTTTGAGTGTCCTATAGACTCGGACCCCAAGATCCCTCTGATCCTCCACACTGCCAAGAGTCTTACCACTGATGCTATATTTTGTATACTTCAATCAAATCTCTTCTGAATCTTTTATGTTCTAAGGAATACAGTCATAGCCTATTCAATCTTTCCTTATAACTCAGGTTCTCCAGACCCGGCAACATCCTTGTAAATTTTCCCTGCACTCTTTTAACCTTCTTTACAGCTTTCCTGCAGGTTGGTGACCAAAGCTGCACACAATATTGAGTTATTTATAAAAATCATGAGGAGAATGGCTCATAAGGCAAGACTTGCCTTTGACAAAGCCATGCTGACGATTCCTAATCATATTATGCCTCTCTAAATGTTCATAAGTTCTGCCTCTCAGGATCTTCTCCATCAACTTACTGAAGTAAGGCTCACTGGTCTATAATTTCCTGGGCTATCTCTACTCCCTTTCTTGAATAAGGGAACAACATTCGCAACCCTCCAATCCTCTGGAACCTCTCCTGTCTTCATTGATGATGCAGAGATTATCGCCAGAAGCTCAGCAATCTCTTCCCTCACCTCCCACAGTAGCCTGGGGTACATCTCGTCCGGTCCTGGAGACTTATCCAACTTGATGCTTTCCAAAAGCTCCAGCACATCCTCTTTCTTAATGTCTATATGCTCCAGCTGTTCAATCCACTGTAAGTCATCCCTACAATCACCAAGATCCTTCTCTGAGATGAATGCTGAAGCAAAGTATTCATTAAGTACCTCTGCTATCTCCTCCAGTTTCGTACACACTTTTCCACTGTCACACTTATTCTATTCTCTCACTTCTTATCCTCTTGCTCTTCACATTTGTGGAATGCCTTGGGGTTTTCCTTAATCCTGTCCGCCAAGGCCTTCTCATGGCCCCTTCTGGCTCTCCTAATTTCATTCTTGAGCTCCTTCCTGCTAACCTTATAATCTTCTGGATCTGTATCATTACCCAGTTTATTGAACCTTAGGAAGCTTTTCTTTTCTTCTTGACGAGATTTTCAACATTTTGTACACCATGGTTCCTGTACCCGACCATCCTTTCCCTGTCTCATTGGAATGTACCTATGCAAAATGCCACACAGATATCCCCTGAACGTTTGCCACATTTCTGCCTTACATTTCCCTGAGAACATCTGTTTCTAATTTATGCTTCCAAGTTCCTGCCTGATAGCTTCATATTTCCCCTTACTCCAATTAAACGCTTTCCTAACTTGTTTGTTCCTATCCCTGTCACTGAGAGACCTGACACCTGACCAGGTTCATTTCCCAATACCAGATCAAGTACAGCCTCTCCTCTTGTAGGCTTATCTACATATTGTGTCAGGAAACCTTCCTGAGCACACCTAATAAACTCCACCCCATCTAAACCCCTTGCTCTAGGGAGATGCCAATCAATATTTGGGAAATTAAAATCTCCCACCATGACAACCCTGTTGTTATTATTACACCTTTCCAGAATCTGTCTCCCTATCTGCTCCTCAGTGTCCCAGTTACTATTGGGTGGTCTATAAAAAACACCCAGTAGAATTATTGACCCCTTCCTGTTCCTAACTTCACCCACAGAGACTCAGTAGACAATCTCTCCATGACCTCCTCCTTTTCTGCAGCTGTGACACTATCTCTAATCAGCAGTGCCACGTCCCCACCTCTTATACCTCCCTCTCTGTCCTTTCTGAAACATCTGAAGCCTGGCACTCTAATTAACCATTCCTGCCCCTTAGCCATCCACGTCTCTGTAATGGCCATCACATCATAGCTCCAAGTACTGATCCACGCTCTAAGCTCATCTGCTTTGTTCATGGTGCTTCTTGTATTAAAATAGACACATCTCAAACCATCAATCTGAGCGTATCCCTTCTCTATCACCTGCCTATCCTCCCTCTCGCACTGTCTCCAAGCCTTCTCTATTTGTGAGCCAACCGCCCATTCCTCCATCTCTTAAGTTCGGTTCCCACCCTGCCCCCAGCAATTCTAGTTTAAACTCTCTCCAGTAGCCTTAGCAAACCTCCCTGCCAGGATATTTGTCCCCTTCGGATTCAAGTGCAACCCGTCCTTTTTGTACAGGTCACACCTGCCCCTAAAGAGGTCCCGATGATCCAGAAATCTGAATCCCTGCCCCCTGCTCCAGTCCCTCAGCCACACATTTATCCTCCAACTCCCCATATTCCCATACTCGCTGTCATGTGGCACAGTGGATTAAACATTAGCTTTGTGGAGAAGCAAGAGAGTGGTAGTAGATGGTTGCCTCTCTGACTGGAGTCCTGTGACAAGTCATAAACAAGAGAAAATCTGCAATTGCTGAAAATCCAAGGAACACACACAAAATGCTGAGTTCCTCCGGGATTTCCTATGACAAGGGTTGTGCTGCAGGGATCAGTGTTGGGTCCATTATGTTTGTCATCTATATCAATTTTCTGGATGATAATGTTGTTAACTGGATCAGTAAATTTGCTGATGACACTAAGATTTTGGAGTGTTGTGGACAGCGAGGAAGGCTATCATGGCTTGCAGAGAGATTTGCATCAGCTGGGAAAGTGGGCTGACAAATGGCAGATGGAACTTAATGCAGACGAGTGCAAGGTATTGCACTTTGGTAGGACCAATCAGGATAGGTCTTACACAGTGAATGAAAGGGCACTGTTGGAGAACAATAATTTGTTGAACGTGGTGCCTCAGGTAGATAGGGTCATAATGAAAGCTTTTAGCACATTTGCCTTCATAAGTCAAGGTACTGAGTACAAGAAATGGGATGCTGTGTTTAATCTGTGTAAGGTGGTTGGTAAGGCCTAATTTGGAGTATTGTTTTGGTCACCTACCTACAGGAAAGATGTAAATAAGGTGGAAAGGGTGCAGAGACAATTCACAAGGATGTTGCTGGGTCCAGAGGACCTCAGTTATAAGGAAAGATTGGATTGGTTCGGACTTTATTCCTTAAAACGTAGAAGATTGAGAGGAGATTTGATAGAGGTATACAAAATTATGAGGGTTATAGAGAGGGTAAATGCAAGCAGGCTTTTTCCACTGAGGTTGGGTGTGACTACAACTAGAGGTCATGGGTTAAGGGTGAAAGGTGAAAAGTTTAAAAGAAGCCTGACGAAGGGTCTCGGCCCGAAACGTCGACTGTACCTCTTCCCAGAGATGCTGCCTGGCCTGCTGCGTTCACCAGCAACTTTTATGTGTGCTGCATGACGGGAAACTTCTTCATTCAGAGGGTTGTGAGTGTGGAATGAGCTGCTAGCACAAGTGATACATGCAAGCTCAATTTCATTGTTTAAGATAAGTTTGGATAGGTATATAGATTGTAGGGGTATGGAGGGCTATGGTCCTGGTGCAGGTTGATGGGGGTTGGCAGTTTCAATGGTTTTGGCATGGACTAGATGGGCTGAAGGGCCTGTTTCTGTGCTGTACTTCTCCATGAATCTACGATATCACCTCTCATTGTTCTGAACTCTAGCGAGTACAAATCCTGTCTGTCTAATCTCTCCTTAGGGTAACTGCCTGATCCTGCTAATCAATCTGCTGAACATTTTCTGCATTCCCTGTCTGATGAGGACATCCTCCCTCAGGGTTGGGTGTCCAGCCCCGTATACAATGTTCCAGGTGCTCTGGATTTCCAGCATCTCCTGTGTCTGCAATATTCCAGATGTGGTCTCCAGAGAGCTCCATGTGATATCTTTCCTCTTATACCAAACCTTCTTGCAACGAAATGTCTAATATCTAATCCCCAAGGGCAGGTACTTAATGTGAGAGGGGGTAAGTTCAAGGGAGATGTGAGGGGCAAGTTTGTTACACAGAGAGTGGTGGGTGCCTGAATCCACTGCCTGAGGTAGTGGTAGAGGTGGATGTGCTGGGGAATTTTAAGCGATGTTCAGATAGCCACATGAATGTGAGGAGCATGGAAAGATTTAGACAGTTGTGTAGGCAGAAAGGATTAGTTGGCCATTTGATTGATATTTATTTGATTAGGTGTAACATTGTGGGCTGGAGGGCCTGTTCTTTGCTCTGAAAATCCAATTTATCATTTGCCTTCCTAATTGCCTGCT
This sequence comes from Mobula birostris, assembly GCF_030028105.1. Taxonomy (NCBI): domain Eukaryota; kingdom Metazoa; phylum Chordata; class Chondrichthyes; order Myliobatiformes; family Myliobatidae; genus Mobula; species Mobula birostris. The sequence goes on from NC_092381.1 coordinate 4,368,452, forward strand.
GCATCTGCATATTAACCACCACTAATTAGTGAAGAAATGCACCCAAGTTCCTTAGAATACCAACAGAAACAGAAATCCTGGAAGAACTCAGCCTGGCAGGCAGGATCTGTGTAAAGAGAAACCAGTCAACATTTCATGACATTTTACTGTCACCAAAGATTCTTACTAATTTCTATAGATATACAGTGGAGAGCATTCTGAAGGTAAGGATTAAGATTATCTTTATTTGTCACACGTGCATTGAAACATCAAAACGTACTGTGAAATGCGTCATTTGCATCAACAACCAACACAGTCTGAGGATGTGCTGGGGACAGCCCGCTAGCGTTGGCAGTTAGCACAGTGACTGATACAATCTACCTTCTTAGTGTGATTGAAGATTCAAGATAAAAGATTGTTTATTGGCATTCTTCAGTATGTGAGTGCAAAGGAGAGCAAAATAATTGTTACTCCAGATCCAATCAGCTTAAAAAATCGTGTACGTTCATGCATTATGTGCCGTGTCGAATGACATGGCCGATCATGGTCTTTCCATGACCATGACTGTTCTTGGCAAATTTTTCTACAGAAGTGGCCTGCCATTGCTTTCTTCTGGACAGTGTCTAAAGACAGGTGAGCCCAGCCATTAGCAATACTCTTCACATGGCTGGCGTCAGTGGTCTCATAACCAGGACTTGTGATATTCATGAGCTTGCGCATACGACCAGCCACCACCTTCACTCATGTCTTCACATGACCCTGATCGGGGGTTTAGCAGGTTCTACCCCTTGCCAGAGGGTGACCTGCAGGCTAGTGGAGGGAAGAGGCGCCTTACACCTCCTTTGGTAGAGACATAATGTATCTCCACTCTGCTACCCTTAAAAAACACAGTAAGATAAAGAACAGAATAAATATAAATATGAAAGCAATCCTGTAAGACACAATGCACAGCTGACTATTATTGTTATATCTGATTTTGATGAATTGATGGGTGAACTACAGGGAACTGTCAGTTGACTGACCGCTGTGTAATATTTCATGTGGCTTTGACATCAAAACCGCCATCAGAACTGAACTATTAATCTTTTCTTCACCTCCAAGCCCAGCATGGAATATTGCCAGCAGGCAGACAGAGCATTCGTCAAAGTGAGGTATGCATAGTTACCTCCAGCTCCCTTTGTCACCCTTCCCTCTCTGCTTTTAACTCTGGTAAAGGTGCTGTGGGCAAGGGAGTTGCAGGATTCAGTTATGGTGAAGCAGCGTTGAAAGTTTTCCAGGTCCGGTTGGTGTGTGACTGTGTTCCTCTCTACCTGCATTCTGAGTGGAGGGCCGTAGGTTGGGAGGGGGTGTTTCAGAATTAGTCAGGTTTATTATCACAGTCTTTTATGATGTGAAGCTTGTTGTGTGGCAGTGGTACAATGCAAAGGCATAAAATTACTATGAAGTATTAAATACTTAGTGCAAAAAAAGGGAATAATGAATGGATAGCCGAACAGCTTTTCCCAGGGCAGAACTGGCTATTACATAATTTTAAGGTGATCGGAGGAATGTGTAGAATAGGGTAGGTGCGTGGAATGTGCTGCTGCGGGTGGTGTTTGAGGCAGATATATCAGGAAAAGATGCCTAGATAGGCATATGGATGATGGTAAAATGGGGTCTATGTAGCAGGGAAGGTTACTGTGTGCCAATGGGCCTGTACTGTGCTTTAATATTCTATGTTCCAAAGAGGTCCATAGAATATTCAGAAATGTAAGCTGTTCCTGAATTGGTGAGCGGGGTATCTCCTCCCTAACAGTTGTAATGAGAAGAGGGCATGTCCTTCGTCATGGATACAACCTTCCTGAGGCACTGCCTTTCGAAGATGACCTCAGTTGTGGGGAGGTTTGTGCCTCTGATGGAGCTGACTAAGCCCACAACATTTTGTGCTTCTTCTGGTTCTGTGCATTGGATCATTCTGCGTCTGATCGTCACAGCTGCTGACTGATCTGCTCAGTATTTCCGCCTTAGACTGCTTTTACTCACAGATTCCTGGCATCTGCCGTTTTTCTCCATGATGATGTTCTTTATGCTTTAGACTTAAAGTACAGACCAGGTTGAGTCCCAGCCTCGGGCACTGCCTTTGTGGAGTCTCCCTGTGACCATGTGGGTTTCCCCCAGGTGCTCCATTTCCCTCCCACACCCCAAAGACGTGCGGGGTGCTGGGTTAATTGGCCGCTGTATATTGTCCCCAGAATCTGGAGAGAGTTGATGGGAATGAGGGGGTGGTGCGGGAGGGGAAATGAAATAGGATCAGTGTAGGATTGGTGTCAAAGGGTGGTTGATGGTCAGCACGGACTCGATGGGCCAAACAGCAGCATGTTCGTGTAGCAGTTAACATAACACTTATACAGCATCAGCTTTAAGATCGGAATATGATTCCCATGGCTGCCTGTACGGAGTTTTATGTGACCCTGCTCTTTTCATCCAGCTTCCTCCCACATTCCTGAAGCATATGGGTTCGGGTTAGCGAATTGCGGGCAGGTTATGTTGGTGCCAGAAACATGGTGACACTTGCAGGCTGCCCCCAGCACGTCCTTGGACTATTGACACAAACGACACTGTGTGTTTCAATGTACATGTGACAAAATTAATCTTTATATAATCCTGTGCTGAGTGTCTCTATGACTACTGAACAGTTATTGCCCTTTCACTAAACATTGTGGTACTTGATACTCTGCGGTCGTGTCTCTTCGGATGCTCCTTTCTCTGACCGCCTCCCTTCGACATCTTCAGACAGGACCTGAAATTTGAGCAAGACCATCTGAGAAATAATTCCCACAAAATGACTGGGAACAGACAGACACCCTTTGCTGTCTGCAGGACACAGACCGACAGGATTGAGTGAATCCACAAGGTGTCTGCATTTGAAAGGAATAACTGTTCCCCTTCTTGCAAAGACGGAAACAGCTACCTGTTTCAATGCTGTATGAATTAAACCAAGACCTGTTTCTTTCTTTCCTGTTTATAAGCTCTTGTGCAACATAAATGTGCCCCTTTTGTCAAAACGCCTTCAGAAAATTCAGTAACTGTGTGTGGATGTTTGGCAGGGTATGCAATCTTGCAAAGTCCCAGTCTGTTTCCTCTCCGTTATTTAGAAAGATCCCAAATGTCCTGGCTCACTGCCATCTCTCACCCTGAGAAAGTTTAGAGTCTCTATCTTGTTGAAGAACATTTTGGTCTAAAGTACATGAATGAGGAAGGAAGCTAAGGGTTTATAACTATTTATTTATTATTTATTTCGAGGTACAGTGTGGAACAGGCCCTTCTGGACCAACGATAGCATTGTCCAGCAACCCAATTACTAGCCTAATCACCGGACAACTTACAATGACCAATGAACCTACTAACCAGTACATTTTTGGATTTTGGGAGGAAACCGGAGCAGCAGGAGGAAACTCACGAGTTCACAGGCAAAGAACATACAAACTCCTTCCAGAGGGCACTGGAACTGAAGTACGAGCTCTAAGGTCCCAACTGTAATAGTGTTGTGCTGACTGCTATGCTACTCTAGCACCCTTGCTTGATGTTGCTGTGGGTTTCTGACTGCTGGGAGCATGTAACCAGAACATCTCACGAGGCAGAGAACTGCCGACGCAAATATGCACGTCATCCCCTCCAACAAGAACTGTGAGGTAATGTTGCAGCTCTATAAAGCCCTGGCTGGACCACACTTGGAGTATTGTGTTTAGTTTTGGTCACCTCATTATAGGAAGGATGTAGAAGCTCTAGAGAAAGTGCAGAGGAGACTTACCAGGATGCTGTCTGGATTAGAGAGCATGTCTTATGAGCTATGTTCCCTCTAAGCTGTGTGCATGTGTGCGCGCACACACGTTTTTCAACCAGCGCATAGAGGAAATTAATGTGTGCACAAAAGGTTAGTTACCTAAAATTATGTAGTAATTAATAATTATACTTATTGAAAATAAACTTTTAGCTAAATGTTTCTGTTAACTAGTTAGTTGGTTTTTCAAATACCACAATGCATGTCACAGATTGATTCACTTCATTTTGCGTGAGGCAAAATTAACAAGATAAAAAAGCAGTATCTGGGAGACAATGTTTCATGGAGCGACAAAATTTAAGTTTTGCTAAGCTAACAATGTGAAGAAAACGTCACAGTAGATACAAGTTCGCTGTTGACTTTTATAAACAGTCTTTGTGTTCATTTAGAAGAAAGGTTTCCTTAAGATGAGGGACAAGAAAGGTCAGCTTTTGATTTCTCCGCAATTGCAGATTGTGACTTCACATTTGGCGATGAACAAGTTAATGCCTTCTGCCTAAAATATCATGATTTTCTAGCTGAAGATACTGTAATAGTTAGACAGTTTAATGATTTCAAATTTTCCGTGCAAGAAAAAATTAAATCCAAACTGATTTCAAACTTTGCTCAAGTGGAGGCATTTGTACTTCAAAATGAACAGCCTTGAGACCTTGCACAGTTGATGGACTTTGGGGGAACCTTTCTTGCGGCTGGTGCGGACTGTGAGCGAGGTTTTAGCCTGATGAATCAACTCAAAAACAAGCTGAGAAACCGTTTAGGTGAATGTCATTTGGATATGTTAATGAGAATCAAAAGCTATCAATTGGGTGGAGGTTCTATTAGTCTAGATAGAGTTTACAAAGAACGGGTAAATGCCAAAGACAGGAGAGAAAAAAATAACTGACTTAAATATGTATGTTATTTTGTGCAGTTTCATGTCAAATATTTTGTAAACCTACATAAACTGTGCCATGTGTGCATTCAGTGCGCACATTCTTGTGTCACAGGAAAAAAATTTGCACAACATAAGATCTTTGTGCACACTGACGACTAAAAATTAGAGGGAACGTTGCTACTTATTATTTATGGTGCAACTGTAACGAAAACCAATTTCCCCCAGGATCAATAAAGTATGAGTATGACTATGATGAGGATAGGCTGAGCGAGCGGGGCTTTTCTTTTGGGAGCGAAGGAGATTGAGTGGTGACTTGATAGAGGTGTACATATGATGAGGCAGAGATTGAGTGGAGAATCACAGATGTTTTCCCAGGGCAGGAGTGGCTAATAAAAGGGGAAATCATTTTCTGGTGACTGGGGGAAAGTATCGGGGGGATGTCGGAGATTGGTTTTTACACAGAGAGTGGTGGGTGCATAGAACGCCCTGTCGGGGTGGTGATTTAGGCAGAAACATTAGGGACATTGAAGTACATGGATGATAGAAAAATGGAGGTTTGTATAAGAGGGAAGGATTAGTTGAAGTGAAAGCAACATTGTGGGTGGAAGGAACTATAGTGTGTTGTACTGTTCCATGTTAAATGTTCTGTTTCTCTTCTGAAAGGAGGGAGACAATGATTCCATCTCACTACCTTTCCAGCCCACTTCTGCATCGAAGAGTTAATAGAATTTATGCACTTGATGAGTTTCCCAGCTTCTTATCTCTGGGAAAGCAATAAAATCCAGCTCTTTACGCGGGGAGCCAGGTCATTTTACACAGTTGTTACTACTCCATCACTGAACTGAAAAACAAGTCCAACCACCAAAAACCAGGGGAAGCTCAGAGTTTTCAAATTCGGCTGCTAAATTCTTAGAGCTGCCCAGGCACCCACTGCTCTCTGTGTTTTTAAAAAAAAACAACAACTTCCCTCCTCCTCTCATCTTAAGCCTGTTCCCACTGGGAAAATAATTCCATCTACCCTAAGTGCGCCACTCTCAATTGTGTTTACTTCTGTCACGTCACCCCCTCATTCTCTGACACTCCAGAGAAAATCTGGCAAGTTTGCCTGACCTCTCCTCACAGCTAAACACAATCCAAGTTCCGTCCAATGCGACAAATGCTTAAGAGGGCGGAAGATGGATTGTAATATTTAGATTTAGATTTATTTTTCACATATACATCAAAACATATCGTGACATGTAACACAAGAGATTCTGCAGATGCTGGAACCCCAGAGCAAGACACAAGAAACGCTGGAGGAACTCAGCAGGTCAGGCAGCGTTGATTGAAATGAACAAACAGTTGATCTTTTCGACCGAGACCCTTCTTTCTTTTCAGACCTGATGAAGGGTCTCGGCCCAGAACGTTGACTGTTTATTCATTTCCATAGATGCTGCCCGACCTGCTGAGTTCCTCTAGCATTCTGATCATACAGTGAAATGTACTATTTGCATTAACAAGCTAAGCAAGTGCCTCTTTCAGGGGTGTAGTTCACCTGGTCCAGGTGATTTACCTACCTACAGACCTTTCAGCTTTCCCTTAGTGAAAGCAATGACACTGGCAAATTTCTGGCATAGTGCTGGTGTGGCAAGTGATGACACACATTCCAGTGCCAACATCGCCTGCCCCCGACGTTCAGGAGGACAATGCAGGCAGCAACGACAACAGCGAAAGCAGCCCTTTACCCACTCACACACAGACAGGCCGCTTCCGGGTATCTGACCGCCAGTCCTTGGCCCTGAACTCATGCTGACCCTGGGGCTTCAACATTTGAGGGATGTGAGGTAAATAATTTGGGGTGGACAATAGAAATGACACCATGACTGGGGCAGAAGGAAGGCTATCTAAGCTTGCAGTAGGATCTGCATCAGCTGGAAAAATGGGCTGAAAAGTGGCAGATGGAATTTAATGCAGACAAGTGCGAGGTGTTGCACTTTGGGAGGACAAAGCTGGGTAGGATTTACACGGTGAACAGCAGGGCCCTGAGGACTGTGGTAGAACAGAGGGATGTGGATATACAGATCCATAATTCCTTGAAAATGGCATTACAGATAGATAGGGTTGTAAAGACAGAATATGACACACATTAGCCTTCATAAATCAAAGTATTGAGTACAGGAGATGAGACGTTATGTTGAAGTTGTATAAGACATTGATGAGGCCTAATTTGGAGTATTGTGTGCAGAGGGAGGAGAATTTCTGGAATTACTGGATCACTGGGGGCGGGGGAGGTTTAAAGAAGAGGAGAAGTGTTTGACTGAGGGCGATGGGAAACTGGCACAGAAGGTGAGACGAGACCTGGGGCAGATCAGCTATGGTCACACTGAATGGTGGGATAGGACTGAGGGGTGGTGTAGTCTTCTCTCATTCTGGTTTCCTTGTGTTCCTGTATTTATGGCTCTATGGATCAGAGTTTCAGGATTTCCCTGGTAATGAGCTTGAGTGAGCTAGGGCCTTTTTCTTAGGAATGAGGGAAGATGAGGGATCACTTGATAGAAGTGTACAAGATGAAGAGAGACATAGATCAAGAGGATGGTCAGAGACTTTTCCCAAAGGGTGGGAATGGCTAATAAGAGAGGGCATAATTTAACGATGATTGGAGGAAAGTACAGAAGAGATGTCCTTTGTCACACAGTGTGGTGGGTGTGTGGAATTCCCCGTGGAGGTAGACGTATTCTTCTTTTGCACATTGGTGTTTTGTCAGTCTCAGTTTATGTATTGTTTTTCAAAAATTCTGTGATATTTCTTTCTTCTGATAAATAATTGCAGGAAAATGAATCGTAATGTAATATATGGTGATATATATGTACTTCGATAATAAATTTTCTCTGAACTTCAATCTTTGAAGATTAAAGATAGTTAAGAGTCTATTCAATTGATGAAAAAAATAGAGGGCTATGTTGATCTTTGCGTTGGTTAAAAGGTTGCCACAACATTGTGGGCTGAAGGGTCTGTTCTGTACTGTCCTGTTCTGTGTTAATTTTAGTGTGATGTACTGCAGAGGCGCCTCACTGTTCCGGAGAGCTGGGTTCGATCTGGAGTTCCAGCACTGACTGTGTGGAGTTTGCATGTTCTGACTGTGACCATGTGGGTTTCCCTCAGTACGAAGTTGGAATCAGTTTATCATAGTCACATTTACTGAGGTGCTATGAAAAGCCTTTGTTGGCATGACATCCAGACAGGTCTTGAGTACGTCAATGTGTTCGGGTTACAGAGGAAGTACGTTGCGGGCAGACACTGAGGTGAAGGGCCGTAATGAGTTAGATTGTGAGGTCAAGGCTCCACACTTGGCAGCAAGAGGTCCACTGAACAATCTTACAACAGTGCGGTAGAAGCTATCCTAGATGCTGATACAAATAATCAAAGTACATTTATATAGTACGTGTTCTCAACGCATTTTACTGTCTGCCCGACAGGAGGGGGGGAGAAAAGGGCATGGCTATTTCTTCCTGCAGACAGAAGACATGTGAGCGAAGGAGGATAAGGGGTGACTTGATAGATGTGTACTCGATGATAAGAGGCGCAGATCAAGTGGACAGCCAGAACTTTACCCAGGACGGAAATGGCTAATACCAGGGGGCGTCATTTTAAGGTGGAAAGTATAGTGGGGATGTCAAGGGCAGATTTTTTTTTACACAGAGAATAGTGGGTGTGCAACCAGGGTTGGTGGCAGTGGCAGATACATTAGAGAGACTGAGATAAACGCATAGGTGATAGAATAATGTGGGGCTATGTAGGAGGGAAGGGTTAGACTTGCCTTAGAGTAGGTTAGAAGGTCAGCACTGCATTGTGGGCTGGAGGGCCTGTACTCTCGTGTGTGTTATGTTCTGTGTTCCAATAAGGGACTATAGATTGCCCCACGTGTGGGTGAGGGGTGGAGACTGGGCGGAGTTGATGGGAATGTGAGGAGAATGAAATGGGATTAGTGTAAATGGGTGGTTGATGGCCAGCACAGATTTGATGGGCTGAAGGGTCTGTTTCAGTGCTGTACCTGTCTGTGAGTGAATCTGGGACTCAGCTCCAAAGATTGCTTCATTAAAGGCAGTGGAAGGCATCACACTACATCTATGTATTGCCAGAAATCCTGGAATTTGGTGGTAAACCTATCTATCGTTGCTTCATATATAAACAATCACATATGGAAATGTAGACATGCTCATTAAAATAATTTAAAGATGAGTCTGTTCAATGTAGCGTCGTTTTGCGTGTCTCAGCTTCGTGTTTGGGGAATTGCCTTCTCCGTCTTGGCACTGAGGCAACACTGTTAACGATATCCACACCATTCACGATAATCACTTGTTCACAATCTGAACAAAAGTGGTCAGTGACTCAATGAGAAAACAATTATATACAACATTTATGCCACAGTTCCTGCATTGGTTGAACTGTCAGAATCAGGAACAGCTTCCTCCCTTCTGCCATCAGATTTCTGCATTGACATTGAACCCATGAATACGACATCACTACTTTTATCCTCTCTTTTTGCACTGCTAATTTAATTTAATTTTTAAATGCACTTATTGTAATTTATAGTTTCTATTATTATGTATTGCACTGTACAGCTGCTGAAAACTACAAATTTCATGACATTTGCCAGTGATATGCCAGTGATTTGTCACTATATGCTGTTTTGTTGCAGCACTACATTGCAATACATAATAAATACTTGTAAATTGCAATAATATATATAAAAATTAAATTAAATTAATGCTGCAAATAAAAGAGCAAAGAAAAGAAAAGTAGTGAGGTAGTGTACATGGGTTCATTGTCCATTCAGTGGAGTGGAAAAAGCCGTTCCTGAAAATTTCTGTGTTGTGTGTCTCCAGCCTCCAGTACCTTTGGAACGCACTTTGGTGTGTTGGCTCACTTCAGAGAGAATGGGAAACAGTTTTAGATTTGGGGAAAATCAGTCAATTAAGCAATTGTTTAATCTTCAGCCATGCTTGTAAAACTGTGGATTAAGTTCAAATCAGACTAACTTCTGGACTCGTTATTATGCCTGATCTTCCTTTAAAATATGAAGGTTCGAAAAGGGCTTACTTGTAATGTAGGGACTTGGTGCTCGGACTAGATTGAAGACGAGGTCCCAGTCTTCAAATAATGTGACCCAGCCTTCTGCGTGTCTGTGTTGGCTTCCTTGCCTCATACTCTCCCTGATGTCAGAAGGTTACAGTGTTCTTGGAAAGGTGGCCTCTGACTTTCAGTGCAATGCTGAGGGAATGCTGACCTTCTGGGAGGTGAGGGAGTTAGGCCATAGGATGGATTGTATACAATGCAAAAAGGCCCTTTGGCCCATCAAGTCTGTGCTGACCATCACCCACCCATTGACACCATCGTACACAGATCCCATTCCATTCCTCCGTATTCTCAGCAACTCCAACTGTCACACTTACACTGGGGATAATTTACAGCAGTCGATTAAACCACATTTTTGGGTTATGGGGGTGGAGGAGACCCACACAGTCACAGGGAGAACATACAAACTCTGCAAACAGTGACAGAGGTTGGGATTGAACCCGGATACCTGGACAACCCTATCAAGTAACCTCACATTTTCCCTCATTCCAGAGAGAAAATCTCTGCCTCACTCAAACTCTCCTCACAAGACATGCCCTCTAATCCAGGCGGCATCCTGGTAAATCTCCTCTGCACCCTCTCTAAAGCTTCCACATCCTTCCTATAGCGAGGTGACCAGAAATGCACACAGTGTGGCCTGACCAAGGTTTTATACAACTGCAACATGATTTCCAGACACCTTGACCGGTGAACACAGGTATGTCAGAAGTCTTTTATACCACCCTGTCTCCTTGCGTCCTCACTTTCAGGGATTAGCCGGTGAGATAGTGGTGCACTCTGCATCCAACCAAAGGTGTAATTGTTCATTCTTTATGTCTTTTTTACAATCACAAGACGCTGCTGCATATTAAGAATATCAAGTCCTGCACGTCTAACCCACCAGCGAGTTGCTGAATATTTGTGGAGCTGGACTTGTGCACCATATTGCAGCCTGCTTCAGCCACCCAGGGGCGAAGGCATCAGGGGTGATATGCGATCCAATAAATAGTATGAGTGATTGTCTTGGATGTTTTTCTTGTGATCGCTGTTGGACGTTGGTAATGTGGAGTACTACAAGTTTAGTTCACTGGTGGAACCAAAGGCAGGGGAGTTGTATGGCCTCAGTTGTAACATGGACCAGGCCTCATGCTGTGGGGTCACCTGTTGCAGCTGCCCAGGGAGGAGGTGCTGGATTGGGGTCTGGCCCCTCCCTTTGGTGCTGCCCTCTAGTGTTTGCACGGTGGAAGACAAGCTGGGTTGTGTTCATCTGGGGCTGCATGTTTTTTTCGTGTGTGATGATCGGACTGCTGCAGGCTTGGCCTTGCCAACGACGTTCATGCACCATCGGTCTACAGGACGCGACTCTCAGGCACTTGGGTTTGTGTGACAGTATATTTACCGGTATCATAATTATATGTGCTATATGTGCCTCGCACTGTGTGTGACTGCCGGTGCTGTCTTTTGCACCTGGGCCGCGGAGTAATGCTGCTTTGTTTGGCTGTATTCATGGGTATTGATGTATGCTTGAGTAACAATTAAACTTGACCTTGATCATGAACGCTTCCAGAGTTTGGGGCCTGGACTTCAGGGTCCTCATCCAGGGTACTTTTTCATTGTCATTGATGAGTCCTGGGGTCAAAACCAAAGTCGATCGGAAGTCCGGAATTCAAGGTTGATAGCCAGAGCCCCAAGTCTACAAGTCCACTAGGGAAACTGAAGGCCAAATACCTGCAAATTCATGAGTCTAGTGGAGACTGGAGGTTGAAGACAATCTATTCTGAGGTTGGAGGACAGTGTTCACGTGCCACGGTAGTGTGACGGTTAGCGCAATGCTATTATGGCCCAGGGTGTCGCAGTAAATGATCCTGTGATTAGACTAAGGTTGAATCAGTGGGTTACTGGCACCACAGTGCAAAGAGCCAGAAGGGCTTTATCTCTAAATAAATATAAAGAAACTGCTTCACTGTTGTTCTGTTGTGTTGAGCATCGTGGGTAGTGCCAGATTGTCTGGCGGCACTTACGGACTGCCCCAGCCCATCCTTAGGCTGTGTTGGTTGTTAACACAAGCGACACATTTCACTGTGTGATAAACATAACTGATTCTGAACCGGAGTCTCGAAAGAAAATACTAAAACCTTTGTTGAAACCCAATAATTCTTTCTTCTCTCCAAAATAAAAATAATAAGGGCTGGAAAATCTCGGCAGGGTCAGGCAGCAGCCATGGAGAGAGGAGACTTGTTCAGATTTGATTACCGTAGGAACACAGGTGAGAACATTCACCCCTTGGTAACAGTACACCAATTGTGAAAGATTCATCAATTTAAATGCCTTGCTCGTGTGGAAATGGGCCGAAACAGCCTATCGGCACAGTGCACCAACAGGGTACTGAGTGCAACTGTTTTTCTATTTACTTAAAAATTCAAAAATTCAAATTCAAGATTGTTTAGTGTCATTTCTAGTACACAGATGTAAAGGAGAACAAAATCTTTGTTACTCCAGATTTGATGCAGCACAAAAAGACACAGTAAGTTAAAGAACACAATAATAAAAACACAATAAATATAAGCACATAAAATAGTTTATATACATTGATTGTATGTCAATAAAGGGCTGCTAGGCACAGGGGTCTCTCAGGTTTCAGGAAACTGGAGAGACTGCTGGGGTTATTGGCTGTGGAAATATAATGGTAAACAAAACTAAAATTCCAGGTTTACTGTTGACTTTGTTAAAGACGTTTTAATTTGCTCTTCTTTGCGGAAGCGTTTATTGTGACCATGAATTAAAATAGATGAGAATTTGCTAATTACATCTTTTGTGTTCATTCACAGTATATTTTGAATTGTATGACACACTTTAAGTTAACAGCTGGAATACTCTGTTGTATACCCATTTCCTATTTATACCAGATTCCCTTTCATGTGAAGTGCATTGAATCTATAATATGTGTCTGAACCTGCACACAAACATGCCTCCATTCTGAATCTCCCATCATCCCCAGTACTTTGATTGTAAAATGTGCATGTCTGTGTTCAAACGAGGACGCCGGTCCATATCAAAGGATCAGCAATGGAAAGGGTGAGCAGTTTCAAGCTTCTGGGTGTCATCATCGTGCAAAATCTGTCCTGGGCCCAACACATTGATGTAATCATGAAGAAGGCACACGATTCGGAGTTTAAGGAGATTTGGTATGTCACTGGAGACTCCTGCATATGATCACTGGAAAGCATTCTGACTGCTGCATCACTGTTTACTATGGAGGGGCCAATGTGCAGGATCAGGAAAAGCTTCAGAGGATTGTAAACTCGGCCAGCTCCATCAGGGCACTAGCCTCCCCAGCATTGGGCACGTCATCAAAAGGTGATGCCTCAAAAAGACGGCATCCATCATTAAGGACCCTCGCCATTCAGGGCATGTCCTCTTCTCATTACTGCCATCAGGAGATCCAGGAGCCTGAAGTCAAACACTAAATTGTTTTAGAAACAGCTTCTACCCCTCTGCCATCCAATTTCAGAACATTCTCTATCAGCATTCTCTCATTAGTAGTTATGCTCTCATTAAAGGTGTAGCCATGGGTCCTAGCTATGCCTGCCTTTTTGTCGGCTACATAGAAACATAGAAAATAGATGCAGGAGTAGGCCATTTGGCCCTTTGAGCCTGCACCGCCATTTATTATCATGGCTGATCATCCAACTCAGAACCCTGCCCCAGCCTTCCCTCCATACCACCTGACCCCGTAGCCACAAGGGCCATATCTAACTTCCTCTTAAATATAGCCAATGAACTGGCCTCAACTGTTTCCTGTGGCAGAGAATTCCACAGACTCACCACTCTCTCTGTGAAGAAGTTTTTCCTAATCTCGGTCCTAAAAGGCTTCCCCTTAATCCTCAAACTGTGAACCCTCATACTGGACTTCCCCAACATCTGGAACAATCTTCCTGCATCTAGCCTGTCCAGTCTCTTTAGGATTTTATACGTTTCAATCAGATCCCCCCTCAATCTTCTAAATTCCAATGAGTACGAGCCCAGTTCATCCATTCTTTCTTCATATGAAAGTCCTGCCATCCCAGGAATCAATCTGGTGAACCTTCTTTGTACTCCCTCTATGGCAAGGATGTCTTTCCTCAGATTAGGGGACCAAAACTGCACACAATACTCCAGGTGTGGTCTCACCAAGGCCTTGTACAACTGCAGTAGTACCTCCCTGCTCCTGTACTCGAATCCTCTCGCTATAAATGCCAGCATACCATTCGCCTTTTTCACCGCCTGCTGTACCTGCATGCCCACTTTCAATGACTGGTGTATAATGACACCCAGGTCTCGTTGCACCTCCCCTTTTCCTAATTAGCCACCATTCAGATAAAAATCTGTTTTCCTATTTTTGCCACCAAAGTGGATAACTTCACATTTATCCACATTAAATTGCATCTGCCATGAATTTGCCCACTCACCCAACCTATCCAAGTCACTCTGCATCCTCTTAGCATCCTCCTCACAGCTAACACTGCCACCCAGCTTCGTGTCATCCGCAAACTTGGAGATGCTGCATTTAATTCCGTCATCCAAGTCATTAATATATATTGTAAACAACTGGGGTCCCAGCACTGAGCCTTGCGGTACCCCACTAGTCACCGCCTGCCATTCTGAAAAGGTCCCGTTTATTCCCACTCTTTGCTTCCTGTCTGCTAACCAATTCTCTATCCACATCAATACCTTACCCCCAATACCGTGTGCTTTAAGTTTGCACACTAATCTCCTGTGTGGGATCTTGTCAAAAGCCTTTTGAAAATCCAAATATACCACATTCACTGGCTCTCCCCTATCCACTCTACTAGTTACATCCTCAAAAAATTCTATGAGATTCGTCAAACATGATTTTCCTTTCACAAATCCATGCTGACTTTGTCCGATGATTTCACTGCTTTCCAAATGTGCTGTTATCACATCTTTGATAACTGACTCCAGCAGTTTCTCCACTACCGACGTTAGGCTAACCGGTCTATAATTCCCCGGTTTCTCTCTCCCTCCTTTTTTAAAAAGTGGGGTTACATTAGCCACCCTCCAATCCTCAGGAACTAGTCCAGAATCTAACGAGTTTTGAAAAATTATCACTAATGCATCCACTATTTCTTGGGCTACTTCCTTAAGCACCCTTGGATGCAGACCATCTGGCCCTGGGGATTTATCTGCCTTCAATCCCTTCAATTTACCTAACACCACTTCCCTACTAACATGTATTTCGCTCAGTTCCTCCATCTCACTGGACCCTCTGTCCCCTACTATTTCTGGAAGATTATTTATGTCCTCCTCAGTGAAGACAGAACCAAAGTAATTACTCAATTGGTCTGCCATGTCCTTGCTCCTCATAATCAATTCACCTGTTTCTGTCTGTAGGGGACCTACATTTGTCTTTACCAGTCTTTTCCTTTTTACATATCTATAAAAGCTTTTACAGTCAGTTTTTATGTTCCCTACCAGTTTTCTCTCATAATCTTTTTTCCCCTTCCTAATTAAGCCCTTTGTCCTCCTCTGCTGAACTCTGAATTTCTCCCAGTCCTCAGGTGAGCCACTTTTTCTGCCTAATTTGTATGCTTCTTCTTTGGAATTGATACTATCCCTAATTTCTCATCAGCCACGGGTGCACTACCTTCCTTGATTTATTCTTTTGTCAAACTGGGATGAACAATTGTTGTAGTTCATCCATGCAACCTTTAAATGCTTGCCATTGCATATCCACCGTCAATCCTTTAAGTGTCATTTGCCAGTCTACCTTAGCTAATTCAAGTCTCATACCTTCAAAGTTACCCTTCTTTAAGTTCAGAACCTTTGTTTCTGAATTAACTATGTCACTCTCCATCTTAATGAAGAATTCCACCATATTATGGTCACTCTTACCCAAGGGGCCTCTCATGACAAGATTGCTAATTAACCCTTCCTCATTGCTCAAAACCCAGTCCAGAATAGCCTGCTCTCTAGTTGGTTCCTTGACATGTTGGTTCAAAAAACCATCCCGCATACATTCCAAGAAATTCTCTTCCTCAGCACCTTTACCAATTTGGTTCACCCAATCTATATGTAGATTGAAGTCACCCATTATAACTGCTGTTCCTTTATTGCACACATTTCTAATTTCCTGTTTAATACCATCTCCAACCTCACTACTACTGTTAGGTGACCTGTACACAACTCCCACCAGCGTCTTCTGCCCCTTAGTGTTACGCAGCTCTACCCATATCGATTCCACATCTTCCTGGCTTATGTCCTTCCTTTCTATTGCGTTAGTCTCTTTAACCAGCAACGCCACCCCACCTCCTTTTCTTTCATGTCTATCCCTCCTGAATATTGAATATCCCTGAACGTTGAGCTCCCATCCTTGGTCACCCTGGAGCCATGTCTCTGTGATTCCCAACTATATCATAATCATTAATAACAATCTGCACTTTCAATTCATCCACCTTATTACGAATGCTCCTTGCATTGACACACAAAGCCTTCAGGCGCTCTTTTACAACTCTCTTAGCCCTTATACAATTATGTTGAAAAGTGGTCCTTTTTAATGCTTGCCCTGGATTTGTTGGCCTGCCACTTTTACTTTTCTCCTTAGTATTTTTTTGCTTCTACCTTCACTTTACACCCCTCTGTCTCTCTGCACTCGTTCCCATCCCCCTGTTGTGAACTAACCTCCTCACGCCTAGCCTCTTTAATTTGATTCCCACCCCCCCCAACCATTCTAGTTTAAAGTCACCTCAGTAGCCCTTGCTAATCTCCCTGCCAGGATATTGGTCCCCCTAGGATTCAAGTCATGGAACAGTCTAAGTTCCAAGCCTACACTGGTGTCACTTCCCAACTTTTCCTGTGCTGCATTGATGACTACATTGGCGCTGCTTCCTGCACCCATGCTGAGCTGATTGACTTCATCAACTTTGCCTCCAACTTCCAATCTGCCCTCAAATTTACCTGGTCAATTTCTGACACCTCTCTCCCCTTTTTCGATCTCTCTGTCTATGTCTCTACAGACAGCTTATCTATTGATGTCTATTATAAACCCACTGACTCTCACAGCTACCTGGACTATACTTCCCACCCTGTCACTTATAAAAATGCCATCCCCTTCTCTCAATTCCTCCTTCTCCACCACATCTGCTATCAGGATGAGGCTTCTCATTCCAGAACGAAGGAGGTGTTTTCCTACTTCAAAGAAAGGGGCTTCCTTTCCTCCACCATCAATTCTCCACTTAACCATATCTCTTCCATTTCATGCATATCTGTCCTCCACCCGCCACCCCACCAGGGATAGGATTCTTCTTGTCCTCGCCTACCACCCCACCATCCTCTGCGTTCAGTATGTAATTCTCCATAATTTCTGCCAGCTCCGGCGGAATCTCGTCTTCAAGCACATCTTTTCCTCCCCGTCACTTTCTGCTTTCCACAGGGATTGCTCCCTAGGCAAGTCCCTTGTCCATTCGTCCCTTCCCACTGATCTCCCTCCTGGCACTTATCCTTGCAAGCGGAACAAGTGCTCCACCTGTCCCTACGCCTCCTCCCTCACTACCATTCAGGGCCCCAGTCCTTCCAGGTGAGGCGACACTTCACCTGTGAGTCAGTAGGAATCATATCCTGTGTCCGGTTCTCCCGGTGTGGCCTCCTGTATATCGGAGAGACCTGATGTAGATTGGGAGACCACTTTGCTGAGCACCTGTGCTTCATCCACCAGAAAGAGTGGAGTCTCCCAGTAGCCACCCATTTCAATTCCACTTCGCATTCCCATTCTAACATGTCAATCCATGGCCTCCTCTACTGTCGCGATGAGGCCACACTCAGGTTGAAGGAACAACACCTTATATTCCGTCTGGGTAGCCTTCAGCCTGATGGCATGAACATCGACTTCTCAAACTTCTGGTAATGCCCCCCCCCCCAATCTCCTCCACTCTTTCACCATTCCTCATTCCTTTTTCCCTCCTTCACCTTATCTCCTTGCCTGCCCATCACCTCCCTTTGTTTCTCCTCCCCTTTTTCTTCCATGGCCTTCTGTCCTGTTCTATCGGATTCCCCCTACTCCAGCCCTGTATCTCTTTCACCAGTCAACTTCCCAGCTCTTTACTTCATCCCTCCCCCTTCCCAGTTTCACCTATCACACAGTGCTGCTTCTTCCCCTCCCCACCTTCTCACTCTGGCTCCTCATCTCTTTTTTTTCTCCAGTCCTGGTGAGGGGTCTCGGCCTGAAATGTCAACTGCACTCTTCTCCATGGTGCTGCCTGGCCTGCCGAGTTCCTCCAGCACTTTGTGTGCATTGCTTGGATTTCCAGCATCTGCAAATGTTCTCTTGTTCGTGATTTTCTCGTAATTCATTTTTTGCACTACTTTTTAATTTTGTAATTTACAGTAATTTTATGCATTTGCAAAGCAAGTAATTTCATGACATGTAGAATAGTGCGAGTAAACCTAATCCTGATTCTGATTCAAATTGGGCCTCAATGTCACACCTCTGTAATCTCCTCCACCCCGTCACCCACCAGGCTCTGATCTCTCTGCTCACTCACCCATCTCTATGTCAGCTGCGTCTTTGCCCTTTACAAACATCTCCACCTTAAATGGCATGGTGGCACAGCAGGTGAAGCCTCTGCCTCACACCTCCATAGACCCAGATTTTATCCCAACAACTGGTGTTGTCTATGTGGAGTTTGCACGTTCTCCCTGTGACTGTGTGGGCTTCCCTCAGGTGCTGCCCACATCCCCAAGATGCCCGGGTCATTGGATTAATTGGCAGCCATTGATTATTGATTATCCCCAATGTGTGGGTGAGGGGTGCAGTCTGAAGGGTTCTGAGTTGGGAAACTTCTTTAGCCAGAGAGTGGTGAATCTGTGGAATACTTTGCCACAGACAGCTGGTTGTTACGTATTTTTAAGGCAGAGACTGGTAGATTCTTGATTGGTCAGGGTGTGAAGGCATACGGGGAGAAGGCAGGAGATTGGGGCTGAGAGGGAAATTGGATAAACTGCGACGAAATGGCAGAGCAGACTCAATGGGCCAAGTAGCCCAGTTCTGCTCCTGTATCTTATGGTACAAACAGTGGTGGAACTGAACTGGGGTTGTTGGCACTGTGAGAGTGTTTCACTAACCCCTCTACACTGCCATGCTGTCCCAGAGGGAACTTCCTCATTCAGAGGGCGGTGAGATTGTGGATCATGCTGTCAGAGAAGTGGTTGGTGAGGGTTCAATTTCAACATTTCAGAGAAGCTTGGGTAAGTATTGCAGATGGATGGGAGGGCTTTGGAGGACTATGGTCTGGGTGCAGGTTGATGGGACTAGGCAGGATAGAAATTCACCAAGTACTAGATGGGCTGGAGGGCCTGTTTCTGTGCTATAGCGCTGTGTGATATGTGTGCACGGGTCTGGCTGCAGATTGCTCATTGGCCCTCCCTCTGGGCCTCAGCAAAATCAGTTCAGAGTCGGAGCATGTTTGTTATCACTCACATATGTCATGAAATTTGTTGTTTTGTGGAGCCACTATAAATCACAATTGCGAAGAAAGCAGGGCAGCAACTCTTCCAAGGATTCAAAGTACGAATATTGTGAAAGAATGTATACATTATACACCTTGAGATATATTTGCTTTCAGGCAGCCAGAAAGCGGGAAACCCAGATGACCCATTTCAAAAAAAGACTGTAGGCACTACGCTGATAAAGAGGCAAAAACACACACACACGTCATGCAGATAGCTGGAGCAAACAGCAGCATTCTAAACCAGATTGAATCCTTAGATCTTGGAGCAGCCGGCATAGCCCAAGTCTCAATCTAGTTCCTCATATTAGCAGGACAATAGTAGCATGAAAGTCATGTTGATAGTAGCAGCTGGAGCAGTTCGTAGCCTTGGCGCCACAGAGAGAGGATGAATTTTGCGGGAGAGTGAGTGAAATCAGTCCGATCCTTGCCGCGGTTACCGACACTCAGGCTGTCCAATCTATCTGGGCCCGCGTTTAAATTGTCCACGCGCCAGGTAGGGCTTTGCTCTGGGACCCAGATCCCGGCACAGCAACATGCTTGATCCACATAGCCTGAAGCCGTTCTCGATCTCACCAAATCAGCTCGCACTTGGAGTGATCCAACCTCACACCTGGGTTAGGTTGACAGGCATAGAAATTCTTCTGCATTGACTCCTCTCCAAATTGTTCACTCCAACAGTGACACTGATACCAACTCCGTCTGCGACCACGTCTTGAACACATCACCCTTCGGCTTTGCCATTCACCAGCATGGCTCACCCTTCGAAACAATTTCACCCCCAGTGCTTCTTCATTGTTTGCAGTGATAGTTGACCACAATTTACTTCAAAAAAGCTGTTATCAGTAATGGTTTTAGTCGTATTTCTTGCCTTCTGATCTACCAGTAAGCTGTCACACAAGTTCAGTAAGGCCATCTTAAACCTGAACCTCTTAGGAGTCTGGGGAGATTTGGTATGACGTCTAAAACTTTGACAAACTTTTATAGATGTGTGGTGGAGAGTATGCTGACTGGCTGCATCATGGCCTGGTACGGAAACACTAATGCCTTTGAGCGGAAAATTCTACACAGGGTAGTGGATTTGACCCAGTACATCACGGGTAAAGCCTTCACAACCATTAAGCTCATCTACATCAAACGCTGTGGTAGGAAAACAACATCCATCATCAGAGATCCCCTCCGCCCAGGCCACGCTCTTTTCTCGCTGCTGCCATTAGGTAGAAGGTACAAGAGCCTCAGGACTCACACTACCAGGTTCAGGAACGGTTACTACCCCACAATCATCAGGCTCTTGGACAAAGAGGATAACTACACTCACTTGCCCCATCATTGAAATGTTCCCACACCAATGATTTCACTTTGAGGACTCATTATCTGATTATCTCACGTTCTTGTAATTTATTGCAATTTATTTATATTTGCACAGTTTGTTGTCTTCTGGTTGATCTTTCATTGATCCTGTTATAATTATTGTTCTATAGATTGGCTGAATATGCCCGCAGGAAAATGAATCTCAGGCTTGGATATGGTGACTTGCATAGTAAATTTACTTTGATTTTGAGAATGTATAAAAAATAACGTCGCACAAAAAGTGAGGAAAGTAGTGAGGTAGTGTTCATGGGTTCATTGGCCATTCAGAAATCTGATGGTGGCAGTGAAGAAGCTGTTCCTGAAATTTTAAATGTATCTTCAGCCTTCTGTATCTGCTCCTTCATAGTCATAGTCATACTTTATTGATCCCGGGGGAAATTGGTTTTCATTACACTTGCACATAAATAATAGTAATAGAACCATAAATAGTTAAATAGTAATATGTAAATTATGCCAGTAAATTATGAAATAAGTCCAGGACCAGCCTATTGGCTCAGGTGTCTGACCCTCCAAGGGAGGAGTTGTAAAGTTTGATGGCCACAGGCAGGAGTGACTTCCTATGACGCTCTGTGTTGCATCTCAGTGGAATGAGTCTCTGGCTGAATGTACTCCTGTGCCCACCCAGGACATTATGTAGTGGATGGGAAACACTGTCCAAGATGGCATGCAACTTGGACAGCATCCTCTTCTCAGAATCCACCGTCAGAGAGTCCAGTTCCATCCCCACAACATCACTGGCCTTATGAATGATTTTGTTGATTCTGTCGGCGTCTGCTGCCCTCAGCCTGCTGCCCCAGCACACAACAGCAAACATGATTGCACTGGCCACCACAGACTCGTAGAGCATCCTCAGCATCGTCCGGCAGATGTTAAAGGACCTCAGTCTCCTCAGGAAATAGAGATGGCTCTGACCTTTCTTGTAGACAGCCTCAGTGTTCTTTGACCAGTCCAGTTTATTGTCAATTCATATCCCCAGGTATTTGTAATCCTCCACCATGTCCACACTGACCACCTGGATGGAAACAGGGGTCGCCGGTACCTTACCTCTCCTCAGGTCTACCACCAGCTCCTTGGTCTTTTTCACATTAAGCTGCTTGCAGATGGTAGCAATAAGAAGCGGGCATATTCTGGATGGTGGGGGTCCTTAATGATGGATGCATTCTTGAGGCATTACCTTTTGAAAGTGTCCTCGTTGCTGGGGAGGCTGGTGCCTATGATGGAACTGGATGAGTTTACAACGTTCTGCAGCTTTTTCCGATCCTGTGCGGCGGCCCCTCCGTACCAGACGGAGATGCAACCAGTTAGAATGCTCTCCACGGTACATCTGTAGAAATTTGCTGGCGTCTTCGGTGATAATAAGGATAGTTATGACTCAATGAATGCTGAGCCCTGGAGCCATGAATGATTTATGTGTGTAAACCCAAGCCCAGCGATGGGAGCCACTTAACATCATCGCCCTGCTTTTGACGTGTTGCTGCTGCTCTGTAGTTTCTCAATCAATCAAAGCATTGGAGTTTACAGCTCATTGCCAGACCCCTGATGTCAGCCCCCGCCTTTCAGGATGTCTCGTCACGGGTTAATCTACATTTTTCACGCATTGCTGCATTAATCGCAGTTTACATCACCTATAAATAAACCTGACTAGCGATTATTTCCTGTGGCGACCTCTGATCTGCCAACCTCTTGTTCAATCTCCATTTTTAGTGTTTTGCTTTTGGACTTATTCCCCAGCCTAATCACAGGACAATTTACAATGACCAATTTAACCTACTAACCCGCATGTCTTTGAAATGTGGGAGGAACTCCCAGACTCTGAGGCCCTGACTGCTCACAGTCATGCTTTTGCGGTTCTCGTTCCTCTGTCAACGCAGTCCAAATGATTAACTGGTCCAAGTAGTGGGTTCGGTGCCTGGACACAAAGAATAACTACGTTTACCAAAACCTCAGAAAACGCAGGTCAACATTACAGAAACACTGTTTACTTAAATGGGCGGTTACCTGCTTCCTTTCCAGCCTCCCCAACCCCACCCCTCCCTGACTCCTGGGGGCGGGGGTATGTTTAACTATTCCCATTGCACTTTTTTAAAATCAGTGTCACAGAGTTATAGAGCACAGGCCCTTTGGCCCATCGAGTGCATGTTGACCATCAACCACCTGAGGACACCAGTCCTACACTGATCCTATTTCATTTTCCCCACATTCCCATCAACTCTCCTTGCCCTCACACTGGGGACAATTTACAGTGACTGTGTGGGATGTAGGAGCAAACAGAAGCGGCTGCACAAAACTCACACGTCCTCAGAAAGAACTTGTAACTCCACATGGAAAACACTGGAGGTGAAGTTCAAACTCGGGTCTGCTGAACTGTGAGGCAGTTGCTTGTACCCACTGTGCCACACTGCGCCATCCATATCGCTGAAGCTGGCAAAGGTGAGAGGTATCTGAGCATCTGCCAGTGACCTATTGAGTTTGTGCTGAAGAGTATGAACCCATTTGAGTCTGGTGGGATGTGGAACATAGATCACTACAGGACAGTACAGGTCCTTTGACCCGCCATGTTGTGCTAACCTCTTAACCCACTCTAAGATCAATCTAACCCTTCCCTCCCACATTGCTATCATCCATATGCCTTTCCAAGAGTCTCTTCGGTGTCCTAATGTAACTGGCAGGGCGTTCCACACACCCAGTACCCAGTGTAAATAAAACTTAACTCTGACATCCCCCCCCCTATACTTCCCTCCAATGAACTCAAAGCGATGGTCTCTTATATTAGCTATTTCCATCCTGGGATGGAAATAGACATGAGGAGAGCTAAGGTACCGGTGACCCCTGTTTCCATCCAGGGGGTCAGTGTGGATGTGGTGGAGGATTACAAATACCTGGGGATATGAATTGACAATAAACTGGACTGGTCAAAGAACACTGAGGCTGTCTACAGGAAGGGTCAGAGCCGTCCCTATTTCCTGAGGAGACTGAGGTCCTTTAACATCTGCCAGACGATGCTGAGGATGTTCTACGAGTCTGTGGTGGCCAGTGCGATCATGTTTGCTGTTGTGTGCTGGGGCAGCAGGCTGCGGGTAGCAGACACCAACAGAATCAACAAACTCATTCGTAAGGCCAGTGATGTTGTGGGGATGGAACTGGACTCTCTGCTGGTGGTGTCTGAAAAGAGGATGCTGTCCAAGTTGCATGCCATCTTGGTCAATGTCTCCCATCCACTACATAATGTACTGGTTGGGCACAGGAGTACATTCAGTCAGAGACTCATTCCACCAAGATGCAACACCGAGTGTCATAGGAAGTCTGTGGCCATCAAACTTTACAACTCCTCCCTTGGAGGGTCAGACACCCTGAGCCAATAGGCTGGTCCTGGACTTATTTCCTGGCATAATTTACATACTACTATTTAACTATTTATGGTTTTATTACTATTTAATTATTTATGGTGCAACTGTAATGAAAACCAATTTCCCCCGGGATCAATAAAGTATGACTATGGAAAAGTCTCTGGCTGTCCGCTGTGTTTCATATCTCTTATCGTCTTCTCCAGGTAGAAGATACAAAAGCTTGGAAGCACAGCACCAGGCTCAAGGACAGCTTCCAACTCACCCTTTTCAGACCCTGTGCAGACCTTTTGCACAATAGGATGGACTGTTCAATTCACAATCTTTATGATCTTGCACTTTATTGTTCACCTGCACTGCACTTTTTCACTAACTTTATTCTACATTATGCTTTATTCTGCAACACTTTATTCTGCTTTATTACTGTTTTTGCTTGTTCTACCTCAGTGCATTGTGTAATGATCTGATCTGTATGAACAGTAAGCTTTTCACTGTGTCTCAGTATCTGTGACAATATTAAATCAATTCAATACCAACACAGGGAGAGGTGAGAGGTAAGTTTTTACACAGAGAGCGGTGGGTAATTGGAGCCTAATTTTAAGATGATTGGAAGAAAGTGTAGGGGGATGCATGGAACGTGGGGTGCGTGAAACAAGGGTGCGTGGAACGTGGTGGTAGAGGCAGAAACGTTAGGGGCTTTTAAGAAACTCTTAGAAAAGCAATGGATGATAGAAAAATGCAGGGCTATATGGGAGGGAAGAGTTAGATTGATCCTGGAGTAGGTTAATAAAACATTGTGCGCCAAAGCACCTATACTGTGCTCCAGTGTACTGTGTTTAATATGTCCAATTTGGGGCTAAGTCACCATTTCTAGAGAAAACAATGTGTGATTTGCACTTTCTATGGTAAAGCCATGTAGTAATAACTTGTTGCAAAGACCACACACAAGATGCTGGAGGAACGCTGCAAGCCAGGCAGCATCTATGGAAAAGAGTACAGTGGACGTTTTGGGCCGAGACACTTCATCAGAACTCGTTCCAAAGAACTTTTTATGATGTAGAACTCAAGACCATAAGAAATAGGAGCAGAATTGGGCCGTTTGGCCCATTGAGTCTGCTTCGTCATTCTGTCATGGCTGATTTACTGTATCTAATCAAAATTAAATCAGGTTTAATTATTA